>NC_141152.1:72613171-72923024 GCF_053477565.2 Lygodium microphyllum
CATTAAGAATCGTGCGATTTTTGCGCTCAGCAACACCATTTTGCTGAGGAGAATAAGGAACTGTAAACTCATGATGAATACCTTGATCCTTACAGAAGTCATCAAATAGATTGGATACATATTCACCGCCGTTGTCACTGCGAAGCATCTTTATAGAGAATCCAGTTTGAATCTCCACACTTATCTTGTATTGTTTAAATATAGATAAAGCCTTAGACTTATGTCGAAGAAGATAGACATGTGTGTACCGTGAGAAATCATCAATGAAAGTTATAAAATATCGATATTGAGACTTTGAGGCAGGAAAAGGACCACAAATATCGGTATGAACCAAATCCAAGAGAGCACAGGAATGTGATGAAGTAGAAGTGTGGAAAGGCGAACGATGGTGTTTTCCAAGTGCACAGTACTCACATATTCCCATACGTGGATGAGATTTAAGATCCATACCTTGCACAAGACCATGACGATGAAGATCAAGAATTTTGGCAAAATCGAAGTGTGCAAATCGTTGATGCCATAATTTGCAATCTGCATCTCCAGGGGCAGTAACAACATTTGCAACTGTATCATTCAATGATAGCTCAAAATAGATTACCATGTCGAGGAGCCACTGCTATAGTATGCCCGTCTTTCTCTATACGACATTGATTATGATCAAAGCCAACAAACAAACCAAGATCAACTAGACGAGCAACAGAAAGAAGATTTCTTTGCAAATCTGGAACATGAAGAACTCCTCTTAATATTCTAGTGGATGAAACAGTCCCCCGATATAAATCACCCACTCCTTTGACTTGGCAAGTCGTATCATCCGCAAGGTAAACAAACTTCTTGACAGGAAGAGAATGATAATTGTGAAGCCACTGTGATTGGTATGTCATGTTTCCAGTGGCACCTGAATCAACAATGAATAGAGAACCATCATGAACATGAAGTACCTTTTCTGGAGAGATATCATAATGGACGAAATTGAGCTCTTGATGAGTATGATCATCATCAGTTGTAGTTTGTTGAACAATATAAGCTCGAGAACGTTCTTCATCATATCTGCGTTTATAACAACGACGAGATGGATGATCTGTATGTGCACAATAATCACAAGGAGGAAAACTTTTGGACGAGCGAGGTTGCTTTGTAGTAACTCCATGCTCCTCATCATATTGACGTGCCCAGCAATCAGAAGCCACATGACCTTTCTTATCACAATAAGAACAATGTTTGTTAGGATAAGCAAGACGAGAAGATTTACTACCTGGATTAGGGCGTCCACCCTGCTGAAAACGTGAAGCAGGACGCTTGCGAGCAACAAAAGCAGCATCAAAATCCCGTTGTTCTCGAGTGACCAAAACAGCATCAGATTTTTCCAAATGATGCTCATGACGTTGAGAATATTCAATAAGAGATATACATGCTTTGTCAAAGTGGATATCATCCTTGTTAGACAAAATAGTGATGATATTGTCATATAAAGGATCTTTCATGGTATGAAGAAGTTGAGTAACAATCTGATTTTTAGCAACAGGAGCGCCGGTAGCACCAAGCTGATTGATAATGTCTTTAAAAGCCTCGATATGAGAGTGCATAGAGGTACCGACCTTATATTGAAGATTCTTCAAACAAGTTTGGAGATATAAAATTTCGGTGACCGATTTCTTCTCAAACGTTGAGATAAGATACTCCCAAATAGCATGAGAGGTTTCCAGATGAAAGACATCCAACATAAGTGAGTCAGGAAGTGCAGACAATATAACGACGAGCCGCTTTGTCACGACGAATCCAATCAGTATGATCAAATTTCCATTGTTCAAATAATGGACCATCAGTAATCACAGAATTGTTATTCATCACATCAATAGGTTGAACTCGGCAAGACATGTCGCCCAAAACAATATCAAATAATTCGTCACCTTCAAGAATTAGCATCATCTTTGCTTTCCACCCAGGAAAGCCTTGTCCTTGGAAGAAGGGAACCGAACGTTGGCCAGACGGATATCCGTTAACAATTATGCAATTGGCCATGCATGTATGTCGAGAGAAAACAAATAAGATGAGATCGCAGAATCTGCAAACCATGATCAAGACGAGCGTAGTTGAGACGCATGACAATCAAAATAGGGATATGCACGTAAGAACGACGAAAAGTATTGAGTGACTAAAAAGAAAGCCCGAAATAGAGAGGCGTAACGTGCAAGACGAGATGACGCATATAAGAAAAGTGCTATTTCGGTCGAGCAAAGAACGTGAACGATAATAAAACATTGCTAAAAATAGCAAGATGTTTGCTTGTCGTAATCAACATCATTAACGAAGACGAGCGATTAATAAACTGTAATTGGGGATTAACGAACTGTAATTAGAAATACAGTTTTAAATAAAGAATCGCAGATTCGAGCAGAATTGCTATCTTGGATCCTGAACTGTCATAACTTTTTGATACAGAACTCCGATTGACAAGCAGTTTTGACAGGATTCGAGAGCACAACGAGAGCTACGCACCTGGACCTGTTTTGTTTTTAAAGACAAAATTAACTAATACTTCTAATTTCAACAAGTTGATGTATCAAATCATCACTTGTGCAAAGAATTCAATCAAGTATAAACAATGAAACAACTTATCTTCCTTGTTGTTGCTACGCATCCATAGCTCTGATACCATGTTGAGAGAGAGAGAGAGTACGAGAGAGATACACAAGACATGCTCCCAAAGAATGATTCATATTGATGTAGAGTTAGTATATATAGGTGAGACCCAAGTCAAGTGAGAGATGATATATATAGTTGTAACACGGAGGATGGGCCATGGGTCCGTCCTACGGTTGGGTGGTCTCGGTTAGCCGGGAACTTTTCTCAAAAATCTCGAAGAACAGTGAGATGATCATCGTCATCAAAATGAATAACGAGAGCGATACGTCTTACCCGATTTACGCTGTTTTAGGGGAACGGAATGGGACTATGCCTTATGGCAGAGAGGTTGAGCCTTGCATCCCTCTCGTTTCCCATTCTCCTTGAACCAAGTGCAGCGTGAATCCGCTTCGGACCTGGCATTTCTGCGTAAAGTAGTTCGCTCGGGTCTAACGCTAGTTACTGTTAGCTAATGACCAATCAGGAAAACCCTAATTCTGGTCGATCCTAAGTGGGAACGGCCAGGATACTTCTGCTACGTGGCAGACGCGGGAAGAACTAGATCGCAAAACCCGTAACATTCCATGGGAGTGCCGGGCGGAGTTTTCTAGACATCCTTTCTGATGGACTACTAAGACGTGTCCTGGATGATACTAGTGGACACGTTACAACTAACAACCAACCTACAAACCAAACTAATAACATACAATAAACAAAAAGAGTAAATACACAATTTGAATAATTCAAACTAACTAACTAACTAATTAAGTAACCTACTTGCAACTAACTAACAATCACATATCAATTAACTCACAACTAACCAATTAAACAATTAAAATCACACGTCCTAGATAAAAAAACTGATAATCAATAAAAAATTAAACTAACACTAAAGCACTAAGAAAAAAATTTAAACTAGCCCCAAACTAATGATTTAAAGTAAACTAACCTAACCACTAACTAACTAAGCTACCAACAACTAACCTACTTACAGCTAACTTACAGTGACCTACCGACTAACTTGCAACTAACTAATTAAACAATTAAAATCACACATCTAAGATAAACAAATAACTAACCAACAATGGATTACAAATTAAACTAACACTAAACCACTAAGAAAACAATTTAAGGTAACCCCAATCTAACAATTTAAACTAAACTAACCTAACCCTTACTAACTAAGCTACTAACAACTAGCCTACCAATCAAACTAATAACATAAAATAAAAAATTAACAACTCACAATAAACAACTAAAGTAAACACACATTTAAATAATGTAAACTAACTAACTAACTAAACAATTAAAATCACACGTCTAAGATAAACAATTAACTAACCAACCAACACAGAGAAGAAGAAGAAGAGAGAAAGAGATAGAGAAAGAAGAAGGAGAAGGAGAGAGAGAGAGAGAGAGAGAGAGAGAGAGAGAGAGAGGAAGAAGGAGAGATAGAGGTAAGAGAAGAATATGGAACCTGCTAATAGCTAACCAACTAGCTAATATAATATAGATTTCTCTATAGTTACTTGACCAACTAACGTACTAACTAAGCTAACCAACTAACCCTAAACTAACCAACCTACTAACTAAATAACCAACTAAGAAAGAGAAATGTAACCAACAAACCAACCAACCAACCCATACACTAAACAAATAAAAACAACAAATAAACTAACAAACATGTCAAGAGATCACCAACTTGAATAATAGTCATCAAAAACTTCTCCAACGACCAATCCCATAAACAAAATTGTACCAAGCAAACCAAAACACCAATAAATTAAATCACACCAATCCGTAACTTGTTGGAAGAGAGGGAGAGAGAGAGACTGGAGTGGAAGATGAGCCTCAGCTCATTGTTGTTCTTCTTCCATTATTCTTCCATCATACTAACTGAAAGATACTTACACACACAGGTATGACTAACCAAGACTAGCTGTGATTTAGTCATTGACTACACTGACTTATTGAATGTCACACACGTGTACAGTTGTATCCAGCTAATGTCGATCATACACATAAAGATAGACTGATTGAAGAGTAACGGGAGCTTGATACTCTAACACTCCCCCTCAAGCTCAAACCATTTGATAAACTTCAAGTAGATGTCTTAAGTATATGAACTTTTCTTTACCAAGAGACTTGGTAAATATGTTTGCTCCCTGGTCTTCAGTCTTCACATGAATCAAGTTAATCTGCCCTGTAAGAACCATTTCTCTGATGAAATGGTAGTGAACCTCAATATGTTTGGACCTAGCATGGTAGATAGGATTGTTAGCTAACATAACATTGCTAAGGTTACCACAATGCAATCTCACTCTCCTTTCCAACTGTATTCCCAAGTCTTTTAGCAGTTTCATCAACCAAACTACTTCGCAAGCCGCTAAGGTAGCTTCTCTCTACTCAGCTTCTATACTTGACAATGCAACAGTAGGTTGTTTCTTACTTTGCCAACTAATCATATTGTTTCCCAATCCAAATGCATAACCACTCATTGACCTCTTGTCATAGGCACAACCAGCCCATTCAGCATCAATAAACCCTATTAAGTTAAGGGATTTTCCATATGCTCCCTTTTCCATATGCATAAAATAGCCCATAATCTATAGTACCCTCTATATATCTCATTATCATCTTGACTGCATCTAAATGTGGTTTGCGAGGCTTCTGCATGAATTGAATAATTAGCCCCATGGCATAACATAAGTCAAGACAGGTAATAGGGGTAATAGTCAAGTATATCAAGCTTTCCACCATCTGTCGATACATGGTCACATTCTCTATGTCATTCCCAACATCAATCTATAGCTTGACATTCTCATCAAGAGGTGTCTCCATAGGTTTGCATTCAGCCATATCATACTTCTGCAACATGTCATGAGCATACTACTTCTGTAGTAGTCATATACCTTCAGGCGTAGAGACTACCTCAATCCCAAGAAAATACTTTAGTTCACCAAGGTCTTTGACTCTGAATTTAGCCTCTTAACATGATTTAATTTCAACAATGCCCTCTTCATCATCTCCAATCATGATAAGATCATCTATATAAACCACTAGAAACACATATCCATGATCTGTCTTCTTCGTGAACAGACTCTGATCTGTATCACCTAATCTAAATCCATGTTGCTGCAAATAATTGCAGATCCAAGCATTCCATACTCTAGGTGCCTGTTTCAATCCATATAAAGCCTTTTTCAGCTTACATACATGTGTAGGAAATTCCGGGTGAACATAGCCTTCCGGCTGCTCCATATATACTTCCTCAACCAAATCACCATTCAAGAAAGCATTCTTGATGTCCATTTGCCATAATTTCTAGCCTTTGCATGCTGCCAAAGCAATGATAGTTCTTCTGATTGTTTCCATTTTAACCACCGAACTGAAAGTCTTCTCATAGTCAAGGCCATATTGCTGTGCATGTTCTTTTGCAACTAGCCTGGCCTTATAGCCTTCTAATGAACCATCTGACTTGCACTTAACCTTGTAAACCCATTTGTAGCCAATGGGGAATTTTCCTTTAGGCAACTCAACCGATTCCCATTTCTCATTTTCAGCCAAGGATGCATACTCCTCATCCATGGCAGCACACTAGTTATCATCAGTAATTGCATCATCAAACTTTGTAGGTTCTTTGTAACCTATCACACTAGCTATATATGCATAATGGCAGGCTAAATAACCAGTGTATGTAAACCTGTCAACATGTTTTCTGACTCTCTTAGATCTTTGTAACTGTGGCTCACTCTGATCTTGCCTCTCATGAGGTGGTACATAACGACTCTGCCTTGCTCCAGGTGTCATAATAGACGGAATGCCCAACTCACTATCCAAACTGTCACTGTTAGATGACTCATAACCTACTGTAAGTGGACCTGTCACATCCTCAAGAATATTTTCTTTTCCCTTATCCAATCTCCCCCTCACTAACATATCCATGTCAGTGGAAGTAGGAGTATGACTCCTCAAGCATCCTGACCAAGGACTTACTGTAGGTGACCCATCACCTGTAGGACCAATCATAGATGTACTCACTATAGGTGTATTTTTAGCATTACTAGTACTGATTGATATATTAGTAGCCACTACAATCGGATTACCATACCACGATGCCAACTCATAAAAAACAACATCTCTATGAATCAGTGTCTCATGTGTAGATGGTACATAACACTTGTAAGCTTTCTGGTCTTGTGCATAACCAAGGAACACACTCTTGACAGCTTTAGGATCCAAATTCTTCCTCTTTTCATCAGTAACATGCACATATGCAATGCTGCCAAATACCTTCAAGTGTGAAATGTCAAACTTATGACCATACCACCTCTCATATGGAGTCACATCATGAATCCCTGTTGTAGGGGTTCTATTCAGTACATAGATAACAGTCACTACTACTTCAGTGCAATAACCATTTGGCAAGCTCTTCTCATTCAGCATAGCTCTTGCCGATTTCATGAGTACCCTATTTTCCTTTCTGCTACACCATTTTGCTGCGGTGTATAGCTGCAAGTTAATTGTCTTTTGATCCCATGTTTAGCAAGGTACTTGTCAAAGTAATTAGAGACATATTCTCCACCTCCATCTGATCTAAGACATGAAATTTTGTAGCTCAACTCATTTTCAACATGCTTCTTGAAGTCCTTGAATGCATAAAACACACCATCCTTATGTTTCAGTATGTAAAGCCAAGTATACTACTGAAATCGTCAATGAAGGACACATAGTAATAAGCACCACCAAACAAAGCATTATGAGACAGACCCCATACATCTGAAAGTACCAATTGCAAGGGTCGTGAGCTAATCCATACATGTCTCATAAATGGAAACCATGCTTGCTTTCCAAACTATGCATCACATACATGTCCAAAGTCATGATACTTGAACTTAGGTATTCCAAGCACAATCTCCTTTTGCTATATAGATTCAACTTTTGTACATTCACATGGCCAATCTGCTTATGCCATATCTCAACATCTCGTATAGCACCATCATCATGTGCAAACATGGCTTCTTTCAATTCTAGAATTGATGCATCAAGAGTAAACATTTTGCCATCTCTTTGGCCTCTAGCAATCCATTTGCTACCATTACCATATTCTTCAACAATGCATCCATCTCTATTAAATCTCCCCTCCAAATTCTATTCTGCCATCTGTCTCCAACTGACAAAAGATTCTTGGTATTTGTAGGTACATGTAGTACATAATTCATGATCTTTTTATTGCCATAAGGAATCAACAATAGAACAATTTTTGTGTGCTAAATGTCATGTTGGGTGTCATCCCTAGTACACATATAACCATGTGAACCTGCAACCATCTCATCAAACCATTCTCCATGGGGTGCCATATGATTTGAAGCCCGTGAATCAATGCACCATCTCTCATCTCTCTTCTGCCTAGATGCATTCTTAGACACATGATGCATGGCAAACAATCTGTCAACCTCCTAATCATGAGCACTGCTAGAAGATGCATAGTGCCCATGTTGTTTTCCCTTTGCCTTCATATCTCCCTACTTCCAATGTGTCCATAACTGCCACAGTAATGACAATCCTTATCTCTGTTTGACTGATCATTTGAGTGCTATGAACTAGATCCACCACCTCTACCATGGGGTGATCTCCCCCTACCTCTAAAGCTGCTAGTGCTAGCCATATGTATTTGTGCCATGTGAGGCATTCTGTTGATGTTGTCCATAAGTGTTTCGAGTGCCTCCTCAAACTCGAAAAGAGCCATGGCCTCTGCCACCTCTTCCACACTGGCTAAAGTAAAGAACAGTGTCTCTGCTTTGAGACATACTAGAACATGTATTCAGCCCAAGTTTAACTTCCTCATGCAGCAGCAAAGCAATCAGCTCATCCCAATTAGGGGATTTAGCTCTCACAGAAATAGACGTATCAAATGCTTTATACTCTTTGCCAAGTCCATTCAATGTCACTGCAATCATATCATCCTCAAAAACTCAAAATCCAATGGTGGCAAGCCGATCCGTGTTGTTGATCTCTGTAGTGTAGGCCTGAATGTTTTTGCCATTCCTAGACATGTTATTGAACTGTTGCTTCAGCTGAATCTTTCTTGCATGTATTACGTTTCCATAATTCTTCATGAGTATGTTCCACGCATCCTTTGGAGAACTCCATACTGATCATTTGTCGGAATCCTTTCATGTACTTCAGGTTCTCGATCTCATCACCTGTACATGAGTCTGAATAACCTTTGCCAATCAAAAAATTCTTCATACGGAACTTCCATAAAGAAAAATTTTTGTTGTCCAGCTTTTCTTCCACAATTTGAGTGATATTGCCAGTGCCTTAACCATTTCCCATAGTTGCAGCTTAGGTATTCAATGATGTATACAACATGTAAGTATCTGACTCCTTTTCCTACTGTTCAGGACCAGTTTCTTGCTATTCATGATAGTTTTCTACAATTCATGACAGTTTTCCTAACAATCTGCTTGCTATAAACTATATTTCAACAATGAAAAAACACAGCCAACTAAGCATAAACCAAGCTCAAATCAGTTCAAAACATTTTATGGTAGTGGCAAAACATCCTAGCAACAAACTATGTCCATACAAGTATCAACCCAGTACTATAACCAGCAATATTTTCTCTGTTAAAACAAGAGTATTCAGACCTGAAAACCGCCCCAAAACATCTCATTTAGTTGCCACTCTACGTAGGAGTTGATACATGTCCAAGTTGTCAGAATATATTGCATATATGTCAAGTGAAGATGATAGGTATGCTTCCTGCAGACAATAACTAGTCAATACCCTAGTATAACCAGCAACAAATCGGTCCAAACTTTGGACTTTCAACACTCACAATATTCCAAAAAGCAACTACCACTCAAGTGGTATGATCCAAGCATTTGTCACTAACAAATAAGCATCACAGATACTTCAACCCTGTAGGTATATTATTTCCAAATTCAGTACAACAACCACTTCACTATTTCCAGCCTGCAAATAAGCTCCAAAACTGAGCATTTAACACTCCAATATCATGCTCAAATGCATGATAATAAGGGTATATACATTGTTAGGATGAAAGCCGCCAGTGCCCTGGAATCACCTACTATTTACTACAGTAAACAATTAGTATGCACAGGTCTTTGCTCAATATCTCTATGTTGAAATGGTCAAGAACCTGGGGCCATTTCTCCAAAAACCATTTTTGTAGCAAGGTATAGCTTCTACAAAAAAAAGGGCTGCAAGCACAATCTCCTTTGATGACGTTTTCTTCACATGTGATGTCTTGATGTCAAATGGCCACTACCAAGCCTTCATGCTTCATGCATTCAAGCTCTGATACCATGTTGGAAGAGAGGGAGAGAGATAGAGTGGAGTGGAAGATGAGCCTCAGCTCATTGTTGTTGTTCTTCCATTATTCTTCCATCATACTAACTGAAGAGACTTACACAAATAGATATGACTAAACAAGACTAACGATGTTTAAGACACTCACTACACCAACTTATTGAATGTCAAACATATGTACAGCTGTATCTAGCTAATGTCGGTCACACACATAAAAATAGACTGACTGAAAAGTAACGGGAGCCTGATATTCTAACACAACTAAGTTACAACAATGCACTCTAACTAACCTATCTAACAACTAAAACTAACTAAGCTACTAACAACTAACCTACTAAGCTACTAACAACTAACTAATTAAATAATTAACTAACCAACAATCGATTAAGAATTAAACTAATGCTAAACCATTAAGAAAACAATTTTAGGTAACCCCAAACTAACAATTTAAACTAAACTAACCTAACCACTAACTAACTAAGCTTCTAACAACTAACCTACAAACCAAACTAATAACATAAAATAAACAACAAAAATAAATACACAATTTAAATAATTCAAATTAACTAAATAACTAGTTAAGTAACCTACTTACAATAACCTACTGATTAACTCACAAGTAACTAATTAAACAATTAAAATCACACATCTAAGATATAATCCATAAAAAATTAAACTAACACTAAACCACTAAGAAAAAATTTTAAGCTAACCCCAAACTAATGATTTAAAACTTACAACTAACTAATTAAACAATTAAAATCACACATCTAAGATAAACGACTAACTAACCAACAATAGATTAAAAATTAAACTAACACTAAACCACTAAGAAAACAATTTAAGGTAACCCCAATCTAACAATTTAAACTAAACTAACCTAACCACTAACTAACTAAGCTACTAACAACTAACCTACAAACAAAACTAATAACATAAAATAAACAATTAACAACTAATGTTAAACAACTAAAGTAAACACACATTTAAATAATGTAAACTAACCAACTAACTAAGCAATTAAAATCACACATCTAAGATAAGCAATTAACTAACCAACCAATAGAGAGAAGAAGAAGAAGAGAGAAAGAGATAGAGAGAGAAGAAGGAGAAGGAGAAGAGAGAGAGAGAGAGAGAGAGAGAGAGAGAGAGAGAGAGAGAGAGAGAGAGAGAGAGTGAGTGAGAGTGAGAGAGAGAGTGAGTGAGAGTGAGAAAGAGAAGTTATAGAAGAAGCATGAGAGATAGAGGTGAGAAAAGAAGATGGAACTTGCTAATAGCTAACCAACTAACTTATATCATATAGATTTCTCTATAACTCCAGCGAACCAACCAACCAACCCATACACCAAACCAATAAAAACAACACATAAACTAACAAATATGGCAAGAGATCACCAATGTGAATAATAGTTGTCAAAAACCACCCCATTGACCAAACCCACAAACAAAACTATACCAAGCAAACCAAAACACCAATAAATTAAACCGCACCAACCCATAACTAAGTTACAACAATGTACTCTAACTAACCTACCTAACAACTAAAACTAATTTAGCTACTAACAACTAACCTACTAAGCTACTAACAACTAACTAATTAAACAATTAAAAATTAACTAACCAATAATCAATTAAAATTTAAACTAATGCTAAACCACTAAGAAAACAATTTAAGGTAACCCCAAACTAACAATTTAAACTAAACTAACCTAACTAATAACATAAAATATACAACAAAAGTAAACACACAGTTTAAATAATCCAAACTAACAAACTAACTAATTAAGTAACCTGCTTACAACTAACTTACAATAACCTGCCGATTAACTTACAACTAACTAATTAAACAATTAAAATCACAATTCACTAACCAGCTAATCGATAAAAAATTAAACTGATGTTAAACAACTAAAGTAAACACACAATTTAAATAATGGACACTAACTAACTAACTAACTAACTAACTAAACAATTAACGTTAAACAGCTACAGTAAACACACAATTTAAATAATGTAAACTAACTAACTAACTAATTAAACAATTAAAATCACACGTCTAAGATAAATAATTAACTAACCAACCAATTGATAAAAAATTAAACTAATGCTAAACCACTAAGAAAACTAACAAAATAATAATAAACTAACCTAACCTAACCACTAACTAACTAAGCTACTAACAATTAACCTACTTACAACTAACTTACAATAACCTACCGACTAACTTAAAACTAACTAGTTAAACAATTAAAAATTAAACAATTAACTAACCAACAATCAATTAAAAATTAAACTAATGCTAAACCACTAGGAAAACAATTTAAGGTAACCTCAAACTAACAATTTAAACTAAACTAACCTAACCACTAACTAACTAAGCTACTAACAACTAACCTACTAACCAAACTAATAACATAAAATAAACAACAAAAATAAACACACAATTTAAATAATCCAAACTAACTAACTAACTAACTAAGTAACCTACTTACAACTAACTTATAGTAACCTACCGAGTAACTCACAACTAACTAATTAAACAATTAAAATCACACGTCTAAGATATACAAACCAATAATCGATAAAAAATTAAACTAACACTAAAACACTAAGAAAATAATTTAAGATAACCCCAAACTAACGATTTAAACTAAACTAATCTAACCACTAACTAACTAAGCTACCAACAACTAACCTACTTACAACTAACTTATAGTAATCTATCGACTAACTTACAACTAACTAATTAAACAATTGAATCACACGTCTAAGATAAACAACTAACTAACCAACAATTGATTGAAAAATAAACTAATGCTAAACCACTAATTAGAAAATAATTTAAGGTAACCCCAATCTAACAATTTAAAATAAACTAACCTAATCACTAACCAACTAAGCTACTAACAACTAAACTAATAACATAAAATAAACAATTAACAACTAACATTAAATAACTAAAGTAACATACATTTAAATAAAGCAAACTAACTAACTAAGCAATTAAAATCACATGTCCAAGATAAACAATTAACTAACCAACCAATTGATAAAAAATGAAACTAATGCTAAACCACTAAGAAAACAATTTAAGCACCCCAAACTAACAATTTAAACTAAACTAACCTAACCACTAACTAAGTAAGCTACTAACTCACTAACCTACTTACAACTAACTTACAGTAACCTACTGATTAATTTACAACTAAATAACTAATAACTAATCTACCTAACCACTAATTAAAATCGCACGCTCTCTCTCTCTCTCTCTCTCTCTCTCTAACCACTTACAACTAACTAAACTAACCTACCTAACCTAACCACTAACCTAATCTACCTAACCACTAACTAACTAAGCTAACTAAACTAACCTAACCTACCTAACAACAAACTAACTAAGCTACTTACAACTAACCAACTTACAACTAACTCACAACTAAATAACTAATAACTTATCTACCTAACCACTAACTATAACAACTAACCTACTCTCTCTCTCTCTCTCTCTCTCTCTCTCAACTAAACTAACCTATGTAACTACTAACAATTTAAGCTAACCCCAAAATAACTAAACTAACCTAACCTACCTAACCACTAACTAACTAAGCTACTAACAACTAACCTAAGCTACTAACAGCTAACCTACTTCGCTACCTAACTACTAACAGTTATAATCACATGTGTTCGCACATACACACACATACTCTCTCTCTCTCTCTCTCTCTCTCTCTCTCTCTCTCTCTCTTCGCGGGAATGAGGTCTCTCTCTCTCTTTATCTCTCTCTCTCTCCCCACGGGACAATCTCAACACACACACACACACACACTCTCTCTCTCTTTCTCTCCGTGGGATAGTCGTGCCGACACACACACACACTCTCTGTCTCTCTCTACCTGCACCACACGGAATAGTCACGCCATGCCGCGCATTGACTTCACGCACTCTCTGTCTCTCTCCGCCCGCACCACGTGGGACAGTCGCGCCATGCCACCGTTGACTACTACCGCACATTGCACATCACACGTTGCTGCCGCCTACCTGACTTTGCAATGCGGCTCGCCGTGCTACCACCTGTCCCCAACCTCGTGCTGCACATTGCGCGCCACTTGTCCCCTGACTGCTACCACTTGTCCCCACACATTGACTTCATGCGCAACTTTGCGTTGCGTCACGCCGTGCTGCCACCTGTCTCTTGACCACGCCACACGTTGCTGCCACTTGTCCCTGCACGTTACTCCTGAACTACTAGATTGTTCCTATCGACTGCATTGTCGCAGCGCGTAGGGTTGAAGATCACCTCAGGGATTTGGCAAGAGAAGAATGTATGGGGTTTGAAGAGCTTAGACTCCGGAGATGGTAGAGATAAGAGAAGGGTTAAAGATTTCAAGCCAAGTTCTTGAAGATAAGAGACAACAGGGTGAAGGTAGATTTAGGGAGAGGAGTAGACGGAAAAGAAGGGGTTCGAAGCGATTGAAGGTGTAGAAGAATACTCCAAAAACTAATTAGAAAATATAGAAGAATACTAATAGAGATGAAGCCTGTCAGTTTCTTTCAACATTATGAGAAAATATAACTCTAATAGATAAAAACGTGTACAAAATAATACCAAGACACCTGACCAAAATTCAGCCAGATCACTTCTTCTTCATCTCCCACTTCAGAGTGTTGTTCATTGCCTGAAAACAGCGATCCGCATCTCGCGATTTTGTCAATCTCTCTTTTTACATAAAATTTTCTCAAATTGGCTGAAAGCTACATGCTTTCTTTTACATGTCATCATAATCTAGAAGTTGTCTATAGTTTTATGGATTTTTACAAGAGATAATATCTAGAAGATAAAAAATTGACTAAAAACTTGTCAAAAAAAAATCAAATATTTTGAACCATGGACACTAACACTAATGCCTAAAGTGGCATTGGCTCTCTAAATCTAAAAGGAAGCCACACTCTAGATTTTTTTACACGGCATGCGCGTAGGAGCATGACAACGTGCCAAACTGCGTTGTGTGGCATTGCCGACTGGAGACCGTGCCAGCATGGTAGTAGGACTGTCAGACTGAAGAGAGAGAGTATGTGTGTATGTGTGTGTGCGTGAGAGAGAGAGAGAGAGAGAGAGAGAGGACTGACATGCTCGCGCTTGCTGCATGCTCTCCTAACTACTGATCCTCTTGCTGTCCGCTCCTGTTGTGCTCCTGCCTTATGTCCATGAAAGTGAGAGTAAGAGGAGGAGATGGTGAAAAGAGATCACGTTTCTCTCTCTCTACCCCCAATTGTGTGAGTGATTAACCACTTACGTTTCTCTCTACCCCCAATCATGTGAGCAATTAATGGTACATACAGACTTTGGTTTGGTTTGGGAGCTAGGCTTGGGAGCTCCCTGGTGCTTTGACACCTCCTGAACCTCTAGTTCAAGACATGGAAGAGTAGACTTAAAAGGATTCAGAGCTCCACCAAGTCAATGCGGCTCAACTTTGTGTTGTGGTGCATCTTGACATGTAAGCCTTTGACTAAGCTATCTAGTGTATTTTAGGTCTCACCTATGTGCAGCATGTGCTCAAGAAACGAGGAGAGAGTTTATCATCTATTTTGGGAATGCCCCAAGGTCCAATCAGTTTAGTTTATGGTTTAAATATGGCTTGCAAAGGCCAAGCTAAATAGTGCTATTACAACCACAGTTGCTCTCTTGGAGATAGAGGATGTTTTTTTTTTGTACGAAGTGTTAAAATACATTCAAAAAGAGAGTGAATTTTACAGCTACTAGTGAAGAGGAGCTTCAATACAGGGAAGCTGCCTTGTGCAACCAGCCTTAGGTTACAACATGAATTAACTTATATCACATTCAGAGGATGTTTTGATGAGGAGACCATTAGAATAGTCCAAGTCTTTAGGGCCCTAGTTTTGAAGATAATATGGTGACACATGAATGCCCTAGTCTTCCAATGAGTGAGGTTGTATAAGCCAGCTAATCTAGTCCCTAGTCTAAACAATGATGCCATGACTCTTTTCGGTAAGATGAAACTCTAGGCTTTGGCTTCAGACTATTCTTTAGGGCCCTAGTTTTGAAGATAATATGGCGACACATGAATGCCCTAGTCTTCCAATGAGAGGTTCTACGAGCCAGCTAATCTAGTCCCTAGTCTAAACAATGATGCCATGACTCTTTTCGGTAAGATGAAACTCTAGGCTTTGGCTTCGGCCTGAAGCATCATTGTATGCATCTTCTTACTTTGATATTTCAATATAACCGCATTATAAAATAGCGATCATTGGCAGATGCAAATGTATAGATAAATTGTCCGGACAGACATAGACGATCAACCAAAACATCCTTTAAAGACAAAACAGTCATTGTCAAGCAAAAGATGGAGACGAAGGTAATATTCTTCCGTGAGAAACTTCACGCACGAGCGTTGAACGAAGGACGAAGGAAGGCATCTCTCTCTCTCTCTCTCTTTCGCACGTGTGCGTGGGCGCACATGCGGTCGTAACTTCAGGGATTGTAACAGGACTACCGAAGGAGGCCTGGTAGGACAAAAAAGCACCTGGTAATTTGCACAATTACTTTAATTATAAGTGCGCGATGACGATGGCGATCATGTCTATCCAACGGCTAATCCACCGAGAGCAAATAGTAATCCGAAGGTTTCGAATTATTGCACGAAACCTAATTCACCATGAGGATCTTGTGAGACACAGTACCATGGAACGGATCCACCAGATCCAGTACCCAGACTATATATATAGACACGCCAGGGGCATAAACTACTCGCCAACGAGCTGGAAGAGCGACTGAGCAGTTTCTCTTACAAATCATTAGAGTTGGTTATCCGGGTTTCTGTGCGTATACAATCGCCATGGCGGTGATCAGAGCTTCTCGCATGCTTAGTGTAGTAGCGGTGCTCATACAGGTGATGATATTGATTCGGCTAGACGTTGTTTGTAACCACAACTGATTTAAGAATTCCGTGCGCAAGAAATGTAAAACAAGTAGGTGCAATTATCGTATAGCTGCTGCAAGTATACATAGCGAGCCGACGTTAATAATTCTGGTGCTGGCAGGTGGCGATGATCGTAATGGCGGCGATGGTGGCCGAAGCGCAGATATGCGGGCCCTCTAACGGCGGCGCCAAATGCGGCAATAACTGCTGCAGCAGATTTGGATACTGCGGGTGCACTTCCGACCACTGCGGCCAAGGTTGCCAAGGCGGATACGGAAAGTGTGGCAAATGCGGCAGCTGCTTCCCTGGTGGGTCATTTAGCCTTGTCGGAAATAACCTAGCTTTAGTGTAATCCCAGCTTAAAGTTTGAAATTTACCTCTAAAAATAAAATTTTGAGGCCTGGTGAGGAAACCTTCAAATTTCAAAAGATTTAGTTAAAAAACCTTCACAGAATAGGCAGTTTACCTCCTACATTTTTTAATGAAAGGTTTTTCATATTTTGGGAAAATGTTTTTTTTCCGAGTATGCACTCAATCACAAGATAGATGTTTCCATTTCTTCTACCAATGATAGAAGATGAAATACAAGTTTACATTTCTTCTATCAAAGAATATGTCTCACATATTAGAGATGGCACTATTTGTAATAAAGGCAAGATTCTCATTCTAGCTAAATATGGGACCCTTTCATCTCCTTGTTTCAAACAAGATTAATCATGCTAAGGGTCACAATAAGAGATGCTTTCTGAAACATAAACTCACCATCCAAATTGATGAGTCTCTAGAGCTCTTACAATACCTTCCACCTACACACTTTGGATAAGTCATGTTACCTCATACTTGTCTATCTTGGACAAAAAACATCAAAACCCTCTATGCAATGTGTGTTTATTATTCATGCATCTTGAAATAAAATAGATCATTATTGTGATTACATTTGGTTTTAGTTTATTAAAGAATTACTTCCCTTGAAGGTACTGCGTTGGTCAAGACACGAAATGGCATAAATAAGCAAATATCAGAACTTGCAATTGGAGAGGAGGTAAAGTAGCCACACCTTTGGGATGTCAAATGAATAAATTATAAAGGTCACATATTATGGAAATTTCACCATAAAATTAAGCATAGCGAATTTAATTGAAATGATTCAAGGGAAATTCATCATAAATTGGGTAATATGTTATCGTATTTACTTGTCAACAGGTGGTTGTAGTCAACCATAATGGAGAAGTTTCTTATCAAGATGTGTATGCCAATGGTCACCTTGATGCTCATGCACTGTCTGAGTTCATTGTTGTCTTGCTTAAGAATCTCAAAACAAACACCACCAAGACCTTGCAACTTACCCCTGGCCATTTCACCATTACTAAGTCAGGTGTGTTGGAATCTTTTATAACAAACATTATCTAATGAATACTAGTTTTACCATGTCAATTGAGAAGGTTGCTAAATAGAATTCGCTTTTTTGACTAGTTCTGTTACTCGAAGGCTTGATGCTGAGCAAGTGTATATGTGTGTTTGTGGCCTTGACATACAGAGAACAATGGCGTGACCTATAAAAGAGCAATTGATGTGCATGAGGGTGATATAATGATGGTTGTTGATGACAACTTGAATGTCTTCCAATTTGTTGTCACTAGTAAGTAGCAAGTTGCTTATTAAATCTTTTCAAATTCAGAAGCCCTCATTAATCATGTTCCTTTTTTCATATTGCATGGTGATTAAAAGTGATGGGATCCATAATTGCCTCTTACTAAAAGTTCTAATGGTGTACGTGGTTAAATAAGCAACTTGCAATAAGTACCAAGTTGCTTATTAAATCTTTTCAAATTCAAAAGCCCTCATTAATCATGTTCCTTTTTTCATATTGCATGCTAATTATAAGTGATAGGATTCATAATTGCCTCTTACTAAAAGTTCTAATGGTGTACTTGGTTAAATATAGATGTTAAAAAGGAGACCTTGATGGGCTTGTACAATCCATTCACCCCCATGGGAAGTATTATCATCAATGATGTGGTGGTTTCATGCCACAGTGAATGGTTCCTTGATAATACATTTGATAGGCTTGGCCTATCCCACTTGCTTCCAACCACTTACCAGGTCTATATGTGTCATTTTTTCTTGTACTAGTGACCTTTAAAGATGCATTCCTTTACTTATATTATTTGTATCATTTTATAAGCCTTAAATGTTTTGCATTAGAATACATTTGGATACACTTAGGTGATCTCCAACATGCAATAATAGAGTACAAGTTAATTGAACCTAGTAATTATTCTAGCCTATTAAAGTTATAAAAAGTTTCCATCCATAAGGGGTTTTATCATGACAAAGGTAAAAGCCATACTACTAGTTCATACATAAAGTTAATCTAAAGAGAGATATGTAGGGACCCATTAAATTTTGAAAGAATTAGGTAGTTAGAAAGTTTCAAAAGTATGCATTGAATATAGGTATGCTATATAGTCTTCCATGTGGTGTCTGCTTGAGATTAATTCATGTTTGCTCTTGCAGGTAATTCTAGCACCTATACAAATACTTTACAAGGTCATGGGTAAAGAGTCATACACATCTGTGTATAAAAACATTGATTCACATCTCAATATTGCTGAAACGGGCTCTAAATTCAGTGGCTATGTAAAGCTTCTTGCATTGTCTTTATCTCCAACATCCTACAAGAAGCATGTAGCCTAAGGCTTCTGATTAACATCCAATACCTTTGTGGCTAATGAAAGACTAGTATGGAAATCAAAGGAATAAGTGATATTATTACACATGCATATGAATAAATGCCACTACTTGTAGCGTGTAAAACTTATGATATGCTTACAAAGCATTGGCTTCATTAATCAAACTTATGTTTATTAATAAAGGTACTTATAGAATTAATAGTGACTCAAAATTTTTGCCATTAAAAACATGGAAATTTTGAATCTTGATCATAATAGAAAGGTTAAGTATTCACTCTTTTCTTGACATATAGAAGCCATGACCGTAATGATGTATATCCATCAACCAATAGCTTGTTTTTATAATAAAATGGATCTAATAAAAGAAGAAAAATGTTAATTCAATGTGAGTTATCTAAAAATATTTTGATTTCTTATTTTTCAAAGATCATAACAACATGTATAGTTGGAAGTTGGAAACCTTTTGTTGTATCATTGTTCTAGATTATGATGTAAGTATTTAAAGAATTCACACTAATCTTCTCAAAGTTTGTATGTGTTTTCTTTCAACTTTCATTCTCTAACTAATGCTAGTATTGTAATTTTCCAAAAAGAGGGGCACTTATGCACTTATGTGGCTCACACCTTATTTGAAATATTTCAATGAAATGTGCATATATGATATAAAAGTTTCACAAAACATTGCCAATGCTACTAGATGGTATAAATCAACATTTGGAATAGTTTCAGTGGATTTTTACTATATAAAATTTTAAATATTCCAAATTTCATGAAAAATAATTAAAGAAACCTTAACACTTGGAAAAGCTCACATATTTCATTCAAATGAGAATCCATGGTAGATATGATAGGATTTTTTAGAAAATATTTTGCTCAAATTTTCTTTTGAGATGATTCTAATATGAGCAAAAAAGTTTTACATTCTTTTTTGAGAAACATCTCAAAGATGGCCATGAGAATGTATGATATCTAGCTTATTTTGGATCCCTTTTGATTTCGAAGTTGTATCTTACATTTAAAAGTAGATGAATCTCTTGTCACCTTAAACATTGAAAGAAACCTAATTTTTTGTAGATGGTACAAAAAACCAAAAAGGTTCCTTTTCTCCTACAATAATAATAATGTAAATTGATTTGGAGGATACTTTCAGCATAGATATGTAGTCCTAATATAAGAAGGAATGTGCCCATTATTGATGTATATTGATTTGAAGGATAGTACTTTAAGCATTGTATGTAATCCTTCGATAAGAAACAATGTGCCCATTTGATTCAATAGTGTTGCACATATCACTATCAATGTAGAACTTTTCGTTTGTATTTAATGGTAATCTACAAGATTGATCTATTATTTATCAAAATTCTAATTACACTCATCAAGATGGTGCACCAACTATACTTCTATACTTAAAGACATACATTAAAATACAATAAATATAGTATACACATACTAATCTCATAGGCATGACAACATGCTATATTCGAGAGCAATTTTAATCAATGGTATCAAAGCTAAAAGTTTTTTGAAAGATATTGCACACATACATATATACACATGCATGGAGGCATACACACACACACACACACACACACTCTCTCTCTCTCTCTCTCTCTCTCTCTCTCTCTCTCTCTCTCATATTCCATACAAACATACACACATATATACTACTTGTTGGACTTGTAGATATCAATACACACACACACACATACACAAAGTCTTATTTCTCTAACCTTCTTTTCCATTAGCAATTCTTTGTCTTAGAAACTTGTAAAAAATATGAATGGAAGACATATAAACGTATTAAGTGACCCCAAATACTAACATCTATGATATAATAGTAGAATGCATAGTATGAGAAAGACACTATGAAAATCTTGAATGTAGGAAGACAATAAAATGATGTTCTCAAAATATAGCAACAAATTAAAGTATAAAACCAAATGATAGAACTACAAAGAAGTATAAGATGTCTTCATAAAACTATAACTCCTAATTCTAAAACTCAATATCTAAAGAGTAGATAACAATGAGATGCATAATTGGAGGTCTTATCCTCTAGTAGTCCTCAATGCTACGATAAGAAATAAGTATAGAGAATAAGAAATCTTGATTGAAATGTAAAATGCAAGCCTACTAGTATCTAATAACTAGCTATACCATGTCCACAAGTCACAAGTCCCTTGGGATCTCACATAATATTTCTCTAGCTAGATTGCCATATGATCGATGAATCCATGTTGGAAAAACCTAGACATGATATATAAAATATTACATAAAATAGATAAAATGTTGAAATGACATTGAAATAAAATGTATAATGTACAAAACTAAAGCATAAAAACTATAAAGTCTATCTCAATGGAGACCCAGCTATACCACTCTCAAGATGTGAAGATGAGCTTCTAGCCATAGACTAATCCATGGAGCACTATATCTCCACATTTGTATAGTGTCAAGCCATATTGACAAATGTGGTAGTAGCTTGTTACCAAAAGAAAAATCAATGTGTAGTACTCTTAGTTGCTCTCTCTCTCTCTCTCTCTCTCTCTCTCTCTCTCTCTCTCTCTCTCTCTCTCTCTCTCTCTCTCTCTCTCTCTCTCTCTCTCTCTCTCTCTCTCTCTCTCTCTCTCTCTCTCTCTCTCTCTCTCTCTCTCTCTCTCTCTCTCTCTCTCTCTCTCTCTCTCAGCACTATCCCCTCCTTACATGTGTGAATTAAGACATGCCATTGTAGAAAATTGGGCTTTGTGAAATTGTCTCAAATAGTTTGCCTCATTATATTTAAATCAATTTTTTTCTTAAATACATTTCTTTCTTGGGATCTTATTATGTGCAATGGTTTAGGGGTCTAAAGATTGTTTTCTACTTCAACTTGGAGCCTATAGTAGAAAAGGAGGCAGAATATAGTTCAAATAAAGAGGATGAGACGAGTTCAAGTGAAGATGAAAGTAAGGAAAGTGCAAGTCATGAGAAATACCATGTCTATTGGTAGATAAACTCTGCATCCAACTACTCATACCAAGCATAGGCTTCACCTTCTAAGAGTCCTCCCACAAGGAGATTTTGAACAATTACTACATAGGAAAACTCATGAAATGTCAGAAATTCTATAGTTTTTCCTAGGTATGTATATATGGATTCCCTATGTATAACTAAGTAACTACATTCCCCACATCTCATGGTAGGGAATCCTAGGCATGCATATATGATTTCCTTATATATAACCAATGAATTTTATTCCCCACATCTTAAACTAGGGATTTGTAAGTCATGTAACTAGGGAATCCCATTTCCCACCTCGGGGGGGTCACTCATAAATATATGTATATATAACGTGAGTTCAAAATAAGGGATTTTTAAAACACCATTTTGATACATTTTTTACATACACCATTTTGATACATTTTTTACATACAGAAGGGTGTCATATAAAGGGGTTACTTACAAATTGAATAGAAAAGGGTCTAATTTATTCAAGAAAAATTTAAAGATTAGGATATTTATAAATAGGCCATGAACACACGTTATATAGAGGATATATATATAGTGAACCCCTCGAGTTTCCCACCTAGCATACTAGGGAATTGTAGGCCATACAACTAGGGAATTCGATTCTCCACATTTCATACTAGAGAATTACAAATAACCATATCAAGAATTTTTACTTTATGGGATAGTCATGCCAATATATAATTTGTGGAAGTGGTCATCAAACAATTAAACTACGTGGTCACTCAATAATAAGACATTTCTTCTCATCCCTTTTTACAAAATTTGGCAAAACTCTTCTACTTACTCTTCTAAAGATGATATGGTGGTACACCAAGCCATGTGAAGGTAATTATATTCATCACCAATTTAATATTGAGCACTGTGTGACCTAGCTCAATACTTAGGGAAATTAGGAACCTATTGTATGTGCCATTTGTGCATCTTCTTCCAAACATTTCTAGTACATGTGAATTTCAAAAAGAGATGGAAAAAGTCCTCTTTTCCGTAAGGATAATGTCCTAAAATAATCATAAACATACTTATCTGCATTTATGGAAAACTTCAACATAAGTGGCCTCCAAAGAAACATATAAAAGTTACAACGAATGATGTGGCATTCCATCTTGGTAAGGTTAATCTTTTTTAATTTACTCACATACATTAGTTTGTTATAATCACTCTAATTATCCCAAATCATGTTAGAGTTTAAGGACACATTGCCCATCTTACCTATGATCAAGCATAATTGATGTTAGAAGTATTGTAATAGAAAATGTGATAGATATCAAAGCCCAAAGGCAAATGGGTTGGTTTCTCAAGGCACATGTATTAAAGAGTACTGAAAAATAATTAGCTACAAAGGTACCTAGATAATTTCTTGCAATTGTACAAGTTTCATTAATAAGAAATATATCCTCTTTGAAGCCCAAAGTATTCAATCAAATAGATAATTTAGGTGATGAATCAATTCTTGCAAAGACACCTAGCCAATCTTGAGTATTTCAAATCCTCCTATAAGGATGCTCTCCTATCTAATCTACACTTTCTATTTAGTTTTGTCTTTGCTATGGTGATTCTTGGTATGATATAATGCAATAGTCATTTAAACACCATATTGGGGAATATGGGAATTTTCCATAAGTTTGGGACACGTGGTCAAATCTTTGGATTTGTCATAACTTGAACAATATAACTCCAAATTGAGCGCTCTATAGCTCAATAGATTCTATTTTTCAAGTGTTTTCCAATGATAGGTCATTCATATGGTTTTGAGAAACTTATGGGCATGTTATCCAGGTGCCACCTTTTTAGTATTCGAAAAATGGGAATTCGGAGATTCTCAAACTCACAGATATTATGTTTTTATTTCAATCCTTTTGTAGCTAAAGCAAGTAGCTTGCAACAATGTTTGCTACCCTTTCAATAGGGTATCACTACATAGGTTTCATACATGATAAAACCTTGAGAAATTATGTGAGGATTTACATTTTATGTATCACACTTGATGATAACATATGAAAATATTTCAATGTTAATGAAGGAAATCTAGCAAGACTCTCTCTCTCTCTCTAAGGGTCAAGAAATCAACATATAAGAGTGAGGCCTTTGATTCCTTGCAAGTTGCTATGGAAACATAAGAGCCACCTATGGACCTTTGGGGGGAACCCCTGATGGAGGAGCTTCCATAGGTTGCATGCACTCCTCATGTGTTCCATGCTAGAGAGGGATAGTGAGTGGGTGCAATAGAGCTAAATATTTCACTGACATACATATACTCTGGTGTGAAAAGAAACATTGGAGCTTATTACCTCTAGGCCCATGATGAGATGTTTTGGATAAAGAGTTGTGTTTCTCATATTTGATATCACATGGTGGAACACCTCAGTAGTAGGTGGTTGAAGGTACAAAGTCCATGGCATGTTGTACATTATTTGGAGTAGATTGCATGCAAGATAGAGATGGTGCTATGTTCCTTTTCTATGATGAGGGTATATATCAGTATACAACCTAGAAGATAAAATGGTTGAGGCTATATATACTATGAACTATATATCAAGAATGTAATTACTTTTAAAGATATTAAACCACACTCAAAAGGGATAACTATTCTGAAGGACTATTAAGTCCCAAGGATGTGACCTTCCTATTTGCATTTGGATTAGTATCTTGAATTATTGAAAGAACTTGTATTTATGTAGATCTTGAACTATTCTCGCTCTAAACTACAAGTTGGTCTCATGAATGTAATGGGTAAGTACTTGTCTCTCATCAAATGACGTGTCTTTTATTGCTAAAACACTTAAAATATCCCTATTTATAACACTAATTTAACACACACACACACACACACTCTCTCTCTCTCTCTCTCTCTCTCTCTCAAGCAAACACAACCATCCATCAACAACCTCACTCTCACTTAATGATGCATGTTATGGGCATGGTATTGCATATGACAACTAGATCTAGTCTTTTGGGTTTTTGCATGTGCATTTTGCTTATGTCCCTTATTTAATGTTTATTTAAAAAGTGTAGTTTTAATTAGGAGAATGTGTTCAACTTCAAAGCTTTTATTTTTTTTTCACATGCCTAAATACAAAGAATTCTAGACATCTCAATACTCTCATTCACACATATGGATGTATGCATGCATGTGCATGCACGCGTTCACACACACACACACACACACACACACACACACACACACACACACACAATGTCCCCACTATTGATAGTGCACAATTTATTTAGAAAATCTTTACACCATTAATGTTTTTCTAAGTTGGCATGAATTAATATGCTAGCATACATCTTTTGTTGGTCTTCTCCTAATGGGTCGCAAATAGTTGGTCAAATGTAGTTAGATATACATATGCATGTAAACTTACATGTATATATATAATATTTAGATAACATGGTTATATAAATTGATGCCTTAAGACCTCTACAAAATACACAAAGTTAAATGCAACCATATTGGTTTTGTCATCATCTACACCATCACCTACCTCATTGTTTCATGTACCTATCTTCATCTATAACCTAAAGACAAAAACATAATAGTATACAATACAAAAATCCTACAAACTTATACACTTACAATACTTTCATAAAAACATCTAGATGGTTCATCTTGTGAAAAGCATGGTAGGGAAAATAAACTTGATGGAGACTACGCATGTTTATAGTAGGATAGAGTCTATACAATGATGAACACCATCAATAGCTCGGATTGAGAACCTGAAGGATGTGATGTGCCACAAGGAACCTAGATCCCAATGCACTACAAATTTCATAGTACTTTAATGACACAACATGAAGGAGAAGTCAAGGACCATATTTGTTCTAAACAATTGATAAAAAATTTATTTGCATAGGACAACTATGTTGATGCATTAAGATAATACAATGAGCCCATCATCCAATGTGGTTGAGGTATTAAATGGAAGTGGAAGGGATAGTAAGATGTCATCACCTATTGTAATCACAAGATGTAGTGCAAGCACCTAGCATAGTAATAAGATGTGGTGCGAGAATAATTTGTGTCAAGCTCCAAAGTTCAATGAGGAGTATACGTGGCATTGCACTGGAAAGGAATCCCCTTTGCCGAGTAAAAAGAGGGGTATGGTGCTAAACTCCTTATCAGAGGCTCCCAACCATATGTTACTACGAAGAAAATTGATTTACTATTTAGGATCAATGTTTTGAGTGAAATAATGCTCTATTGATTACCTTTAAGAGTGATGTGTAAAACTACGTTTACACCTTAGTGCTACATTTCATGTAGGTAGTTCGAGTTTGGGACTTTGGAACCTCAGACGAGAATTGAGAACTACCTACGAACTTGTTGAGAGTGAAAAAAAACTGAATTTTTGTTGTTTTTGAGGACTGAATGATTGATTTTTGATGGATTTAGAGTGATGTATGATTATTAATGGAAGTATTTGAGAGTGTGTTTTGGATGATATTGATTATGTTTTGGAAGTTCATGGTGATTCTCAGTGGAGATATGAGGTTCTGTGATGTTCTGATAGGTTCTGATTGGTTCTGTATAGCTTCTGTTTTGTTCTGATTTTCTTCTGTATGAAGCATGGATTGATGATGGATGAAGATTGAGATCTTTTGAAAGCTTATTGAATAGTTTTTGAGATTTTGGAAAGGTTTGAGTATGAGTTATGAGGTTTTGATGACCTTCTGTAACCCTCTGTAGAGCCTCTGTCTCTGCTATGTCTCTCTACAGTAACTGTACTATAGTTGTTCTGGTGCTGTACTGTGATTGTTATGTAGACCTTCTGTAATTGTTTTGTAGAATGTATGTGTGACTTTAGGAAAGTTTTCTAACCTTTGTAAAGGATGAATCTAATTTCAAAAGAGCTAAAACAAGTGGAAGAAATAGCTGCTGAAAATTGAAGAGAAGACTAAGTGACATTGACAGTAGTGAGCTGTGAAAAGACACTGTAGTGGCTCTGGTGACTCTTCATATCAGACATACCTCTTGGGAGGTGCATCCAAGACCTAATAAGTATTATTGAGGGTTATTATGAGAACATTGTAGTGAGGATATGATTTACTATTGATGGAGAGAGAGAGAGAGAGCCAGAGATAGCCAATTCTATCAAAACAATGTAATTGTGTATGAGAGATTGAGAAGGAGAACTATGAAGACATTGAAGATAAATAATATGTGATTGATTTCCATTCAAAGATGGTGTATTCTCTTGTGTTCTTTGTTATATTGAAGAATTTTGTGAAGATGTTGAAGATTATGGTTGATTCTATCAAATCTGTGGGAGATATCTACTACGATGCCGCGTGAAGAATTGTTGTTTTCTTTGTTTTGATGATCAAAAGAATGAAATAAAAGCTTGTTGATGTTACAAGATAGATTTTCTTGCAAGATAATTCCATTTTCCTTGGTGTTTCTCTTGGGGCTCCATGTTTTTGGTGCACAGCTAGGGAAGCTTGCCATCAAAAAACACTAGAAGAGGCTGAAAATGAAGAAAATGGCATTGCCAAGAAGAGGAGAATTCATGAATGTTTGTAAAGTTCCTTCTTCCACTGAAGAGTTGGAATTTCTCATTATCAAAGCCACTTTCCACAAGAAGTTCATCCCACAATGGCAGAAACATATCACCATCATGATGCATGCTCTATGTGGTGGATTGTTTCCTCTTCCTGTTGAAGTAGCAAAAACTTGCATCTTGGTGGCAAACTGTTTGGGAACAAACTGAAGAGCAGAAACAGAGAGAATGACCATCCATGGAAGATTTGGCATTCATTGAGAAGTTTCCAAACATCATCAAGTGGGAGATTGTGAAGAAGCTTCAGGAGTCTTGGTCTGTAGAGGTCCACGAAGACAAGAAGGAAAAAAGTTGGAATTTGTTTGTGGATGCTCAACAGCAAGATACGTGGGATTCTTGGTGCACTGATAATCTTCTGTTTGTCCAATTAACAATCCACTGGAAGTTGATAGACAGAGTGTTTTTCACAACATACACTGTTGAAACCCTCAGAAGCTGGCATTATTATAATGACGCAACAACAATCCTAAGGAGAATGAGTTTTGATACTTTCAGAACAGAATATCTTCCCCTCTGTAGTGGTTTGAAAGCTGAATTCAGAGATGTTGAGAAGAAGGAAGTAGAAGAGATGCTAGCCAGAGAATCTATCAAAGATTGAAGCCCTCTCTGATATTATCCTGTTGAGTCCAGACCAACTGGTTGAAGCCAACGCCCTGATGAATGACGCAATAAAGAGGCAAGCGTTGGAACGAGTCCAGAGGTACGTGAGAAGAGAGAATGCAAAAATCAAAGCTGAGAACGAGCTTGCCAGAAGCCTCCCTTGTTGACGCCCTAAAAGCACTCTTTACAGAAGTCCCCATGGCGACTCAAGGTCCCCTTCCTAGTCAGATTTGTCCTCGAAATATTGATGATAGGCTAGCAAATATAGTCCCATTGCCAATTTTTAAGGGAGAGTACAATGAAGACCCTGATCTTCATGTAGCAGAGTTTATGGTAGCACGTGTGGCTAACAATGCCAGAACCCCTGAGCATTGGTTAGCAATCTTCCCCGCCACTTTCAAGAGCGCGGCATTTCAGTGGTATGAGAGAAAAGCAGCAGGAACTTTTGGCACATGGGACGACCTGAAGTTGGCATTCCTCACTAAAATCAAGCGTGAAGGTTTTGAAGAGCGGATGCGAGAGGAGTTCATGAATCTAAGTAAGTCCTCTGGAGAAAGAGTAGAAGCTTATGTCTCGTGAATGGAATCCATCCTGAAGAGATGGACTAACCATCATTTGGATGAAGGAATCCAGAAAGGAGTGTTTCTCAGGGGCTTACAACCAGAAGTCTGCAAGTTCGTGGAATTGAGAAGACCAGTCAATCTGCAAGCTGCAGTGGAAGGTGCAAGATTATATGATGAAGTTGAAGCAAGGTTGTCAATGACTCCAGGAAGGGGAGTCTTACCCCTCATATGCCTGGAATGGTATACCCATAAAATGCAGTCCTAGGGACAGTTCCCTACCCCTATCTCCAAATACAAACAGTGCCACAGTATAGTTAACCTAATCCAATGTGGTCACCGCAGACAACAGTGCCTCAAATGATGGTTCAACCACAACAACAGTGGCCTCAAAGAGTTCCTCCAATGGAAACTCAACAACAGTGGAACCCTACCAACTGGAATCAACAACCTCAAGTCTTAACAGGAGCTCTGAATCAGAGCTAGAACAGAGGACCTTTTGGATCAACCCAACTAGTGTATGCAGTAGTTACAGAAGCTTCCCAAAACCCTACCACAAGCACTTTAGGAGGTGAAAATCTGAAGGACTACTTATCCAACTTAGTTGCAAGTATCAAGAAAGAGCTTCTAGATGTGATTACAGAGCAGCTACAGACGTTGAAGGTGAATACCGCCAATGTATCCATTCCTGCGGGAGCTGGAAGAGATGTGATACGCTCTAATACCTAGTGTGGAAAGTGTCATTAAGTGGGACATTTAGCTACTGAATATACCCAAAAACCAACCATTCCTGGAGCCTTATGTTCTTATTGTTTGCGGAAGAACCATACAGAGGATATTTGCTCTCTGAAAGAGATGCATGAATGAAGATAGAAGGATGAAAATGCAAGATTCAACTTGCTAGAATCTAAAATGACAACACAGGATATTGGACCAAAGCCTAGGGAATTTGGTCCTAATTTCGGTCCATTGAGGTTTCCCTCTCAAAGTTACAGAGAACGACAGTCTGGCAGTGGTCAGAGATCAAAGGTGGAATGTTATAGGTGTGGAGAAAAGGGACATATCTCCCCAAATTGTCCAAACCCTAGACGATCTGTGGATTACAAGCCCTTATGTGGCTGATGCAAAGGAGAAGGCCATACTGCAAAGGACTGTCCAAGTCCAGTCTCTGTAAAGGCCAATGCCACTGATAGCCAACAGAAAGAGCTTGCTTCCAATTTGGTGGAGTTGGAAGTTGCCGCTGTTACGTGCACCAGGAAGAAGGAACCAGTGGCACAGAATGAAAATAACTCTCCTTCCAAGACTGTGAAGTTCAACTTACCTACAGAGGGACAAAGCAATACAGAACAGAACAGTACAGTACAAAGCACTACAGTGCCACAAAGGGATATAGAGACAGGACCAGAGTCCCAAGAGATAGATGATACAGAAGCACTTCTAGAAATAGAAGAAGTGCCGATGTTGCAATTGTTAGAAGAAAAAGAAAAGATGAAAATGGGTGTAGCCCCATTCCCTAGCCGGTTGGAGAAGCCTGTGGATCTTATTAAAGATTACGACTTGGTCAAAGACCTAGACATTTTAAACCAAACTTAACATTCTGGCAGTTGCTGATGCTATCTCCCACCTATCGAAAGAGATTCAAAAGCATATTGACACAAAGGCATGGACTAAGGATCGCTCCTTCAATAGCAACCAAGACCAATAAGGCCCCAAAACCTGTAAAGGAAGTGGATGTGGCTAATGCCTTCCTAGATCCTGGAATCCCAGAGATTAGTATATGGATAGAAGGATGCTTCATTTCAGATGCATTGATTGATGGAGGATCATCACTGAACATAATGACGGATGTCATAATGAAGGACTTAGGGTTGCAAGGAATTCAACCTACACAGTGGCTTATCAGATTGGCAGACCAAAGTAGAGTCAAACCATTGGGCATCCTCCCATACGTAAAAATAACCCTTGCAAGAAGAGACTATTGGCTGACATATTTGGTGGTCAAACCAAATTCTTATGGGACTTTATACCCTCTGTTGTTGGGAAGACCTTGGCTTTTTGAAGCAAAAGCCAGGACGGATTGGTTCAAAGGAACTCTAACCCTAGGCAGAGGACCCAATAAAGCGGTGTAAAAGCTGTATGGATCACAAAAAGGCAATGGATCCACATCCATTGAAGTCATAACTAACTCCTCTAATGAGGTAATAGATGGTACATCAGGAGATGAAGAAGCTCTTAAGCAAATTTTTCCTAAGAAAACTGAGGCACAGTCCCTAACAGTGAGCACTGTAAGCTAAAATCCTTGTCCATGGGAGAATACCTCCTGCCTCAACTAGAATTAACTTTTGAAATCACCTTTGACAGTGAAATAGAAGCATGGATGTACTGTTCTCCTATTACATGACAGTCGCGGAGACAGAATAGATACAGAGCGGCTACAAAACAGAGACAGAGCGGATATAGAGACAGTAATAGATACAGAGCCAGAGACAGATGCAGAAGCAGAGTCAGAACTGGTAACAAAAGCAGAAGCGCATGCAGAGGCAGAAGATCTGTTCTTCTACTACAGAGCCTCTACAGAAGCAAAGACAGAGCCTCCAGGGGATGAGGATGAAAATGATGAGGAAGAAAATAAACTAGGCTATGAAAGTGCAGATGAAGAATTTCCTCTGATAGAGGATGATCTAGTTGATGTCCCTACAGAGATCTCAGAGGCCGAATATCTCAGGATACTGGATGGAATGACTAAGGTTCCGTTTGGGTTGTTCAATGGACCACAAAGTATGTAGAATCTGTATAAGCAATGGATTAAAAACATAAAAATTAAGTTCACTTGTGACTCCTGTCGCCCTGACTGTTCAGTCCAAAGAAAAGATGATGATGATGCCCCCTGCCAACAGAAGCCCAAGCTCTCAAAGCCATGGCCTCTAGCAGGTCCGTGCTATGTGACATTTTTGGATGCATCCTCCAAAGATGAATCCCTGAGTCCTAAAGAAATCACCACTCAAACAAAAGCAAACAAAGCTCTGATACCCTTCCAGCAACCTAAACAGATGAATGCGTCATCTGTTCAGAATGAGGACAATGGTTCTAGTGGGACATTAGATGAGGATACTACTCTCTTGAAAGAGTCATACCTCTATCCAGAAGCAATCGGTGGGACATTTGTCCGTGAAGTGGAAGGTGAAAGACAAGTAATATTCTTGGATGCTGAAGGAACCGAACATCACCTGAAAGTGGGTCTCAATCTTCCAGAAGAAGAATTAGTGGTCTTGCGAGACCTACTTAAAGAGAACTTAGATGTGTTTGCTTGGTCCTACAAAGACCTAAAGGGGATTGATCCCACAGTATGTCAACATCACATTGATCTAGAGCCCAATGCCAAACCTGTAAGGCAAAGACAATGACGGACGAATCCTAATTATTCCGCTCTGGTGAAGGCCGAATTATTGAAACTGCTTGAAGCTGAGTTCATCTATCCCGTGGCTAATAGTGAATGGGTTTCACCCATTTTGGTAGTACCTAAGAAGAATGGGAAACTTTGAATATGTGTTGACTTTCGAAAGCTCAATTTGAAGACGAAGAAGGATCATTTCCCTATCCCTTTTACAGACCAATTGTTGGACATAGTGGCAGGCCATGAGCTTTATTCCCTCTTGGATGGATTCAGCGGTTATAACCAGGTCCAAATAGCAGAAGAGGACCAATATAAAACAACCTTCACCACAAAATGGGGAACCTATGCCTACAGAGTGATGCCATTCGGACTCTGTAATGCTCCTGCCACCTTCCAACGAGTAATGATGGCTGCCTTCCAGAATCATCTGCATGATTTCATTGAGGTGTATCTTGATGAATTATGCATCTATAGCTTGATCCGAGAGCACTAGGGACACTTAGAGTAATGTTTTGACAAATGCCGAGAGTATGGGATTTCTCTCAACCCCGACAAATGTGTCTTTGGCGTCGCCTCGGGAGTTCTTTTGGGTCATATTGTCTCTGCACAAGGAATTGCAACAGACCTGGCAAAGATTGAAAAGATTGCCGCCTTAACAACACCAACAAACCTCAAGCAATCGAGAGGATTTCTTGGCCATGTGGCCTATTATAGAAGATTTATTGCACATTTTGAAACCAAGGCAGCCCCTCTGCACAAGCTCCTAAGGAAAGAAGCTAATTTCCTTTGGATGGATGACTGTGAAGAGGCCTTTAATACCCTAAAACAGTGCTTGATTCAAGCACCTATTTTACAGCCTCCTGATTGGAGGAAGGAGTTCCATGTGCACATAGATGCATCAGTTGAAGGGCTAGGTGCTGTCCTATGTCAAAAGGGCCCCTCTAAATTAGATCAACCGATATATTATGCAAGCGGAAAGGTCATTGATAGGGAACGGAACTATACAGGGACAGAGCTTGAGTGCTTAGCAATGGTGTTTGCACTGGAGAAGTTTCGACACTATTTATTGTCAACACATTTCAAGTTCTATGTGGATCATGAAGCCCTATCCTTCCTGATGAACAAAGCAGATGTTAAAGGACGACTAATGAGATGGTTGCTCCTATTCCAGGAGCTCGACTTTGAAGTAGTCACTAAGCCTGGCCTTTCCCATGTCCTAGCCTATCATCTGTCATGGATCCCTCAAACAGAAGAAGAGGAACAAGATGATCCAGACCTTCCTGATGCTTCATTGTTTCTAGTTGAAACAGTTACTCGCTGGTATGCAGACATAGCCAACCTCTTGGAAACTCAATAGTATCCTCCTGGCATCTCAAGTCATGAGAGGAAGAAGCTTCTGTTAGAATCATCCCCCTACACTTTGCTAGGCGGTGCACTATACAAAAGAGGCGAAGATGAAGTGCTACGAAGATGTGTCGCAGGGGATGAAATCGGCATAGTATTGAAAGCATGCCATGAGGAACCATATAGTGGACACGTCGCAGGAGAAGAAATAGCCAGGAAGGCTCTGTTAGCAGGATACTGGTGGCCAACCCTCCACAAGGATGCATATGATTACTGTAAAAGATCTGATGCTTGTCAGCGAATGGAAAAACCCACCAAAACAAGTGCCATGAGACTGCAACCCATTCTTCCTCTAAAGCCGTTCGAGAAGTGGGGGATTGATTTTGTGGGTCCCATTGATCCACCTACCAGACGGAAGTAGAACAGATACATCTTGGTATGTACGGATTATGTCACAAAGTGGTGTGAAGCTAAAGCTCTAAAGTGGGATGATGGTAATAGCATCGCCCTGTTCATGTATGAGAATATCATCACCCGTTTTGGCAGTCCCCTCGAGCTGGTAAGTGATAGAGGTACTGATTTCCTTAACAAAATCATGGAGGAGTTGACAGAACTGTATAAGATCCATCATCGTAAGTCCACTCCCTATTATCCCAGAGCCAATGGCCAAGTTGAAGTCACCAATCGTATCCTCTTCTCGATTCTGACAAGAACAATTTCTGCACATCATTGCGACTGGGACAATCGACTTATAGAGGCCCTCTGGGCGTACAGAACCTCCCATAAGGCAGCTACAGGAGAGACCCCTTTCCAACTAGTGTATGGTACAGAAGCCGTCTTCCCTATTGAGTTGGAATTGCCCTCTTTGCAAGTGCTAGTTAAAGAATGCTTGGGAGATAGTGAGTCACTGCAACGTCATCTCCTACACTTGGAATGCTTGGATGAGATCCGGTGGATGGCCCTACAGTGCATGGAAAGCACTCAAGCACGATGCAAGGCCTATCATGACAGTTTCCTCAAGCACAAGGAGTTCAAAGAAGGTGATCTTGTTCTCGCCTATGATTCAAGATTTGGCAAGTTTCCTGGCAAGCTCCAACAATGGTGGATAGGCCCGTACAAGGTACTGGACATCAATCCTAACGGCTCTGTTCAGGTGCAGACCGTTGATGCCTCTGATGATCCTTTCCTGATTAATGGAATTTCTAACCTTTGGAAAGGACGAATCTAAGTTCAAAAGAGCTAAAACAAGTGGAAGAAACAGCTGCTGAAGACTGAATAGAAGAGTGACAGTGATAGTAGTGAGCTGTGAAAAGACGTTGTAGTGGCTTTGGTGACTCTTCATATCAGACATACCTCTTGGGAGGTGCATCCACAACCTAAGAAGGATTATTGAGGGTTATTATGAGAACATTGTAGTGAGGATATGATGTACTATTGATGGAGAGAGAGAGAGAGAGAGAGAGCCAGAGATAGCCAATTCTATCAAAACAGTGTAATTATATATGAGAGATTGAGAGGGAGAACTATGAAGACATTGAAGATGAATAATATGTGATTGATTTCCATTCAAAGATGGTGTATTCTCTTGTGTTCTTTGTTATATTGAAGAATTTTGTGAAGATGTTGAAGATTATGGTTGATTCTATCAAATCCGTGGAAGATATCTAATATGATGCTGCGTGAAGAATTGTTGTTTTCTTTGTTTTGATGATCAAAAGAATGAAATAAAAGCTTGTTGATGTTACAAGATAGATTTTCTTGCAAGATAATTCCATTTTCCTTGGTGTTCCTCTTGGGGCTCCAGAACTAGAAGATCCATGACCTGAAAAAAAGTTAAACGGGTGACCGGGGGGGAGGGGGTGTGTAGGGGGAGCAAGTAGGGGAGAGGGCATTGAGGTGTGGAAGCTTGCAAGATCACAATAGTCCTATTCAACAAATACTATTGAGAGATTTTGTAGATCAATGTGTTTGCATCTTGAAAGCTTGTGGCAGTCTCCAGCAACTAAGGGAGCTCAAGTCGACTGGATTCATCGTTTCTCTTCTTTTTGAATATTGCCCAGCATGTCCCAACTATAACTTGATCTCTTCATTTAGATTTATAAATCCAAAATATTGATATAAATTCACAAATTTTTCCATTTTATTTATATCCATATGCAATTGTGCATCCTAATCATGGGATAATCTTTCAACTATTGTCTTGATAGGTGCTACAATGGTGAGAAGAGTCGGTGCAACACTTATGCTAAATTGTAGGGGCGAGGAGGGAGATTCTATTATATGTTTATGGCTTCTCGTTCTTGTGTGGTACATATATAATTTAATGTTTTATGGTTTTTTTGATGCATTTATGAGGATAGATATGGGTAGGTTGTGCTTCAAGAGGGTCGAGAATTGGGTCCACAAAGAACAAATTAAGCACTATAGACTGCCATGATTTGGCCCTTCTCATTGACAGGTTTTACCATGTGATGCCACGATCATTGCTCATTGATGTAGATTATTACCATGTTAGTGTCAAAAATCACAAATCAGAAGTTTATCCACTCCTAGGCCTATTATTTCTTGCTTACTTTTGAGTTGTTTAGTAGTAGTAGTGAGTTGCATAAACTATGGCAACCATTTTATAAGCTTGTCGGTCTTAGCAATTGGCAAGGAGTCATCATCAAGAATGAGTGCAAGCCTTAGCCTCTACAGATCTATCATGCATGGTATGACAACATACAAGAAGCATTTGGATAATAAGACAATTGGGAGAGAAGCATAGATCTTCCAGGGTAGACAGGGGCTCTGTTTATGAGAGCTTACAGGATGCATCATCTACAAATAAGGAGGCTGTAGAATAAAAGAAAGATATCCAATGGAAGTAGAAATTGGGGGTTCTCAAAAGTCTTATTGCCTCAGAATATTTCACAAACAACAGTTTAAAATTTTGAGTTGACTGCAACTAAGATCATGTGTACAGCAATGAATATGTGTATAGAAGCAAGTTTGTATGGTATCTGGATGGTTCGGAGAGGTACTTGGATGTAGTAAGACCACCAAACTATGTGTATGGTATTTGGATACTAGTGAGCATGGTACATACTTTCTGCAAAGACTGGGTCCAGAAGGTTATAAACTATACTTTGAACCTCAAATAGTCTCGCCTCTTGTGATTATTCATCCCAGTAAGTTCAAAGCAAGGTGAAGATTCACAATTGAGCTTGGTGGGACATCAGTCAAGGATCATCATACATCGCACAGCTCTCTAGATTGCTAGCCTAGTGGGACTTCTTGTTCAATTCCAAAAGCTTCAGAGAGGTATGCTGTTTCATTGAGCCTTTCTATTTTTCTTTCCATTAAGTTAAATACTAATTAAAAACAAATTAAGATGTTTGGTTACTTTGGCAAAAAAGATACATTTTGGAAAACTGTGCATGCATTATTTTTTGATAAAGAGGATTGTCTGGAGGAGGATGCCACTTCATAGAGTTACCAGCTTAGGCCTGTAGCAAGCATTGGAGATGAGTTTAATGAAAGAGATGCCCAACAACAATCAATAATGATTGAATCTCAGAATTAGATAACTCATGATGGTATGGTAGTTTATCTTTCAGATGATGAATTAGACTGTAGGTCAGAGCCATCCAGGAATATCACTAATGGAAAAGTCAAGCGAGACAATCAAAATCTGGAGACTGGTCTTGAAACCCTTGCTCCACTCGTTTATATGGTAAACAACAGAAATGGAAGGGAATTAATTGATTTTAACAATCTAAAACAACTAACTCGGAAACGTAATCTGGAATCAATAGTTGAGAATGAGGTGATTGAAAATGTTGAACCCAAGAAAGTTGGTGGAAAGACTATCATTGAGAGGCAAAGAGAGGAAGAGCAAGTGATGGTGCCAACTAGTGATGAGACAAGTGATGATGAAGATACTCAACAGTTTATCAGTCCTAAAAATGATCTTTTTAATGCCCACTTTGGCAAGCTTTTTATTGCAATGAAGGTAATATTTTTGCATGCACCATCAAGTAACATGCTTAATGACTTAGGTATTTAGCTGACCACCCTGATGCAGTTTAATGCAGCCCCTTGAAATTTCTAGTTGGATGTGTATGTTTGGAAACTTCTTAAGAAACTATAGAAATAAGTTTAAAATCAGAGTAAGATGTGTTGAGGTCAATTGGTCTGGCTAGAGTGCAACTAATGTGCCTACTATGAAAAGGCATATCGGACCTCACATTGCAAGTCTTAAATATGTTGTACTGAATTTGTTTTCATATCATGTAAGGAGGTTTAAAATCATCTCTCTAGGTGTGTTTTTTCTATTTGCATGCTTGTTCACACATGATGGTACGGTGGTCTACAATTTGCATGTCGCCACTTTTATACAATGGAAGAAGGTCAACTAGGATTTTTATATTCGGTACAGGCTAACTTTAAGTTTTATCAAATATCATTGCTGATGCCTAGTAGCTTTGCCCAAGCTACTAGACAAAAGCTACTAGGGCTTTATGGGCTTAGCAGTCAAAATATGTCTGTTGTGCATGTAAAATTAAGTATCTATTGAATCTCAATTTACTATAGTTTTCTAGCCTAACTTAGCTCTAAACAAAGCCCCTACCCCCTCCCACTCCCTCCCCCTACGCCAACCCAAAAAAAGAAAAAAGAAAAAGAGAATATATATTAAGACAAAATCCTATATTTTAAGAAAAAAGAGAAGATATGTTAAGATATGTTATTGCATAGGCTCACAATGGGTATTGGTTGTTGAGATATCGCACTCCACTCGTGATATGCAAGGGTGACCATTGTGTATTTATGTCACCAACTTGTTAGTTGCAGATGCGGTTGGTACACCGCCCATGAATAATAGCTAGATGACATCTATCCTTATCTACTCTAGTTCGTGGCTCAGTTAGTATGCCACCTTAGTTAGTTGAGTTTGGTTTGAGACCCATATATAGGGTTCTTCTATTTCTTTGTATGTGAGTTCTTTTGGCTTACACAACTAAGAAGACGAAAATTGTTTTCAGCCTCCACCTGTGTGTATATTCTCCCATTGTGCAAGTGAGAAAGCTACAAGTGAGACTCCTTCCTTATCTCCCACAATCTTGACATGGTATCAGAGCCTTGTTCGTGGTAAGGAGCTCAAGAAAGCAAACTAAGTTTGCGGTGTTCTGGTAAGAGGACCAGTGTTGCTTTCATTTTTCCTGTTTTGGGAGCAAGTCTCTGCAGGTAGCACAGCCGGAAAGTGCAAGAGTGCATTGTCTCAGATTGAGATGCCCTTCGCGGTGTAGCAAGAGGGCAGTATATGCTGCGGGAAAGGCCTTTAGCCCTTGGTTGCTTTGTTTTTTTGATTTGAGGCCATTTCGGGGCCTATTTTGGAGGCGAAAGTTTTCTGCATGCACTCATGAAAAGGCCCTGTTTTATGCTGTGTGACCACTGTTCTACAGGTCGGTGAAAATTTACCATAGAAATTGCATCGTATGCCTGTGCACAGAGACATTGGGAGTTACAGAATCATCCTTGTTGCCTGTTGATGCAAAATAGTCACTAGGAAGTGACTATGTGGTCAAATACCACTTTCGTCAGTTTTGCAGATTTGCCCTTGGGAGGCTGAAGCTGTGTTTTTTACAGTGACAGAACTTTTTGTAGTGTTCTGTAATGGCGTCTAATTCTCTTTCACAGATTGTCACTGAAAAGCTTGACAAGAACAACTTCCAAGCATGGAAGTTTAGAATGACGAATTTCCTTATGGGAAAAGGATATTGGGAATTTGTTGCAAGAAATGAAGAAGAACCAGTTCTTCCTGATGTTCCCAATCAACAATAAATGCAGGCATTTAAAGCATGGCATGAGAGAGCCAGAAAAGTTATGTACTGGTTGTCTATCAGTATTTCAGACTCTATGATTGTGCATATTCAGGATGCAAGTACGCCAAAGGAGGCATGGGATACTTTGTCAAAAATGTATAGCACAAATACGCAAGCCAGGAAAATGCAGCTCAAGCAAGAGTTGCACAATGTGCAAAGAGAAAGTATGAGCATCAATGACTACCACACGAAGGTGAAGAAGATTGCAGATGCACTTGCTTCCATTGGGTCACCAGTGAAAGATGATGATTTAGTTTCTGTGACCTTGAATGGTCTAGGAAAGGATTATGCACAGTTTCGAATATCCATTTCCATCCGTGAAAGATATCCTGCTTTTGAGGAGTTGATTGCTCTTCTAATTTCTGAGGAGCAGAGAAATGGTGGTGCATCTTCTTCAGGAGGAACTTCAAAAGAAGCTATCTTCTACTGAAATGCTGGAAGAGGTAGAGGCAGAGGTAGAGGAGGCCGATCTGGAGGCCGTGGTAGAAATCAGAATATGCAGCAAACTCAAGAAAACCAGTCCTATGGAGGAGGACATGGTAAGTCTAGAGGCAGGGGGAGCCAAAGAGGTCGTGGTGGATGGCAAAGAGGCCAAAATGCAAACAGCAATGTTGAATGCTACTACTGTGGTAAAATGGGTCATATGGCATGCAGGATGGGAAAAAGAAATACCTGTCGGATGTATTTCATGTCTCGAATATCACCAAGAACCTGGTTTCTGTTGGTCCAATGGTTGAGCAAGGCTTGCAGGTCAGATTTAATTCCCATGGATGCTTTTTTGAGGATATGAAAAATAAATGTCGCTTGATAGAAAAAGGAAAGAAGAAGGGAAGAATGTTTACATTGGATGCAGACATGCCTGAATTGAGTGCAACAATGTTTGCACATGGGACCGGTGTAGTTGCAGATATTGATATCTGGCATAAACGCATTGGTCATGTTAATGTACAGCGACTTAAATCAATGCAAGCCCAAAATATTGTTGCAGGATTGCCAAAATTCAAGGTTGCAGAAATGCATAAGGTATGTGAAGCCTGTTAGTTTGGAAAACAGGCAAGGAAACCATTTCCTAGACATGTTCAAGAGAGTAAGAAGCCATTGGAATTAATCCAGTCTGATATGTGGACTACTAAAGCTACATCTCTTGGAGGCTGTCATTATTTTGTCACTTTTATTGATGACTATAGCAAAAAAGTTTGGGTGTATTTTATGAAAAAGAAAAGTGAAGTTTTTGGGCATTTCAAAACTCTTAAAGCTATGGTTGAAAAAGAAATAGACCTGCAAATAAAATGCCTAAGGTCAGATGGAGGGGGAGAGTGCCTCTCAAATGAGTTTGCAAGGTTTCTACAGGAGCATGGGATAAAACAACAATATTCATGCAGTCATACCCCACAACAAAATGGAATTGCATAAAGGAAAAACATGCATATTGGAGAGGTATCTCGTGCCATGCTCAACGAAAAAGACTTGCCAGATTTTTACTAGGCTGAAGCAGTTGCTACAGCAGTCTACATAATGAACAGGACTCCCATTGCAGCAATACATGGGATGACTCCAGAGGAGAGGTATACTGGCAGGAAACCAGATATTTCTCATTTGAAGATTTTTGGTTGCATCGCCTATGTTCATGTGCCAGATGAGTTGAGATCCAAGTTGGATCCAAAAGTTGAGAAGTGCATCTTTATTGGTTACTCTCTGCATAGCAGAAAGGGTATAGATGCTATAACCCTTCTACTTATAAGTTTACAGTGAGCAGAGATGTTGTTTTTTATGAGATGAGTAGCTGGTATAAACCAATACATGTGATTGATGATGTAGATGCACATAATGGTAATACTGCACAGAATTCACAGCAGCACTCACAAAATATTAGTGGACCTAGAGTGTCCTCTAGCAGTGGTTCACATTCTTCACCATGGATAGGCAGATTGAGATCAGGAGAATCTCCTCAAAACAATGCAGATAGTGGTATGCAGGTTTCACGAAAAGGAAAAGAGAAGGTAGATCAGCCCATGTTTGATGTGAATGTAGGTCACTCTTACGTGGATGTTGAATCCAGTGCCTCAGAACAGAGCATTGATGATGAGTTGGGTATTCCTTCTATTGTTACACCTGGAGTAAGGAAGACCAGGGATTATGAAGAAACATTCAGTCCGGTTGCAAGGATGGCAACCGTAAGAGCAGTCATTGCTATGGCTGCATCAAAGGAATGGTCTTTACATCAGATGGATGTAAAGAATGCCTTCTTGCATGGTGATTTGCAAGAAGAGGTCTATATGGAGTAGCCACTAGGTTATGTGCATGCTGTTCATCCTGAGTTTGTTTGCAGGTTGAAGAAAGCCTTGTATGGCTTGAAGCAAGCACCTAGAGCATGGTCTGACAAGATAGGATAGTATCTTGTCACTATTCGCTTTCAAATTTTCAAGGCAGATTTCTCACTTTATGTGAGAAAAACAGAGAAAGGTACTATGTTGCTTGTCATTTATGTTGATGATTTGATTATCACATGTGATAGTGATGAAGATATCCTTCATGTGAAAATGCTATTGAAGCAGAAGTTTGAGATGAAGGATTTGGGAGAGCTGCATTATTTCTTGGGCATTGAGGTGATTAGATCACCAAGTGGGATATGGCTCTTGTAGAGGCAATATGGATTGGACATGCTGTCCAAATATGGGATGACAGGCTGTAAGCCTATTTTAGTTCCTTTGGAGCAAAATGTGAAGCTGAGTGCAGATGCAGGTGAGCTTCTCGAAGACCCTACTATATACAGATGCATAGTAGAAAGTTTGATTTATATGATTATTACCAAGTCAGATTTGAGCTATGCTGTTCGATTGGTAATTCAGTTTATGCAGGCTCCAAGGAAACCGCATTTGGATGCGGCTAGATGCATACTCAGGTATGTGAAGTCCACATTGTAGTATGGACTACTTTATGAGACTGGGGTTCAGATACAGTTGCATGGATACACTGATGCTGATTGGGCTGGTAGTATTTCTGATAGACAATCTACCAGTGGATATGTGTTCTCTTTTGGGAGTGCTGCAGTCACTTGGAGCAGCAAGAAATAGCCTACAGTTTCCTTGTCGAGCACAGAGGCTCAGTACAGGGGTGCAGCAATGGCTGCATGTGAGGTAGCTTGGTTGCATAAGCTACTTTATGATATGCATCAGCCTACAGATGGGCCAGTTGTCATTTATTGTGACAACATGAGTAGTATACACTTGGCAAATAACCCAGTCTATCATGCTAGAACAAAGCACATTGAGGTGCATTATCACTATGTGCGGGAGAGGGTTTTACTAGGTCTTATTGATCTAGTTTATGTCAGCATAGAGGATCAGGTAGCTAACACATTTACGAAGGCATTGGGCGCAGAGAAGCTGCGCAAGTTCAGAGACCTGCTTGGTGTGCAAGAATTGGGATTGAGCTCGAGGGGGAGTGTTGAGATATCGAGCTCCACTCGTGATATGCCAGGGTGACCGTTGTGTATTTATGTCACCGACTTGTTAGTTGCAGATGCGGTTGGTACACCGCCCATGAATAATAGCTAGATGACAGCTATCCTTATCTACTTTAGTTCGTGGCTCAGTTAGTATACCACCTTAGTTAGTTGAGTTTGGTTTGAGACCCATATATAGGGTTCTTCTATTTCTTTGTATGTGAGTTCTTTTGGCTTACACAACTAAGAAGAGGAAAACTGTTTTCAGCCTCCATCTGTGTGTGTATTCCCCCATTGTGCAAGTGAGAAAGCTACAAGTGAGACTCCTTCCTTCTCTCCCACAATCTTGACACTGGCAAGACTATGTGTTTTGTCCTTGGAATGCTGAGGTGCAAGGTCGATCTTGCTTTTGAAAGCACCTCAGATAATCTATGTCTGTTCAACCAGAGAATTGGGTATCTAGATATTTTCATATGTATTTTGAAGGAAGCACCTTTCAAGAATTTGATCATGTTTTCTAACTTGGTGTGATTTCATGGAAAAATGATGATGTGCTTCAAAAGATGGCCAAATTTTTGGGCATTACTTTTGTTCGTGCCATCTCTTCATATTCGGCCTACAAAAACTCTTCATCAAGAGCAAAGCATGAGCAAATTGTTGATATTACAGCACATGTAGAGCTTGGAAGCAGCATGATTATAGTTGAGCTTTTTACCAACATGCAACAGAAGCGCATTGAACCGGATAGGTTTAGCTTCTTGTCCATATTCTAAGGGCATGTAGTGCTATTGGAGCTGTGATGTATGGCATATCAATACATGATATGGTGCTCAAATGTGGACTTGAATCAGAATGCTAAGGTTATGAATATTGTCATTGACATGTACACAAAGTGTGCAAGTCTAGTAGAGGCACACAAAGCCTTTGACATGTTGTCACATAGAGATGTAGTGTCGTGGAATGTATTGATTGCAGGATATGCTACACTTGGGGATAGATCTTGTTCTCTCGATCTTGTCAATGAAATGTAGCAAGAGAGCAAAAAACCTCATATATTCTCATTTGCAAACATTCTAAAAGGATGCACAAGCCTAGGAGCTTTGGAACCAAGCAGGTAGATACATCACCTAATTATCAGAAGTGGATGTGAATCAAATGTTCCAAGTGGCAGTGCACTTGTTAACATGTATGCAAAGTGTGACCTTCTAGTAGAGGCATGATTGTTATTTAATCAATTGGAAAATCAAGATCTGCTATCATGGACTGCAATGATTTCAAGGTACATGGTAGCTGGTAAACATATAATTGTTCCTAAAAAAACGGTATGTTGTCTGAGGGGTTTTTGTTGAAAGGTTGAATCCACCGAGGATCAGAGGTAGAAGGAAGTAGAGATAGGAGATGGAAGAGAAGATAGAGAATACACAAGTGGTAAACACTACAAAGACAAAGCACAATGAATTGAATCAATATGTATTGAAAGAACTTGGAATCTTTGCACTACTCAGAAGCAATCTCTGGGCATTAGATCTCCTAGAGCTTCTTCGTAGAACAAAACATGCATCAAAATTACAGCTCCTTCTCTACTGCTCAAAACCCAAATCTGATGGCTCTGTTGGCTCCAAAAGGGGGGTAAAACGCTAGGACACTTGGTCACAGATCTCCCAGATCACTCCTTCTTCTCACAGTTCAAAGTGTAGTTTTTAGCCTATTTACAGCGACCACGACGCGCACGATTTCAACAATCTATATTTTTTATGAAAAACCCCTAATTGGCTAAAAAAGCAACTAGCTTTATGCATGCTATCCGAATCTAGAAGCTTTTTCTAACTTTTTCATATTTTTACAATAAATAATATAAAAAATAGACTAAAATTATCCAAAAATCTAGTATTTTTGGATAGTCCATGCAACTCACACTAATACTAATGACTCAGATCACATTGACTCTCTTGATTAATAAGAAGTCGGATGATGATGCATTCCATGCTTTTTCACACTCTGTCCGCATAGCATCACAGCATCCACCCCCTCTAAACTTGCACATCCTCTGGTATGTGCCAAAATCCTAGTTGTCATCAGATTGTGAGTCCTCCTCATCCTCTATAACCATATCCTTTGCTTCTTCATCTTCCATATCCCCCTAGCTATCCCCTATATCATGGCCACCATTTTCTTCCAATTTTGGCAACTCATAGGCAGTAGATTCCCGTCTCTTGAATAATTTGATTATTTTCCCTACTATCGGAAGTTTTATGATTGTTCCATCCAGCTCATTTAATGCATAAGTAGTATTTTCAAATACATGTCTTACCACATAGGGTCCAAACCATCTTTTGGAAACTTTACGCATGGCACTATGCTGTGGTTGTCTAAACTACTATCATAAAACCAATACCCAATGCCCATCTTGTATGGTTCTTGGTCTCAGTCTATGTCTTTTGTCAAACTGTTTCTTGTTCAGTATCCTTGCTGCCCTTAACTTTGCAATTGCTGTCTCTAAGTCTTTTGACTTTCTTTCCAACTGTCTAATGCATAAGGCCAATAACTCCTCTCGATTCAACTTCTCCTCCCAAGGTAACACACTCCATGTGACTGTCATCTCTTCTATCAGCATGATAGGTTTCTGACCATACATCAATTCTACAAGCATATATCCTTTAACAACACTATTAGTTGTTCTCTCAGCCCACAAAGCATAAGGGAACAATCGTGGCCACTCTTTTGCCTTCTCTCCACATGCTTTTGCCAATGCCTTCACAATAGGTGGATGACCCCTTTCACTTTTTCCATTTCCTTCAGGGTGATAGGCTCAAGTTAAAGCAAGCTTTATCCCCAACCGTGCAAAGAAATCATGAGCTTCATCTTCATCCAACTCACCCCTATCTGCTATAATTTTGCCCACACAGCCATATTGACAAAAGATCTCTTCTAAGAGAAAAGTAAACACAACATTTTTTGTCTTAGTACGTAAAGCTTTCCCTTCCACTTGATTAGTCAAGTCTTCACGGGAAAGCACAAGATACCTCATTTGCCAAAGACCTGTACGCATTGTGACCAAATCCGCCACCCACTTAAAATGAAGAGACAATGGATATGTGGACTGCAATCCATCCCGATGTTTCACATATGAGTACATTTGACATGTCGTACATGTTTCCACAAACTGAGCAACATCCTTATACATACCCTACCATCAATATCTTTCTTTGATCTTTGCAAAAGTACTCCAAACACCTCTATGAATAGCTCACAATATTTCATGAAATTCTTGCATAACATTTACTTGTGAAGCTCTATCACCCAAAACTCGCAATGGCATACCCTGTGTAATATTTCCGCGTACCGTACCGTAAATATTAACTTTCCGTATACCGTGTAAACCCTGTGCAAAGGGTATCTCTCCCATTTGAATTATTAGGCCGCGTAAGGTGTGAGCCGCACGATAGAAATAGGGCCTCTGCGAGTGGTAAACTGAACCGAGGGATAAAAACCGCTAACCACGCGGAAACACCCTCTTGGGAGGGAAAATTCAATTAATTGATTGCAAATTTTTTTTTATGCATTTATCCCTTTCCCCCAGCCGATGCATGGCTGGAGGAAAGGGAGTATGTGAGGGGGATGGGAAAGTGGGGGTTGCATGGGCAGTTTCCCCCACGTGGGGGGGAGACCCCTTCCCCACCCCCACTAGCTATAAAAACACCCCCTTGATGGGGGGTGTGTTTACGGACACACACAGAGGGAAGAGGTGGAAGTCGTGTGGGAAGGGGAGAGAGAAGGGGGAGTCTGCGAGGTCGTGTTGCTGCCAATCGCCGCCGTGTGCTACCCTCCAGCCGCCGTGTTGCCGTCCTCCTGCCTGCCGTGCTGCTGCCGCCTCGCCACGGCTACCACACCATCGCCACGCTGCCGCCCAGCCCGCCGTCAGCTGCTGCCGTCCAGCCCCCCCCCGTCCGCGATGACCACCTCGCCAGGCCGCCAGCCGTCGACACGCCTCCACGGCTTGCACCACGTGCCAGAAGCCTTTTGGAAGCTTCTTTGGAAGCTTCCATAGGGGGGGCCTCCCTAAAGGCCTTTCCCACGACCCCCCAACCACCTATTCCGTGCCACCAATTTTAAAGGGCAAATTTCCACCCTTGGCCCAAAGGGCTTTTCCCACGGCGTATTTCCCAAACATCCCTTAAAGACCGGGACTCCGAAGAATGAGACGGTGAGGCCATAAAGACCTCTCAAGGACCGTCAACAAGACTTCGGACGAGATTGTTAAAACCACAAGTAGTCCAATTACCGCGCCGATTCGAATTCGTGGAGAATCCGAAGCCTTAGTCGAAGTTCTATTCCGAAGAGAAAACCATCCGCCTACGAACACAAAAGCAACTCGTAAGTCGAATTTACGACTACGATGGCTCCTAAAAGATCCCAAGAGGCAACCGCGGGAGGTTCGACTCCAAACGTGCAAGTGGACATCACCCCGACACCACAAGTCCAGGTTCTTTGTGTTAAATTCCGCATAAGGAAATGATTAGGCGCGCTTAGGAAGGGAAATTCAAGTTACGTTTATATTAAAAGCATTGAAAGAAATGCATCTTTTTGAGCATTATGAAAGATTGAACGGTTAGGGAATTAGATGCATGTAGATGGTATTTTTAAAGGTAAGAATCTAATCCTAAGCAAGAAGACGAAGTTTATATGTGCATTAGTTGCCATCCTAGATATGATGAATTAAGCGTATATGCACATTATGATTTCATAGGGAAAGTCTAGCACCATAAGATTTCATTCGGAAAGAACTAATAGGGCACTAAAACGAACGTATGACTTGCAACATAGTTATACGATGGAATAGAGCAACACTAGTTTTCGCTTGAGTATCATCACGACTTAGTGACTAGGAGAATGTTATGAAATTGCGTAGTCTTCATGAGAAAAGGATCAATCATTAAAGAGTCGTAACTAGGTGTAAATGCATGGGATGCCAAAGGATAAACTACAAGGTAGTAGGTACGATTGTTGATGCAAGACCTAGTAGGCCCTAGGGAAAATTAGTAACCAAATTAGCATGCACCAAGGAAAGATTGTATGACTCGCCAATGCATAAGTTCGAGAGCATAGACTACAAAGTAGTAGGCTGGATTAATTAGGAAAGTTAGCGTACATATTAGTAAGTAATTTACCTCACCAAGAAAACGGCAATCAATCGCTTGTTTACGCGAATTCGATTCCGTAGATTTGGTTTATCACCCTAGAAGGATCATCCTTGTCACAAACAGGCATGAATGAATTGGCTAAGTAATATGAATCACAAGGAATCGTATAACATAGGAATCCTAAGAGATAACTAGGATTTAGTACAAGGATAACTCGATATCGCTAGGACAAAAACTGTGAACCTAAGGATCATGATGGAACTCCGACGGAGTTGCATATTCTAGAATCATGAGCCAAACCTAATTAGAAATGACTTGAAGGATACCCCAAAAATCCTGTTACTCGACTAGGGTTAGAGACCCGTGGTCGGAACACTAAGGAATGGATAGGAGGATTCCATAGAATAGATGCATTACTTGCGCACAAGCCGCAACATTGTCTTGGAATTTGTTCGCAAAGAGTATTGTCATCTCTCGAAATGAGGTTGACAAGTTATTGAAGGAAGTTAATTTATTGAGGATGAGTAATCATCCTGTTATTCACTTTCTTGGGAAAAGTTTGCCAAGGAAAAGGTAAGTTAAGTATTTGCCTTGAAGCAGTTGTCCGACATTAAACTAAAGCGACATGGTCGCTGGATCCTGCCACAATAAACCTAATGTAATTGGAAGGGTATGACCCTAACCCAAGGATGATGGGAATCTTGCTAAGTTGCAATTGATTCCGGATCGAATGCGGTTTGCATTCGGAGGTAAGGAGTTACTCCTTGACAGTTTGCCAGCCAACCGGCCATTTGAATTTGATTGTGCTTGTGACAGCTAGAAAAGCACTGTTTGCATTGTTTGCTCAATGAACTAAAGGAGGAAAACATATTTAAACGCTTCAGGTGAAAGTCCTGAAGGAAGAGGCAGCTTCAGTTACCCCCGACTGCCTGCCTAACCCTAACCAAGGGGGTTGTGAACCGCGCCGGGAACGTGGACCGAACCCGCCGTGAGAGGTCTCTCCGTTGAGTTCTGCTTGGAGCAGGAGGACGCTTGGGTGCCAGGGGGGGCTCTCGCTGTAAATCCCTCGCCTTCCAGGCCCTGCACAAGAGACTAACGTGACTCGGGATTGGATCTCGAGGCCCGCATACTAGTCTACGGGCGGAAACTTGGGATAGTAATCACAGGAAGGATTACTGGATAGCCTTCGGGCGGATTATGAATACGCCTACGGGCGGGAACTCCTTGTATTTCAAAGATAAAAGGATATAATGATAATAAAGGAGTTGTTTGACATTGTTTTCTTTATGTCCTGTGATAAGATTACGTGAAGGAACCAGTGCTTAACAGGGTTAATCAAAGAAGCTGTTTGTATATGTCAAACTAATGTGGTAGGTAATTACATAACTAAAACAAACCGAGGAAAGTGCGGAGGATGGACCATGGGTCCGTCCTACGGATGGGTGGTCCCGGTTAGTCGGGAACTTTTCTCAAGGTCTTCGACGAACAGAGGATGATCGTCATCATCGAAACAAGTAACGAGAACGATGACTTAGAATTAACTATTACCCGATTCAAGCTGTTTTAGGGGAACGGAATGGGACTATGCCTTTTGGCAGAGAGGTCGAGCCTTGCATCCCTCTCGTTTCCCCATTCTCCTTGAACCAAGTGCAGCATGAATTCGCTTCAGACCGGGCGTTCTGCGTAAAGTAGCTCGATCAGGTCTGACGTTAGTCGCTGTTAGCAAAAAAACCAACAATTCCATTCGATCCTAAGTGGGAAGCGCCCAGGACACTTCCGTTACGGGGCAGACGCGGAAAGTCCTAGATTACAAAACCCGCAACATTCCATGGGAGTGCCGGGTGGAGTCTTCTAGACAACCTTTCCGATGGACTGCTAAGACGTGTCCTAGAGGATGTTAGTGGACACGTTACAGTTGGTATCAGAGCCGACTTATAATGGAATTGTTTTCATAAGATTTCATTAGAAGTGAAGTAAAGAATTTGTTCCTGTCCAAACATTTTCTCATCTTCAATACTGTCTTCCAAAATTACGAGGCGTGGAATAAATTTCTGGTGTTCCGGATCATGTTCATGACTGCGATGCATTCTCCGCATTATAGGCAGAGAATTGAGATGATGAACATCTTGGAGCGGATTTATAACCCATCACCTCTATATATAGAGCGAAGATGGACTGGGTCTTCAGGAATCTACTACATAGCTGCCCACCGGTTTGCTTATCTACAAACCAACTTGAAGAGGATCAAGTGGTTGGAAGATTTGAAAGTCGTGAAGCTGTTCATTTTTGTGAAAGCTCACGTGAATTCGACTTTGCATATTCAAGGTCGGAGGGTTGAATTAAACTCATATGTTTATGAGGAAGTAACCCGTGTAATTCCAGCTGATAGGATCAAGGTATTAGGCCGCCATGGGAAGTATGGTTTCCAGCGGAAAGGATATCCCGAACTTCCGATGAATTATCGATTCTTAAAGATACATGACCCAAAACCCTACTATTACACAGTTCCTGTAGACAAATCCAATACTATGTTGTTCTCCCCAAACTAGATGTAATGACTGGAGATGTTGTATGAGGCTACGCCATATAAATATAAATAAGGACTTCTTTTTATCACTATCCGATTGTGCATCAGGGTTGTTGCAAAAAGTCTAGTTGCTTCATGAGTTACGAATTAGCTGAACTAAAGATAAGCTAATGGCAATTATCATATAATAACGTTAAGAAAACTTTTTACGCCAGGCACAACCCCAGGTACAGGTTCCAAATTCGTCCCCTACGGCAAGTACGACTGTGATCCAGGAGAAGAAGTTCCTCCTCAAACAGGTTAAGCCACCTGAGTTTGACGGGAGAGGCAGATTCGTCCAGACAGACGCTGAGATTTGGATTGAATCTATGGAGGACTACTTCGAAGCCGCTGGCACTGCGCCAACCAATCAGGCCATGCTCGCTAAATTAAAACTCACCGGTGAAGCCAGACTATGGTGGAAACAATGGTGCAGGGATCAAGGAATTTCAGAGGGGTCTGTTACCTGGGAGAAGTTAAAGCAAGCCGTACAAGGGAGATATTTGCCACCAGCATATCGCACTCAGAAAATGAATGAGTTTTATGAGTTAAAACAGTTAGGACTCACGCTGGACGCATATTACTCTAAGTTTGTCTCACTTTTGAAGTATGCGCCACGAATGGACACGACACAGCAGGTGTCCAAATTTTGCGCAGGCTTAAATCCACCTGTAAATACCCGTCTCGAATCTATGAGACCATCAGATCTTCAGGATGCACTCATTCGAGCGGCACCCATAATTCAGGAAGTGCAAGCTAAACCAAGGAGTATTAAGAGTTAGTCTTATAGCGACCCAAGCGGAGGAGCATTCAGACCCCAGGTTAAGAGAGTTCAAGGCCACAATCAGGGACAAAGAAAGAAGGCAAGGACAAATAACGTCAACAACTTTGTTCCTACTCACGGTAATGGCCGAAACATCCGATGTTTCCACTGCAATGAACTCGGTCACTTCAGAAAGCAATGCCCCAAGCTCAGCGAGGGACACCGTCAATGTATTGGCCACGGTCAGGGAGGGACAGTTGAGATCTAGAATCTTGAGAGAATGCCTCGTCCAGTGGAAAGATTACCCCGAAGACGATGCTACCTGGATGGATGAAAGCTCTCTCAATCTTCAATATCCCCAATTTATCTCGAGATGAGGACATCTCGATTCTTCTAAGGGGGAGAGAATGTAATATTTCCGCGTACCGTACCGTAAATATTAACTTTCCGTATACCGTGTAAACCCTGTGCAAAGGGTATCTCTCGCATTTGAATTATTAGGCCGCGTAAGCTGTGAGCCGCACGATAGAAATAGGGCCTCTGCGAGTGGTAAACTGAACCGGGGGATAAAAACCGCTAACCGCGCGGAAACACCCTCTTGGGAGGGGAAATTCAATTAATTGATTGCAATTTTTTTTTAATGCATTTATCCCTTTCCCCCAGCCGATGCATGGCTGGAGGAAAGGGAGTATGTGAGGGGGATGGGAAAGTGGGGGTTGCATGGGCAGTTTCCCCCACGTGGGGGGGAGACCCCTTCCCCACCCCCACTAGCTATAAAAACACCCCCTTGATGGGGGGTGTGTTTACGGACACACACAGAGGGAAGAGGTGGAAGTCGTGTGGGAAGGGGAGAGAGAAGGGGGAGTCTGCGAGGTCGTGTTGCTGCCAATCGCCGCCGTGTGCTACCCTCCAGCCGCCGTGTTGCCGTCCTCCTGCCTGCCGTGCTGCTGCCGCCTCGCCACGGCTACCACACCATCGCCACGCTGCCGCCCAGCCCGCCGTCAGCTGCTGCCGTCCAGCCCCCCCCCGTCCGCGCTGACCACCTCGCCAGTCCGCCAGCCGTCGACACGCCTCCACGGCCTACACCACGTGCCAGAAGCCTTTTGGAAGCTTCTTTGGAAGCTTCCATAGGGGGGGCCTCCCTAAAGGCCTTTCCCACGACCCCCCAACCACCTATTCCGTGCCACCAATTTTAAAGGGCAAATTTCCACCCTTGGCCCAAAGGGCTTTTCCCACGGCGTATTTCCCAAACATCCCTTAAAGACCGGGACTCCGAAGAATGAGACGGTGAGGCCATAAAGACCTCTCAAGGACCGTCAACAAGACTTCGGACGAGATTGTTAAAACCGCAAGTAGTCCAATTACCGCGCCGATTCGAATTCGTGGAGAATCCGAAGCCTTAGTCGAAGTTCTATTCCGAAGAGAAAACCATCCGCCTACGAACACAAAAGCAACTCGTAAGTCGAATTTACGACTACGATGGCTCCTAAAAGATCCCAAGAGGCAACCGCGGGAGGTTCGACTCCAAACGTGCAAGTGGACATCACCCCGACACCACAAGTCCAGGTTCTTTGTGTTAAATTCCGCATAAGGAAATGATTAGGCGCGCTTAGGAAGGGAAATTCAAGTTACGTTTATATTAAAAGCATTGAAAGAAATGCATCTTTTTGAGCATTATGAAAGATTGAACGGTTAGGGAATTAGATGCATGTAGATGGTATTTTTAAAGGTAAGAATCTAATCCTAAGCAAGAAGACGAAGTTTATATGTGCATTAGTTGCCATCCTAGATATGATGAATTAAGCGTATATGCACATTATGATTTCATAGGGAAAGTCTAGCACCATAAGATTTCATTCGGAAAGAACTAATAGGGCACTAAAACGAACGTATGACTTGCAACATAGTTATACGATGGAATAGAGCAACACTAGTTTTCGCTTGAGTATCATCACGACTTAGTGACTAGGAGAATGTTATGAAATTGCGTAGTCTTCATGAGAAAAGGATCAATCATTAAAGAGTCGTAACTAGGTGTAAATGCATGGGATGCCAAAGGATAAACTACAAGGTAGTAGGTACGATTGTTGATGCAAGACCTAGTAGGCCCTAGGGAAAATTAGTAACCAAATTAGCATGCACCAAGGAAAGATTGTATGACTCGCCAATGCATAAGTTCGAGAGCATAGACTACAAAGTAGTAGGCTGGATTAATTAGGAAAGTTAGCGTACATATTAGTAAGTAATTTACCTCACCAAGAAAACGGCAATCAATCGCTTGTTTACGCGAATTCGATTCCGTAGATTTGGTTTATCACCCTAGAAGGATCATCCTTGTCACAAACAGGCATGAATGAATTGGCTAAGTAATATGAATCACAAGGAATCGTATAACATAGGAATCCTAAGAGATAACTAGGATTTAGTACAAGGATAACTCGATATCGCTAGGACAAAAACTGTGAACCTAAGGATCATGATGGAACTCCGACGGAGTTGCATATTCTAGAATCATGAGCCAAACCTAATTAGAAATGACTTGAAGGATACCCCAAAAATCCTGTTACTCGACTAGGGTTAGAGACCCGTGGTCGGAACACTAAGGAATGGATAGGAGGATTCCATAGAATAGATGCATTACTTGCGCACAAGCCGCAACATTGTCTTGGAATTTGTTCGCAAAGAGTATTGTCATCTCTCGAAATGAGGTTGACAAGTTATTGAAGGAAGTTAATTTATTGAGGATGAGTAATCATCCTGTTATTCACTTTCTTGGGAAAAGTTTGCCAAGGAAAAGGTAAGTTAAGTATTTGCCTTGAAGCAGTTGTCCGACATTAAACTAAAGCGACATGGTCGCTGGATCCTGCCACAATAAACCTAATGTAATTGGAAGGGTATGACCCTAACCCAAGGATGATGGGAATCTTGCTAAGTTGCAATTGATTCCAGATCGAATGCGGTTTGCATTCGGAGGTAAGGAGTTACTCCTTGACAGTTTGCCAGCCAACCGGCCATTTGAATTTGATTGTGCTTGTGACAGCTAGAAAAGCACTGTTTGCATTGTTTGCTCAACGAACTAAAGGAGGAAAACATATTTAAACGCTTCAGGTGAAAGTCCTGAAGGAAGAGGCAGCTTCAGTTACCCCCGACTGCCTGCCTAACCCTAACCAAGGGGGTTGTGAACCGCGCCGGGAACGTGGACCGAACCCGCCGTGAGAGGTCTCTCCGTTGAGTTCTGCTTGGAGCAGGAGGACGCTTGGGTGCCAGGGGGGGCTCTCGCTGTAAATCCCTCGCCTTCCGGGCCCTGCACAAGAGACTAACGTGACTCGGGATTGGATCTCGAGGCCCGCATACTAGTCTATGGGTGGAAACTTGGGATAGTAATCACAGGAAGGATTACTGGATAGCCTTCGGGCGGATTATGGATACGCCTACGGGCGGGAACTCCTTGTATTTCAAAGATAAAAGGATATAATGATAATAAAGGAGTTGTTTGACATTGTTTTCTTTATGTCCTGTGATAAGATTACGTGAAAGAACCAGTGCTTAACAGGGTTAATCAAAGAAGCTGTTTGTATATGTCAAACTAATGTGGTAGGTAATTACATAACTAAAACAAACCGAAGAAAGTGCGGAGGATGGACCATGGGTCCGTCCTACGGATGGGTGGTCCCAGTTAGCCGGGAACTTTTCTCAAGGTCTTCGACGAACAGAGGATGATCGTCATCATCGAAACAAGTAACGAGAACGATGACTTAGAATTAACTATTACCCGATTCAAGCTGTTTTAGGGGAACGGAATGGGACTATGCCTTTTGGCAGAGAGGTCGAGCCTTGCATCCCTCTCATTTCCCCATTCTCCTTGAACCAAGTGCAGCATGAATCCGCTTCAGACCGGGCGTTCTGCGTAAAGTAGCTCGATCAGGTCTGACGTTAGTCGCTGTTAGCAAAACAACCAACAATTCCATTCGATCCTAAGTGGGAAGCGCCCAGGACACTTCCGTTACGGGGTAGACGCGGAAAGTCCTAGATTACAAAACCCGCAACATTCCATGGGAGTGCCGGGTGGAGTCTTCTAGACAACCTTTCCGATGGACTGCTAAGACGTGTCCTAGAGGATGTTAGTGGACACGTTACACCCTGTTTCTTTTTAGCATGTTTTCATAAGTATCCATCTTTTAAGAAAAACCCATACGCTTTCCTCTTGATTTTCTTAAACTCCTCATCTGACCATTCATCTCTCTTTGCTAATGTACTGAGGTATTGACCAATTCTCAGCCACTCTCCTGCATATATGTCTTCCAGAAATACTTCTACACAAGATGCAAAACATCTAAAGTGTCTTCTCTTTATTGTCCGAGCATCTGTTAATGTTGTAGCAACACCTTGCATTACTAAATTCACTCTTGCAACATCATTTTATGTCGCAAGAAAGTCATCTTCTTCCTCCTCATCCATCATCCCATCTTCATTCTCATAGCGTGCTCTAGATAACATGTCTGCCATTGGGTTATCTCTTCTTGCAATATGCTAAAATTCCGAGTTCAAAGATTTGATTTATGCAATCCACCAGAGCATATCAATGCACGGGGTAGCACAACTAGTAATCATACCCAATACCCGATCTCAATGACTACATGAGCACCCATAAAATACTCCTTATCACATTTAAGGGCTATCACAATTCCCCATAATTCTCTTTTTACCTGTGGATATCTTCTCTGTCATATAGTCAATACCTTAGCACCAAAGCGAATTGTATATATTTGCCCTTCCTCATCATCTTGCCCAATTGCCCATCCAATCCCGATTGGGCTTGTATCAACAGTAATAATGATAGGCTTTCCATGTGAATAGTCAGCCTTTCTCAATGTAGAAGCAGATTTTAAGAGTTGCTTCAATTTCTTCATTCCTTTCTAATGCTTCCTTTCACAATGAAATTTCTGACCTTTCCTTAGAAGCTGATAAAAAGTATCAGCTACATGTGCAAAGTGAGGAATCCATGTCAAATAGAACACACATGCACCCAAGAATCTATGCACCTCTAATACATTCGTGCATACATCTTACATTCTATCAATCCCATCTATTTTTGCTAGTGATGGTCTTCACCCATAACGCCCACACATATGCCCAACAAGCAAAACCTCTTCTACTCCAAAGACTTTTGTCCAGAAAGAGTTAAATGCACCTCTTCTAGATGTGTCAAAATCCTCTCACAATCCACAATATGGTCTGCAACAAACTCTTTGCATCTATGAGCATCCATCTCTTCATTCTTTTCATCCAATGCACACCCTTTGATTGGAATATCATCCAAGAAGGGCATTGTCAATTGTGGTATAAAATCCATGAGTACCCTATTCATAGCATTTGTCATGTGTGCCACTAAGTTTGTTGCACCCTATGGGAGAGTACACATCCGTACTAACCCCAAGGGAGTCTTCATGGTTGTGATATTCTTGCTTTCAATTGCACGCTGAAACTGATCATACCCCGAGTAAAGACCATCCAAACAATAGATGGCTCTACCTGCAAAAGCCTCTGCAAATTCATCAACCACAGGACCTGCACCCACATTTCTTATGGTTACTTTATTAACCAATTGCATATCTTGAATAAATCTCAAAGCCCCATTCTTTTTGGGCACAGTAAACCAACAATTTGAGTATGGGGCTAAAGAAGGCTCCAAGATCTTCATGCGAATCTTTTCATTTAGCAAATTCATCAACTTCGGTAAGTAAGCTTTAGGCACTAGAATAGGCCTCAAGTTCCATGGTACATGTGGCATAGTAAATATGACCATAGGAGAGACAACATTTGGATCCACACAACCTATTTCACTTGGCTGAAATGCAAATGCCTTTCCATCTCTAGCCAATATCTACATAAAACCATCTCTCTCAGTTGGCAAAAGAAAACCTTCTGCACCAACTTTCAATTCCTACAATGTTTCAGATGTAAACTGATGACCTATATCTTTAGGATCCCATAAGCTTGGCTTCCTTGACACTTTTTCATACATACCCTCACTCTCTGGTGGAAGTGGCAAAGCAATTGGTTTCACTTTTTTTCAACTATCTTATACTTTGTCTCCACAAGTGCTTCAGCCCATTGTAATCCTTCCTGTTAAGCAAACAATGCTATAACATCATACATATCCAAAGAACATACTAATAACACTCTGTTTCTAGCCTCATTTTCTGCATGTATAGTTGCTAGAATTTCAACCATATTTTCATTAATATTCAGCCCATAAAAGATGCCTGAAACGCCATCGTTTTCAGCTAACAACCCCAATGCTCTCAGTTCCTTAATAACCCGTTTCATAGATATGCATTTAGCCTTGCACATAGCTTACATAGGCTTAAACCAACATGAACTATTTGCTGTAAACTGAGAATAACCAATAGGAAATACACGCTTCATTTCATTAAGAGGTGAGCACACCCTCTAAATAGCACTACTGTAGCCCCGCATTACAACAATGCTGAATGAAAATCCAGGTCTTTGAATTCCCTTGCATTTGGAACCAAAGGAGACTCTCGAAGCATATCCCAATTTCTAGGATGATTAACACAAACAGTAAGAAATTGGATTGCTTTCCTCCCATCTTTGCTTCTAACTCTTGCATAAGCAGAACCATCATCAAGAACCTTTGTTTCCATATGCTATCGGAGGGGTTTTTGTCGAAAGGTCGAATCCACCGGGAATCAGAAATAGAAGGAAGTAGAGATAGGAGATGGAAGAGACGATAGAGAATACACAAGTGGTAAACTGTACAAAGACAAAGCACAATGAATTGAATCAATATGTATTGAAAGAACTTGGAATCTTTACATTACTCAGAAGCAATCTCCAGGCATTAGATCTCCTGGAGCTTCTTCATAGAACAAAACGTGCATCAAAATCACACCTCCAACTCTGCTGCTCGCAACCCAAATTTGATGGCTCCGTTGGCACCAAAAGGGGAGTAAGACCTCAAGACACCTAGTCACAGATCTCCTAGCTCACTTCTTCTTCTTCTTTCAGTTCAAAGTGGAGTTTTCAGCCTATTTACAGCGATCGCAACGCGCGCGATTTCTTCCATGTGTCCCTCTTGTGAAAATCCCATAATTGGCTGAAAAAGAAACTAGCTTTTTGCATGCCATCCTAATCTAGAAGCTTTTTCTAAAATTTTCATATTTTTACAATAAAGAATATCAAAAATAGGCTAAAATTATCCAAAAATCTAGTATTTTTAAATAATCCATGCAACTCACACTAGTACTAATGGCTAAGATCACATTGACTCTTCAGATCAATAAAGAAGTCGGATGATGATACATTCCATACTTTTTCACACTGTGTCCTCATAACATCACAACATCCACCCCCTCTGAATCTCCACATCCTCCGGTATGTGCCAAAATCCTAGTTGTTACCGGATTCTGAGTCCTCATCCTCTGCAACCATATCCTTTGCTTCTTCATCTTCCATATAATCTTCCTAGCTAGCCCTCGGATCATGACAACTATTTTCTTCCGATTCTGGCAACTCATAGGTAGTAGATTCCCGCCTTTTGAATAATTTGATTATTTTCCCTACTACTAGAAGTTTGATGGCTGTCCCATCCAGTTCATTTAATACATAAGTAGAATTATCAAAAACATGTCTTACCACATAGGGTCCAAACCATCTTTTGGAAACTTTAGGCATGGAATTATGATGGTTGTCTAAATTCCTATCATAAACCAACACCCAATCCCCATCTTATATGGTTATTGGTCTTAGTCTATGTCTTTTGTCAAATTGTTTCTTGTTCTGTATCCTTACTGCCCTTAACTTTGCAATTGTTGTCTCTATGTCTTCTGACTTTCTTTCCAATTGTCTAATGTATAAGGCCAACAACTCCTCTCGATTCAAATCCTCCTCCCAAGGTAACACACCATGTGACTGTGATCTCTTCTATCAGCATGATAGGTTTTTGACCATACATCAATTCTGGAGGCATATATCCTATAACAATACTATGAGTTGTTCTGTCGGCCCACAAAGCATAAGGGAGAAATCGTGGCCACTCTTTTACCTTCTCTCCACATGCTTTGCCAATGCCTTCACAATAGGTGGATGACCTCTTTTACTTTTTCCATTTTCTTCAGGGTTATAGGTTGAAGTTAAAGCAATCTTTATCCCCAACCGTGCAAAGAAATCATAAGCTTCATTTGCATCCAACTCACCCCTATCTGCCGTAATTTTTTCCACACAGCCATATCGACAGAAGTTCTCTTCTAAGAGAAAAGTACACACAGCATTTGTTATCTTAGTACGTAAAGCTTTCGCTTCCACTTTATTAGTCAAGTCTTCATGAGCAAGCACAAGGTACCTCATTTGCCAAAGACTTGTAGGCATTGTGACCAAATCCACCACCCACTTAAAATGAAGAGACAATGGATATGTGGGTTGCAATCCATCCCGATGTCTTACATATGAATACATTTGACATGCCTTACATGTTTTCACAAAGTGAGCAACATCCTTATACATACCTGCCACCAATATCTTTCTTTGATCTTTGTAAAAGCACCCCAAACACCTTTATGACCAGCCCACAAGCTTTCATGAAATTCTTGCATTACTTTTACTTGTGAAGCTCTGTCACCCAAAACTCGCAATGGCATATCCTGTTTCTTTTTAGCATGTTTTCATAAGTATCCTGTAATATTTCTACTGAAAATATTACGAGGCCATGTGAAGTCTCGGGAAAATGACAATGCTGGCATTGTGGTCATGGATGGTGCGGTCTTTAATTGGTACACTTTCCACTAGCAAATCAAGTCTAAAGTCTAAGAATCCCGCATTTCTTCATAAAAACCTCCTCCTGGGAGGAGGTCAAGAGGATAATATTTCATCTAATGCAAATTTTTTTAAATCCTCTTTCCCCCAGCCGAAGCGTCGCTGAAGGAAGAGGATGGGGGCTATGTTGGGAAATAGGAGAGGTGGAGGAAGAGGAGCCATGCAGGGCACCACGCGGGAGGGAGCCCTTCACCCCTTGACCTATATAAACCCTTGCTATGAGGCTGAAGGAGGGGGGGTCATGAGGTTGTCAAATAAGACGAAATTTGACGTGAGGAAGGATAGGTCGCCATCGTGAGAGAAGGGACAGTGGTGGTCACCATCGTTCATGCCGTCAGTGCTGGACCACCAGCTCCGCATGCCAATATGCCATGGCCTGTCATTGCTGATGCTGCCTTCAACAAGATTTCCTTCCCATCGCCCACGTCGTTGTGGTGATATTTGACTCCGACTGCACCATCATCGACGTCCACTTTGATGCTTGGGTCGCCGAGAGATTGGTCGCCACCCCAACCTTCGACTCCCTTCATCATCAATTGCCATGGAACGACATGATGGATGCCTTGATGGGACTGCTACGCTCTCAAGGCAAAACCATCTCTGACATTGAGGATGCTTTACGCTCTGCCCCTCTTCAACCTCAGAAGATTACTGCCATAAAATTGGCCCATGCCTTAGACTATGAGCTCAGGGTTGTGAGTGATGCGAACTCTTTCTTCATCAAAACAATTTTAGACAAGTACAACAATGTGGTCTTTATCATGCCCCAAAAGCTTCCTGGAAGCTTCTTGGAAGCTTCTAAGGGCCTCTTCCAAGCCCCCCTTCCCGTGGTCCATTTAAATCCCCTTTCCGTGGGTTTTTCCTCCCACAAGTTCTCTAAAATCATTTAAACCCTCTTCCTGTGAGGCTTTCATAAGCCCTTCCCACGCGGTTTTTTATAACCCCCGGGACCTAAGCACCACTTCCCGTGGAAATCCCCATTCAAGTTCCTATTACTCCCGGGTTTCTTAAAAACCCTTTTCCATTAGGCCTTCTTGTACGATCCTTACATCCCCCTGGAATTTAAGCCCATTTTCTTCCCTTACATCCTCAGGAATTGAGCACTTCCCCTTGCATCCCCCAAGAAACCATTTACCCCCGGTTTCCTTTTAAAAAAACCTTCCCACACAAGTCTTTTAAATCCATTGTATCCCTTTTTGTGAAGGCCCTATTATATCTGGAATTTCCAAATTCCCTTTCCCTTACATTTCCCAAAGTCAATTTTGACAATTGTAAAGTCCTAATCGTGAAATCACTACTTCGAGGAGGAAGCCTATAAAGCCTTCAAAAGCCCAATTCCACAAGACAGAGCATCGGTCATGGAAGCTAATTCTCAAAGGGAATTGCGTGTGCGAGGGAGATGGGCCAAGATCATAAGTCAGCGGCCAAGGCAAGAAGGTCGAATTCGCGATGGCCCCTAAAAAGGCACAAGGCGCAACCGCAGGAGGATCATCTCCTAACATCCATGTGGACATTTCACCACAAGTCCAGGTTTTCTTCCTAATTTTGATTTACGTCGTAATATTTCAATTGTGAATGGATCATTTATGGAAATAGAATGCACTTTTTCGATTGAAATACTTTGGCTAATTTAAAGGAAATAGCTCACCATTGAAGAATTCGTTCGTTTGTATTTTTCAATGAAACAAACAAAAAAAGAGCATAAGATCTCTATGTATTCTTAGCAAGTGGTTTTTATGCATTACAAAGTAACGAATTTAGATCAACTAATGATCATCTTGACAAAGTTGAAATTATTGATGTACACTTCGATTATGCATGGAAAGATAAAATCTCATGTTGCATTATTAGACACCTCTTTCTTCGCAAGGATTCATTAAGGAAGATTGCTAACAACCGTAGGAATTTGCAAGGCATGGAAATGATTCTAGGGCTGCATGAAGTAGATTAATCTCTAGGAAATTGACATAAATCTCAATCAATTATGTAAGTAGTTACGAAAGGTTGTGTAAATTCAGCATACGAATAATTCATTTAGAAATGAATTTAGGAAAAAGCTACACGATTCACATAAAATCCTAAAGCTTAGTAGCATGAATCTTGACTACATGTTATAAAAGGATCAATAGGAATTATGCCATAACTTAACATATGCTTTGATTTTAACCAAAAAGGTTAGGGATTGTAAATCTAATCATTCATAGCCAATGAATCGTGTGCTTATGAAAATGGAACCGTAATGGTTTTACCCTAAACACCTAAACCACAAAGGACTCGCTTAGGAATGTTTAAATCGATGCAACATATTCTAAGTGCTAACTAGGGTTTAGCAGGTTGAGGATGTGACCTAGTCGCACTTATTGCCAAGTTGAACCTCTCATACCCTAAAGACTTGCCCACATTCACGAAATGTAGGGACAGTTGGACATACTTGTGAGAAACGATCGAGGTGTTCTACTCTAAGAATCGCTCGCTAAAAAGATGAAACTCGGTTTGAATTGGAACCCTAGGACCGACAATGTCGGCCTAGTGCAATCAAGAACGGATTGGATATGGAGACACCCTAACCGTGTTTCCTAACTAATCATGATTCTGTGATTAGAAGACATCGTTCGATGGGAAATATAGTCCCATGGGTTAAGTGCGACACTTGTGCAATAAGTTGCAGAATCGCATGATTTTGTAATTTGATCACAAGGGAATTGCCAATTCCTCGGAATAGGATTAGCAGATTCTTGCACAAGTTTATCTTGCAAGAGGATGAGTAATCGTCCTGATATAGTACCTTTCTTGGGGAAAGTGACCAAGACAAGGGGATTAGATATTTGCTTGGAAGCAAAGGACCAATCAATAATTTGGAGCAACATACTTACTATTAATAGAACTTAAGGTATTGGTTAAGTTAGGTAAACAGGGTATGGCTCTAACCCAAGGATATATGGGTTAACGAACAAACCCTTGGGAATCTTGCCAAGTTGCAATTGATCCCGGATCGAATGATGGATGCATTTGGAGAGAAGGATTAACTCCTTAACAGTTAGCAAAAAATAAAGACCAATGGAAATGATTGTGCTTGTAATAGTCTAAAGAGCATTGTTTTGCTTTGTTTGCTCAAGGAATTAAAGGATGAAAAGATATCTAATGCTTCAAGTTGAAGGCCTGAAGGGAGAGGCAGCCTCAGTTACCCCCGACTGTTTGCCTGACCCTAACCAAGGGGGTTGATAACCGCACCCGGAAGGTGGACCAAACCCATCGCGAGATGTCTCTCCGTTGAGCGCTACTTGGAGCAGGAGGATGCTTGGGTGCCAGGGGGGGCTCTCGCCGTAAGTCCCTCGCCTTCTGGGCCCTACACAAGAGGCCAACGTGACTCGGGATTGGATCTCGAGGCCCGCATACTAGTCTATGGGTGGAATCTTGGATTAATAATCCCTGTGGATTACTGGATATGGATATCAGCCTTTGGGCTGGACTTATAAATGTATTCCAAAGGCAAATATGATAACCTGTTACAAAGGAACTTGTTTGACATTGCTTTTCTATGTCAAGTGCTATGCTTACGTGAAGGAACCGGTGCCTAATGGGCTAATTAAGGAAGCTGATTGATGCATGTCCAATTAAACGTGGTAGGTAATTAGATAACTAAAACAACCTGAGGAAAGTGTGGTGGATGTGGCCATGGGTCCGTCCTATGGATGGGTGGTCCCAGCTGGTCGGGAACTTTTCTCAATCATAATGAACAGCAAGAAGATCGTTTCAAAGGACACGAATAACAAGGGCGCTGACCTAGAGTCCAAGTTATAATAATCCTGATTTACGTTGTTTTAGGGGAACGAAATGGGGCTATGCCTTATGGCAAAGAGGTAGAGCTTTGCATCCCTCTCGTTTCCCATTCTCCTTGAACTAAGTGCAGCATGAATCCACTTCGGCCCCTGGCGTTTTTGCGTAAAGTAGTTCGCTCGGGGATCGACACTAGTTGCTGTTTAGAAAATGACCATTGGGAAAAACCTTGATTCAGGTCGGTCCTAAGTGGGAACGGCCAGAATACTTCCGCTACATGGCATACGCGGAAAGTCCTAGATCGCAAACCCGGTGACATTCCATGGGAGTGCCGGGCGGAGCTTTCTATATCTTCTTTTCGATGGACTGCTAAGACATGTCCTGAAGGGAATAGGTGGACACGTTACAGTTGGTATCGGAGCAAACCAACAAAGGATTTGTTTTTATGAAATCTTAATAATAAGAAGTAAATCAAATATTGGTGTTCCGAACATTTCCTTACTTCTGATGCTGTATTGCAGAATTATGAAGCATGGAATAGGTTCTTAGTGTTCGGAGTCAAGTTTATGACTGCGATGCATTCCCTGGATTATCGACAAAGGGTTGAGATGATGAACATCCTAGATTGTATCTATAATCCATCGCCTTTATACAAGGAACGAAGATGGACAGGTGACTCAAGAATCTACTATGTAGCTGCCCACCGATCTACATACCTTCAAACCAACCTAAAGAGGATCAAGTGGTTGGAAGACCTGAAGATCGTGAAGCTATTCATTTTTGTGGAGGCTCACGTAAACTCAACTTTACATATTCGAGGTCCGAGGGTTGAGCTGAACTCATATGTATATGATCAAGTGACCCGTGTAATCCCCACTGACAGGATCAAGGTGTTGGGGCGCTATGAGAAGAATGGGTTCCAAAGGAAAGGATACCCTAATCTTCCGATGACTTACCGATTCCTGAAGATCCATGACCCGAAACCATACTATTATCCAGTTCCCATAGATAAATGTAATACAACATTATTCTCCCCAAACTAAATGTAACAATTGCTCTATCATCTCAGGAAATGTTGTACTCCGAAAGGGCTATGCCCATATAAATGCAATAAGACTTCTTTTTATCAATGTCTGTTTTGTCTATGAGAATTGATAAAAAGTTAAGTGGCTAGATTGCTTTGTTGATAGCTGAAATGGAGATGAAATATAAATCATAACTACAGATTCCCAGTTCGCCTCCTACATCAAGTATTGCAGTAATCCAGGAGAAGAAGTTTCTTCTCAAGCAGATTAAGCTGCCTGAATTTGACGGGAAAGGTAGGTCCGTCTAAGCGGATGTTGAAATTTGGATTGAATCCATGGAGGATTATTTTGAAGCAGCCGGTACTGCACCCGCCAACCAGGCTATGCTCGCCAAACTGAAGCTCACTGGCGAAGCTAGGCTTTGGTGGAAGCAATGGTGCAAAGATCAAGAGATCACGCAAGGATTTGTTACCTGTGAGAAGCTAAAGAAAGTCGTGCAAGGAAGATACTTACCATTTGCATATTACACGCAGAAAATGAATGAGTTCTACGAGCTGAAATAGCTGGGACTCACTCTTCACACATACTACTCTAAATTCATCTCACTTCTTAAGTATGCGCCTCAGATTGACATAACACAACAGGTGTGAAAATTTTATACTAGTTTAAATCCACCAGTGAATACCCGTGTCTCCAATCTATGTGCCCATCAGATCTTCAGGACGCACTCATTCGAGCTGCGTCTATAATTCAAGAGGTGTAAGCTAGGCCAAGAGGTAATAAAAATTGGTCTTATAATGACCCGAACAGAGGATCATATATGCCTCAAATGAAGAGAGTTCAAGGTCAGAATTAGGGACAAAGAAAGAAAGCAAGGACTAATAATGTCAACAACTTTGTCCCTATCCAAAGCAATGGCCGAAATCTTTGTTGTTTCCACTGCAACAAGCCCGGTCATTTCAAAAGGCAATGTCCCAAGCTTGGAGGAGGACATCACTAGACACCTTCCCAAGGAACAGAGGGAGCTGCTACCCGAGGCAGAGGAAGAACCGCCTGCGTTACCAATAGGGAAATGTGCGAAGAAGAAGAGGACATCACTAGACACCTTCCCAAGGAACGGAGGGAGCTGCTACCCGAGGCAGAGGAAGAACCGCTTGCGTTACTAAGAGGAAGCCCCTTTTAACTCCCTTACCCCGCAACTCGATGCAGTGCACCTCGAGTTGCTACTAGCTTAACCACTCCGTCTAACCCAAAGATTAGACCCACAACGGTCACCTTTTTGCTATTCGGTCACATAGACCTCATCTGATATACAAGTCAGGACTCAACCAATGTCCGGGCTCACATTTGGCTTCTCCTCATAATGGGGGCCTTACAACTTTGAGCACCATGGATCATTGGTAGCACCTAATGAGGGTGGGGCATTGATCATATCTAACACCCCCCCTCAATGTCCACCCATAGGTGAACTATCTCCTTGGCCCAATGCCGAGTCTCTGAAGATGAACTTGAAGCAGATCCTTTGTAAGTGCTTTGGTGAAGATATCTGCTCCATTCTCCTCTGTTGGACAGTAGAGCAGTTCCACTATCCCATCCTCCATCAAATCACACACATAGTGATACTGGATCTCTATATGTTTGGTGCGTGCATGAAACACTGGATTTTTGGTAATGGCGATGCAACTCTGATTGTCACATCTCAGCATAGTTGGTTCTTCATCCTGCACTCCCATATGCCATAGAATCCTTCTCAACCATACTGCTTCACATGCAGCAAAACAAGCTGCCTTGTACTCTGCTTCGGTAGAAGACAATGCCACTGTTGGCTGCTTCTTACTAATCCAAGAGAAATTTCCTGAACCCAAAGAGAAACAATAACTAGAAACTGACTTCCTGGAATCACTGTCTCCTGCCCAATCTGAGTCACAGTTCCCCACAAGAGAAGTTCCGAAACTGTATGTGATACCATAGTCAAGAGTTTTCTTCAAGTATCTGAGCACCCGCATCCCAGCCTTCCAATGACTCTCGTGAGGTTTGTTTGAGAACCTGCTCAAAACACCAACAGCAAAACTGATATCTGGTTTGGTGTTGCACAAGTAGATCAGCAACCTCCTATACCTCCCAATGTCTGCTAGTGCTGATGTATCCATGATGGATAACTTTGCATTCACCTCCATAGGTGTAGCTATCTCCTTGCACTCGGTCATGCCAAATGCCTTCAAGATCTCCCATGCATACTTCTTCTGAGAGATGAAGATTTTTCCTGGCTCTTGCCAGACCTCAATCCCCAAACAATAGTGCAGCAAGCCCAAGTTTGTCATTTCAAACTCAGAACTCAAAGCCTTTCGAGTTTGGTTGATAATATCTTCATAGTCACCTGAATAAGAAGGTCATCCACATACAGGACAATCACTATAGACTTTTTACTATCCCTGTAAACATACAAGTTAGCATCTGAGGCACATCTTTTGAAGTTTAGGTTGAAAAAGAACTTATCTATCCGCTGGTACCATGCTCTGGGGGCTTGTTTCAGCCCATATAATGCCTTCTTCAGCTTACACACTTTGTTCTCAGAATGGAGGGCCTCAAACCCTGGTGGCTGAGCCACGTACACCTCCTCCTTGAGGTCATCATTTAAGAACGCTGACTTAACATCCATTTGGTACACTGACCACGTCTTGTGGGCAGCCACTGCAAGTACCTTGTGAATAGTGGTCATTCTGGCAGTTGGGGCAAATGACTCTTGAAAATCAAACCCTTCAACTTGTGAAAATCCTTGGGCAACCAGTCTAGCTTTGTACTTTTCTAAGGTACCATCAGCCTTGTACTTTACCTTCCAGATCCACTTGGTGCCAATAACCTTCCGCTTTGCTGGTCGATCCACTAGCTCCCAAGTGTCATTCTTCATTATGCTGTCATACTCTGCCTGCATAGCAGCCTTCCATGATGGATCTGCAAGTGCTTCTTCTAAGTCAGTTGGCTTCTTTACTTCTCTCATAATCTCAACCATCAAGGCCATATTGACTATGTGAGTAGAAGCCCTTCTTTGCTCCTCTATTCTCTGAGACCTCCTTGGTCCGTCTGCCTTCTCCTCAACAGATGCAGGCATAGGATTATTGTGGTCATAGAGCTACTTCACCTAGCGCAGCAATGGCTTTTCCGGTGGGGTAATGTCAGGTTGGTGAACTTTTTCCTCATCATCTGAAGATGATGCTTCCTCCTCCTTAAGGATAGGGATACTCTCGGAGACAGGTTCATAGTGGACTACTTCTTCACTTGATGATAAAGTGGAAGAACTTGCCTTCTCCTCCTCCATTGTATATGGCTCCTCCTTGAAAACCACATTACGGCTCGCGATGATCTTCTTTGCCTCTTGGACATATAATTTGTAAGTCTTTTGCTCATCACTATAACCCAAGAAGATACATTTTCTGCTTTTTGATTGTAACTTGTTTCTCTTCTCATCTGGAACATGTGCATAACTTTCACATCCAAAAATTCTGAAATGTGAGACAGATGGTTTCTTACCAATGTAAGCCTCATGGGGTGTTTTTCCCTTGAGAGCCTTTGTGTAGCTCCGATTTAGAATGTAGACTGCAGTATTAATAGCTTCAGCCCAAAAATGATTAGGCAATCCCTTGCCCTTTAGCATGCATCTTGCCATCTCCACAATGGTGTGATTTCTACGTTCTACAACACCGTTCTACTGAGGTGTGTGAGGCATCGTCAACTGATGCTTGATCCCTTTGCTCTTGCAAAAACCTTCAAAATCCTTTGAGTTGAACTCACCACCACTATATGTTCTAAATTTCTTCACACTTTTCCCTGTTTCATTCTCAACAAGTTTTAGCCATTCTTTAAACTTACCAAAAGCTTGAGCCTTATCATGAAGGAAGTACACCCACATCTTCCTACTGTAGTCGTCAACAATCAACATAAAATAAGAAGATCCCCCCAAGGCCTGTGTAGGCATCTTACCACACAAGTCAGCATGCACCAACTCTAGAGGAGCATGTGCTCTATTCTTGCTTTCTTGTGGAAATGCCTTTCTCTGTTGCTTGCCCATCATACAAGCTTCACATGGTTCCTTCAATTCAGTTATTGTAGGTAGGTGAGCAACCATACCTTGCTTTTGCATCTCCTTCAACACTGCAAATCCGATGTGTCCAAACCTTTCATGCCAAAGCTTACTTGTGCCCACCCCAGGGGTGGTTGTAAGAGCACTTAGCTCATACAGCTTGTTCCTTCTTTCTCCTTTGCCAACAATTGTGCCAGCACTATCAAGAATTTCTGCACCTGTCTTCTTGAACCTCACTTCATGACCAAGATCAGTTATGGCAGCAAACTGATAAGAGATTTCTCCTGATTTTGGGAACATACAACACATTTGAAAGCTTTTTGACTTCACCATTTGCAGCAACAAAAGAAATTAGTACATGTGCCTGCAGTAGGGCATTTAGCATCATTTCCAACCATCACAGTGATGGATTCTTGTAGAGGCTGCATAGAACTGTATAGACCTTTCTTGTTGGTCATGTGATGGGAGGCCCCACTATCCAACACCTATGAGTCAGTGGTAGATTCTTCTTGCACCGAGGAGCACACTTCCTCAATGGTCGCCATGAATAATTCCAACTCTGCTTCAACCGTATTGGCTATCACTTTCCCTTTACTTTTAAGGGTACCATTCTTTTCATCTGCCTTCTTGACACGACAATTTGCAATTGCATGTCCTTTCTTCTTACAGTAGAAGCACTCTCCTTGAAACTTCTTTGTGCCGCCCTTCTTCTTTTTGTCACCATCATTTTTTGTGGAGAAAACACCTTTGCCTTTTGCATTGGTAGAGAATGCAGCATCTCCATTGTTGCTTCCTTCTCGGGCTTTCAGCCTCAACTCCTCCTCCATTAATAATGCACAAAACTCCTCAAAAGTCAAAGCTTGAGGTCTCACCTCAGTATTAAGGGCAGTTACTAGTCCATCAAACTTTTGTGGACAAATCCGAAGACACCTCCGAGCTAGCTCTTCGCTAGTCTTTTGTATCCCAGCTCCAGCCATCTGGTCGCGCAGATTCTTAATCTGACTGATGAATGCTTCAACCGTCTCTCCTTCAGCAAACTTCTCCGCTGCTAGTTGATTCTCCAAGTTTTGAATCCTTGTTTGGTTTCGTGTTTCATACTGACTCCTTAGTACATTCCAAGCCTCTGACGCTTTGGTTGTATGCTGAATCAAAGTCAAAACACTGTCAGAAAAGCTTGTAACTAAGGCACACAATGCATCTGCATTCCTTCCTTTCCAAGCTCGTAGAAGATCTGCATTCAGAGGAATCATCACACTAGGATTTGATGGGTCGGGGGTAGGCTGTGGTTCTGCCTCAGTCCCCAGCACAGTCTCCAAAAGCTCATAAGAATCAAGGATAGTTGTAATTTTGAACTTCCACAAGGTGTAGTTTGTACCATCTAACTTGCCTTCGCTGAAGGGTGGTGGACGAATCCTCAGTGTTTGAATTGCCGGTACAACAAAACCACCTCCTGCACCGCTTTCTAATGTGCCAGAACTGCTTCCGAAAGTCGACATAGTTTCTCTTTGCTGTTGAAGCCTTTGCCTCTTGCACACTCTCCGATCTCTAGAGCCCTCTGGGCTCTGATGCCATGCAAAATATTACACGGCGCAGCGAACGGAATCTGAGAAAGAGATAGAGAGTACACAATAGAAAAGAGGAGAATCAGTAAATTCTTTAACTCCAAACAACTGATACAAAGATGGCTCTGTCCACCCGTGTGCTTCCACTGTGTGAAGCTTAGATGGCGATCTAGACAGAAGATAGGTGGAGAGCTTAAGGCTAGCTGGAACAACAACTCTGACTGGGTGAAAGATGAGTGATCGATGATTATGAAGGGGTTTAGCTTTTATAGCCTGCGAAGGCCGTGAGGTTGGCTGACCGACCTACCATATAAGCCTCCACTAGTCGACCAGGGAATATTCCCTTTACCATCGGACCTCGAGTTGCTACCAACTTAACCACTCCGTCTAACCCAAAGATTAGACCCACAACGGTCACCTTTTTGCCATCCGGTCACATAGACATCATCTGATATACAAGTCAGGACTCAACCAATGTCCAGGCTCACATTTGGCTTCTCCTCATAATGGGGGCCTTACAACTTTGAGCACCATGGATCATTAGTAACACCTAATGAGGGTGGGGCATTGATCACATCTAACACGCTTTACGCTCTACCCCTCTTCAACCTCAGAAGATTACTGCCATAAAATTGGCCCACGCCTTAGGCTGTGAGCTCAGGGTTGTGAGTGATGCGAACTCTTTCTTCATCAAAACAATTTTAGACAAGTACGACAACGTGGTCTTTATCATGTCCCAGAACCTTCCTAGAAGCTTCCAAGGGCCTCTTCCAAGCCCCCCTTCCCGTGGCCCATTTGAATCCCCCTTTTCGTGGATTTTTCCTCCCACAAGTTCTCTAAAATCATTTAAACCCCCTTCCTGTGAGGCTTTCATAAGGCCCTTCCCACGCGGTTTTTTATAACCCCCGGGACCTAAGCACCCCTTCCCGTGGAAATCCCCATTCAAGTTCCTATTACACCCGGGTTTCTTAAAAACCCTTTTCCATTGGGCCTTCTTGTGCGGTTTTTACACCCCCTAGAATTTAAGCCCATTTTCTTCCCTTACATCCTCAGGAATTAAGCACTTCCCCTTGCATCCCCCAAGAATCCATTTATCCCCGGTTTCCTTTTAAAAAAACCTTCCCACACAAGTCTTTTGAATCCATTGTATCCCTTTTCGTGAAGGCCCTATTGTATCTGGAATTTCCAATTTCCCTTTCCCTTACATTCCCAATAGTCAATTTTGACGATTGTAAAGTCCTGATCGTGAAATCAATACTTCGAGGAGGAAGCCTATAAAGCCTTCCAAAGCCCAATTCCAAAGTCAATTTTGACAATTGTAAAGTCCTAATCGTGAAATCACTACTTCGAGGAGGAAGCCTATAAAGCCTTCCAAAGCCCAATTCCACAAGATGGAGCATCGGTCAAGGAAGCTGATTCTCAAAGGGAATTGCGTGTGTGAGGGAGACAGGCCAAGATCATAAGTCTACGGCCAAGGCAAGAAGGTCGAATTCGCGATGGCCCCTAAAAAGGAACAAGACGCAACCGCAAGAGGATCATCTCCTAACATCCATGTGGACATTTCACCACAAGTCCAGGTTTTCTTCCTAATTTTGATTTACGTCGTAATATTTCAATTGTGCATGGATCATTTATGGAAATAGGATGCACTTTTTCGATTGAAATACTTTGGCTAATTTAAAGGAAATAGCTCACCATTGAAGAATTTGGTGATTTGTATTTTGCAATGAAACGAACAAAAAAAAAAGCATAAGATCTCTATGTATTCTTAGCAAGTGGTTTTTATGCATTACAAAGTAACGAATTTAGATCAACTAATGATCATCTTTACAAAGTCAAAATTATTGATGTACACTTCGATTATGCATGGAAAGATAAAATCGCATGTTGCATTATTAGACACCTCTTTCTTCGCAAGGATTCATTAAGGAAGATTGCTAACAACCGTAGGAATTTGCAAGGCATGGAAATGATTCTAGGGCTGCATGAAGTAGATTAATCTCTAGAAAATTGACATAAATCTCAATCAATTATGTAAGTAGTTACGAAAGGTTGTGTAAATTCAGCATACGAATAATTCATTTAGAAATGAATTTAGGAAAAAGCTGCATGATTCACATAAAACCCTAAAGCTTAGTAGCATGAAACTTGACTGCATGTTATAAAAGGATCAATAGGAATTATGCCATAACTTAACATATGCTTTGATTTTAACCAAAAAAGTTAGGGATTGTAAATCTAATCATTCATAGCCAATGAATCGTGTGCTTATGAAAATGGAATCGTAATGGTTTTACCCTAAACACCTAAACCACAAAGGACTCGCTTAGGAATGTTTAAATCGATGCAACATATTCTAAGTGCTAACTAGGGTTTAGCAGGTTGAGGACGTGACCTAGTCGCACTTATTGCCAAGTTGAACCTCTCATACCCTAAAGACTTGCCCACATTCACAAAATGTAGGGATAGTTGGACATACTTGCGAGAAACGATCGAGGTTTTCTACTCTAAGGATCGCTCGCTAAAAAGATGAAACTCAGTTTGAATTGGAACCCTAGGACCGACAATGTCAGCCTAGTGCAATCAGGAACGGATTGGATATGGAGACACCCTAACCCTGTTTCCTAACTTATCATGATTCCGTGATTAGAAGACGTCGTTCAATGGGAAATATAGTCCCATGGGTTAAGTGCGACACTTGTGCAATAAGTTGCAAAATCGCATGATTTTGTAATTTGATCACAAGGGAATGGCCGATTCCTCGAAATAGGATTGGTAGATTCTTCGCAAGTTTATCTTGCAAGAGGATGAGTAATCGTCCTGATATAGTACCTTTCTTGGGGAAAGTGACCAAGACAAGGGGATTAGATATTTGCTTGGAAGCAAAGGACCAATCAATAATTTGGAGCAACATACTTACTGTTAATAGAACTTAAGGTATTGGTTAAGTTGGGTTAATAGGGTACAGCGCTAACCCAAGGACATAAGGGTTAACAAACAAACCCTTGGGAATCTTGCCAAGTCGCAATTGATCCCGGATCGAATGCTGGATGCATTCCGAGAGAAGGATTCACTCCTTAACAGTTGGCAAAATATAACGACCAATGGAAATGATTGTGCTTGTAATAGTTTAAAGAGCACTGTTTTTCTTTTTTTGCTCAAGGAATTAAAGGATGAAAAGATATCTAATTCTTTAGGTTGAAGGCTTGAAGGGAGAGGCAGCCTTAGTCACCCCCGACTGTTTGCCTGACCCTAACCAAGGGGGTTGATAATCGCGCCGGGAAGGTGGACCGAACCCGCCGCGAGAGGTCTCTCCGTTGAGCGCTACTCGGAGCAGGAGGACGCTTGGGTGCCAGGGGGGAACTCTGGCCGTCAATCCCTCGCCTTCCGGGCCCTGCACAAGAGGCCAACATGACTCGAGATTGGATCTCGAGACCTGCATACTAGTCTACGGGCAGAATCTTAGATTAGTAATCCCTGTGGATTACTGGATAGCCTTCGGGCATAGCCTTCGGGCGGATTATGGATATAAGCCTACGGGCTCGACTTATAAATGTATTCCAAAGATAAATATGATAACCTATTACAAAGAAACTTGTTTGGCACTGCTTTTCAATGTCAAGTGCTATGTTTACGTGAAGGAACCGGTGCCTAACGGGCTAATTAAAGAAGCTGATTGATGCATGTCCAATTAAACATGGTAGGTAGTTAGATAACTAAAAAAACCTGAGGAAAGTGCAATGAATGTGGCCATGGGTCCGTCCTATGGATGGGTGGTCCCGGTTGGCCGGGAACTTTTCTCAATCATAATGGACAGCAAGAAGATCGTTTGAAAGGACACGAACAACAAGGGCGCTGACCTAGAGTCCAAGTTATAATAATCCCGATTTACTCTATTTTAGGGGAACGGAATGGGGCTATGCCTTATGGCAAAGAGGTTGAGCTTTGCATCCCTCTCGTTTCCCATTCTCCTTGAACCAAGTGCAGGGTGAATTTGCTTCGATCCCTGGCATTTCTACGTAAAGTAGTTCACTCGGGGGTCGACGCTAGTTGCTGTTTAGGAAATGACCATTGGGAAAAATCCTGATTTAGGTCGGTCCTAAGTGGGAACGGCCAAAATACTTCCGCTACATGGCAGATGCGAAAACTCCTAGATGGAAAACCCCGTGATATTCCATGGGAGTGCCGGGCGGAGCTTTCTAGATCTCCTTTTCGATGGATTGCTAAGACTTGTCCTGAAGGGAATAGGTGGACATGTTACATATCCATCTTTTAAAAAAATCCCTTACGCTTTCCTCTTGATTTTCTTAAACTCCTCATCTGACCATTCATCTCTCTTTGTTAATGTACTGAGGTATTGACCAATTCTCAGCCAGTCTCCTGCATATTTGTCTTCTAGAAACACTTCTACACAAGATACAAAATATCTAAAGTGTCTCCTCTTTGTTGTCCAAGCTTTTGTTAATATTGTAGCAACAGCTTGCATTGCTAAATTCACTCTTGCAACATCAATTTCAGCCACAAGTATGTCATCTTCTTCCTCCTCATCCATCATCCCATCTTCATTCTCATAACGTGCTCAAGATAACCCACTGGGTTATCTCTTCTTGCAATATGCTAAAATTTAGGGTTCAAAGATTTGATATACGCAATCCACTGGAGCATAGCAATGTCCGAAGTAGCACAACTAGTAATCATACCCAATACCAGCAAACAATCGGTCTCAATGACTACACGAGCACCCGTAAAATACTCCTTAGCACATTTAAGGGCTGTCACAATTCCCCATAATTCTCTTTTTACATGTCGATATCTTCTCTGTCGTTCAGTCAATACTTTAGCACCAAAGCAAATTGCATATCTTTGCCCTTCCTCATCATCTTTCCCAATTTCCCATCCAATCCCGATTGGGCTTGTATCAACAATAATAATGATAGGCTTTCCATGTGAATAGTCAGTGTTTCTCAATGTAGGAGTAGATTTTGAGAGTTGCTTCAATTTCTTCATTGCTTTTTGATGCCTCCTTTCCCAATGAAAATGTTGACATTTCCTTAGAAGCTAATGCTTCCTTTCCCAATGAAAATGTTGACCTTTCCTTAGAAGCTTATAAAGAGCATCGGCTACATGTGCAAAGTGAGGAATCAATATCAAATAGAACACACATGCACCCAAGAATCTACACACATCTAATACATTCGTGCATACATCTTGTATTTTATCAATCCCATCTATTTTTGTTGGCGATGGCCTTCGCTCATAAGGCCCACACATATGCCCAACAATCAAAACCTCTTCAACTCCAAAGACAAAATTTTGTCCTTTTGTCCAGAAAGAGTTAAATGCACCTCTTCTAGACGTGTCAAAATCCTCTCACAATCCACAATATGGTCTGCAACAAACTCTTTGCACCCATGTGCATCCATCTCTTCATTCTTTTCATCCACTGCACACCCTTGGATTGGAACATCATCCAAGAAGAGCATAGTCAATTGTGGTATAAAATCCATGAGTACTCTATTCATAGCATTTTTCATGTGTGCCATTGAGTTTGTTGCTCCCTGTGGGAGAGTACACATCCATACTAACCCCAAGGGAGTCTTCATGGTTGTGATATCCCTACTTTCAATTGCAAGCTGAAATTGATCATAACCTGAGCAGAGATCACCCAAACAATAGATCGCTCTGCCTGCAAAAACCTCTGCAAATTCATCAAGTAGAGGACCTACACCCACATTTCTTATTGTTACTTTATTGACTGGTTGCATGTCTTGAATAAATCTCAAAGCCCCATTTTTTTTTGGGCACAGTAAAGTAATGATTTGAGTACGAGGCTAAAGAAGGCTCCAATATCTTTATGCAAATCTTTTCATTTAGCAAATCCATCAACTTTGGCAAGTAGCACTGGAATAGGCCTCAAGTTCCATGGTACATGTGGCATAGTAAATATGACCATAGGAGAGACAACATTTGGATCCACACAACCTATTTCACTTGGCTGAAATGCAAATGCCTTTCCATGTCTAGCCAACATCCGCATAAAATAGTCTCTCTTAGTAGGCAAAAGAAACCATTCTACACCAACTTTCAATTCCTATAATGTTCCAGATGTAAATTGATGACCTATATCATTAGGATCTAGTAAGCTTGGCTGCCTTGACACTTTTTCATACATACCCTCACTCTCTAGTGGAAGTGGCAAAGCAATTGGTTTCAGCTTTTTGTCAATTGTCTTATACTTTGTCTCCACAAGTGATTCAACCCATTGTAATCGTTCTTGTTGAGCAAACAATGCGATAACATAATACATGTCCAAAGAACATACTGACAACACTTTGTTTTCAGCCTAATTTTCTGCATGTATAGTTGCCGAAATTTCAGCCATAGTGTCATTATTATTCAGCCCATAAAACATGCCTGAATGCCTTCATTTTTAGCTAAAAATCCCAACACTCTCATTTCCTTAGTAGCATGTTTCACAAATGGATATGACACAACAGGTGTCAAAGTTTTGCGCTGGGTTAAATCCACCCATAAACACCCACTTGGAATCAATGCGCCCAACAGACCTACAAGACATGCTCATTCAAGCTGCACCAATAATACACGAGGTGCAGACCAAGCCAAGGAAAAACAAGACTTGGTCTTACAAGGACCAGAACAAGGGAATGTGTAGATCTCAGGCTAAGAGAGCGTAGGGACAAAACCTGGGACAAAGGAAGAAAGCTAGGGCCAACACTGTCAACAACTTCATTCCTACACAAGGCAATGGCCGCAATCTCTGTTGCTTCCATTGCAACAAGCCTGGACACTTCAAAAGGCAGCGTCCCAAGCTTAGCAGAGGACAACGTCAAGGGCCATTCCAAGGAGCCGTCCATGGCCAAGGAGCCACTGTCATGGCCAGAGGGAGAACCTCCAGTATTGCCAACAAGGAGTTGGGTGATGAAGAAGATCCATCCATGGAAGCAGATATTGAGAGGGCAACGGTTCATGCCACTCTTCACAAGAAGGGCCCGAATCGCCAATTCTCGGTGATTCAAACTCCATCGGATTATCAAGGTAAAAGCTTCAAAACCTTGATTGATTGCGGCAGTACATATTCCTTCATTTCACCAATCTGTGCAAAAAGATTAGGAATAGCCACAATAGATGCACCTACCTTACTTGTGGAATTAGCAAATGGTCGTGAGGTCTCTTGTACCAGGCAAACTACTAAGGTGAAATTCCTACTGGGTGGAAAGTTGACTTCGGTCAGATTCAGGGTAATGAACCTAGGTGTCCATGAATGTTTGCTCGGTATGGAGTGGCTAATACCCAATGATGCCCACATTCACTGTGGAAAGGTCCAAGTCTCCTTTCAAAATTCTGAAGGGAAATTAGTCACAACTCAAGGAGAGGCTGGTAAGCCAAAAATTCTGCTGGCAAAAGCAACACGAATAGTAAAAGGAGTTAGGAAGGGCCTACCTGTCTATTTGATTAAGCTAAATAAGCTAGATCAGAATTAGGAATCTAGGGAAGAACCTTCATGGTTAAAGGAATACACAGACGTATTTCCTGAAGACCTGACTGAACTTCCTCCTCAAAGGGAAGTCAATCACGAAATCAAGCTGGCGCCAGAAGCTACACCAGTCGCAAAGAGACCATATAGGATGTCCATCCCGGAAGCGATTGAGCTGAAGGAGCAACTCAAGCAACTCTTAGAACAAGGCTACATTCGTCCTAGCAGTTTGCCATGGGGAGCTCCAGTTCTGTTCCAGAAGAAGGAAGATGGAACGCTTCGGCTATGCATTGACTACAAAGGATTGAATCAATCGACCATTAAAAACAAATACCCCATTCCAAGGATAGATGAACTTCTTGACCATCTTCAAGGTGCAAAGATATTCTCTAAGATAGATCTCAGGTCTAGATATTATCAGATAAGGATCAAAGAAGAAGATATACCGAAGACTGCATTTAGCACAATGTATGGACACTTTGAATTCCTAGTCATGTCATTCGGGCTGACAAATGCTCCTGCTACCTTCAACAAGTTAATGCAGCATATCCTTAGGCCCTATCTTGATGATTTCGCACTCGTCTTCTTTGACGATACCCTAGTCTACTCCAAGCAGGAGAAAGATCATGAACCCCAGCTTTACATTGTCCTTGAAACAATGAGGGCACACAAGCTTTATGCCAAGAAGAAGAAGTGTGCATTTTTCAAGCGACAGATTGAATATCTGGGATTCATTGTATTAGTAGAAGGAATTTCAGTGGATCCAGCCAAGTTGACGTTCTAGAGTGGCCAACACCAACTTCTGTCAAAGAAATACATAGTTTTCTTGGATTGACAGGATGGTACAGGGTCTTTATAAAAAACTGTGCTTTGATTACAGTGCCTCTGATTGATCTACTAAAGAAGCAAGTATCAATTCCATGGTCACCTGCTGAATAGACCAGCTTTGACAAACTAAAGCAAAGCTTGGTATCAGCGCCCATCTTGAAACTTCCTGATCTTAGTAAGAAGTTTGAAGTGATAACTCATGCTAGCGCACTTGGCTTAGGATGTGTGCTCATACAAGAAGGTCATCCCATAGCATAATCTTTAAGGAAACTGAAGAGCTATGAAAGGAACTATGCTACCCACGATCTGGAGCTGTTGGCTATCATCCATGCTCTCAAACTTTGGAGACACTACTTGCTGGGTAACAAATTTGCCTTAGTGATGGACCATAAAAGTCTTAAATGGATTTTCACCCAGAATGAGCTCAATATGAGGCAATGTCGATGGATTGAAGTACTGGAAGAATATGACTTTTGAAATCAAATACCAGCCTGGAAAGGAGAATGTAGTTGCCGATGCACTAAGTTGCAAGGCATTTCTGAATTCTCTGATTTTGTAAGTTCCATCGACATCAAGATCTCTAGCCACAAAGGTATCCATGCCAAACAACCCAATTCTCGAGCTAGCTAGAGAAGAGGCAAGTCATGACCCAACCTATCAGAAATTGCTAAGGGGGATCCCCATCAAAGATCAAGACCCGAAGCTAGAAAGGAAGTATCAAGAATTCTCTATCAATAGTGGACTTGTCTACTATAGGACAAGATTATGTATCCCGACAAGCCAATCACTCAAGTAGAAGATACTTTGGGAAGCCCATGACTCCCCTTTCTCAGGACATCCTGGCTATGCCAAGACCCTTAATGCGGTTAGGAAGAGCTATTATTGGGATAGGCTCAAAGGTGACATTCTCAAATATGTCACGGAATGTTTGTCTTGTCAACACATTAAGACCAAACATGTCAAAATGCCAGGAAAATCGCAACCACTTGACATTCCCCAAATGAAATGGGAATTCATTAGTATGGACTTCGTTGTTGGCCTGCCCCAAGTTCAGGGAGGATACAACTCCATTATGGTCGTGGTAGATATGCTCACCAAGGTTACACATCTTATCCCTGTTAAGACAAACTATAAAGCCTCAGACATCGCAAGGTTATTCATCAAGGAAATATTTAAACTGCATGGGTTACCTAGAAGAATCATTAGTGATCGTGACTCTCTCTTTACCTCACACTTTTGGAGGGCTATCTTCGAGGCCATTGGGACTCAACTCTATTTCAGTAGAGCTTACTATCCCCAAACCGATGGTCAAACGGAACGAGTCAACCAAGTCATTGAACATATGCTTAGGGCACACTGCTGTCGCGAACCCAAAAAGTGGATTCAATGTTTGCCATTGGTTGAGTTTGCCTACAATTCTTCTTACCAACAAAGCATTCAAATGACCCCTTTTCAAGCATTGTATGGGCACAATTGTCGTAGTCCTTTGAGCTTTTTGGATCCAACCTTGAGGGTTGAAGCTTCAAAGCAGATGCTGGAAGACATGGATGACCAAATCAAATCAATAAGACAAGACATCCAAGCTGCCAAGGACAGAGAGAAGGCTTACGTAGACTTGAAATGGCAAGATAGATCCTTCATTGAAGGTGAGATGGTCTTCATTCGCGTACGTCCAAAGAAGAGTTCCCTATCCTTGGGTGAATGCAAAAAGCTAAGTCCAAGGTATTGTGGACCCTACAAGATTCTCAAGTGCCTAGGGCCTAATGCTTACAAACGTCAACTCCCTGAAAACCTAAAAGTTCATGATGTATTCCATGTCAGCCTATTGAAAAAGTATGTGCCTAACCCTAGTCACGTGCTTGATTATCAACAAGTTGTAATGCTGAGACAAGGAGTCCTTGAGCTATGACCTAAGAGAATCCTAGATTTTAGGGAGAGGCATTTGAGATACGGGACCTTGAGGGAATACCTCATCCAGTTGAAAGATTATCCCGAAGAGAATGCCACCTGGATGGATGAACGTACTCTCAACCAACAATACCCCCAGATTTTCTCGAGATGAGGACATCTTGATTCCTCTAAGAGGGAGAGAATGTAATATTTCTACAACAAAGTATTAAAGACCCTAGACCCCACGCAAAAGCAATCCAAAGTAATCTCCTGCAACAAAGAAACATTGGTCTAAGTGCTCCATCCTCGTTCATTAACAATACCAGCCTCGCGTTGTGCATAGGAAACTGTGGCTCAAAATCGTAACCCACCGCAGGAACTCCCCTTCAAGGGAAAAAAGATAATGAATTATTTGTAATTTTTTTTAATAAAATCCCTCCCCTTTACTCGTTACATGGCAGGAAGAGAGAGTGTGGGTAGGAGATTGTGGAGAGGCATGGGAGGAGGGCATGCAATCTACCACCTGTGTGGCCTTCCCCACACCCCTTGCCTTCATCCTATAAAAACCCCCCTCCCAATCTTGGAGGGGGCATCGTGAGGGAGCTGCCCGCCGTCAACAACCTGCGCCATGCCGTCGATCTGCTACTGCCACCAGTCTGCACCACGGCCTACTGCTGCCACCAACACCATCATCATCATCATCATCCTCATCGTCATCATCTCCATTGTCATCCTCTCCACCATCACTCCAATCATCTCCCCATCACATCTCCACGTCATCTCCCTGTTCATCCAGAAGCTTGAGAAGCTTCTATTGAAGCTTCTCTAGGCCAAGTTCACTCTGTCTCCCGGGGTTTTTAAACTGTGTTTTCGAAGGCCTATTTCCCATGCCATGAGGTAGATCTCGGGCAGTAGGCAATTTCAAAAATCGAGAAAGGGGACCAAGGGAGAGATTGTTGAGTCGAAGTTTACTTCGTCAATGGCTCCTAAGCAAAAGTCGAGAGGAGCAGATGCGGGAGCTTCCACCCAAAGTACGAGAGTGGACAATGCCCTAGTTCCGAAAAATATCCCCACATGGAAAGGATACATAAAGCTTTTTTTTTATTCACATAGGAAAACTTAAATGCATTAGAAAATCTATATACTTGTTCGATTTACAAAGTTTAGTTGCATGACTAGTACTTCATTTGCTTGCACTTCCATGGTCAAGGGTAGTTGCATTTTTGAACATAGGATGCATAAGTTAAAAGATGAAATTGTGCTAAGACCGCATCCTTGTCGCATCACGCAAAGGATAGGGCATATAACACATAATACACTTATGTAATAAATTCCTAGTTCTGACTCGTGTATTAGGATAATCGTAGACGATCATTAAATGATGTTTAAATAGTCGCAATGAAAGGAAAAGATTTATGAACTTTGGCAATAAAACATATATTATGCAATTTGCATGCAATGATAGTTACATTTTAGGTTGAGATAAGAGATAAAAGAAGGATTAAATCAATGATGTATTCATTGGCATGTGGTCATGAAAGAATGATGCATCCATGCATAGAGTTCTTTTATCAAAGTTCGAAAATGGGAAAGGATGCACCTTCATTAAAATACAAAAGTTTTGAAATTGATGCATAAACGTAGGATTTATAAGAAATGGTTCTGAATGTCAACCTTTATCGTATAGGGCAAGGAAAAGAAAGGTCATTGTAGACCCTATAGTTGCATGAAAGCAAAAGGTCTACGGTGTTGAAATTGCATATTTGCATGGAATGATACATCTCATGCATCTTGCAGTTACTTCCTTCTTTTACAAACTTTAGAGGGAAATATTTGCATCTCTAAGGGAAGGATCATCTTTAATCATAAGTCAATTAGATCAATTAGGTAAACCGCATGTAATTGTGTAACTCACATGAGATTCTTAAAGGCGTGAATAGTTAGCATACGACGAACACCTCAATGTGCTGGGTTAGGTTAAGTTATGTTAAAATTCTGCCTAGTATCGCACTTAGGATGCTGATTTAATATTTCCTATCTTAAAGGTCCTACCCACATTGTCGAGAAGTTAGGATTATCTAACTGCCCGTGCAAGAATGATCTAGGGTTCTCACCCTAAGAATCAGTTGACTAAATGCTAGACCTCCGCAAGGAATTTAGGGACCCTAGGGCCAAAACCATTATCAGCCTAGTAGGGTTAGGGTTTTGGATTGGGTCAATAGGACTCCCAAGCCCTATATCTTGATCAAGGAATACTGTATGATGAAAAATATAATTCCACAAGTTAGGTGTTGACACCTATCTCATGCAACATGCCTGCAAGGTCCTATGCTCTTGCGACTAAATCACAAGCTAGTACTGCTACACCTTCAATAGCATACCAATTGCTCATCTCAATAGATACAATATCTCTACTCACCCTATATTAAATGTAACCTAATGCCAACCATTCACATCCTCCATTATGATCACTCCACTGTGTTTCATTAAGGTTATAGGATGTACTCAAGGTTGGCAAGTTCTAATTACAAATTAGCTTCTCTAATATTTGAGTAGTTACTCTACTACGACACTCCCTCTTGGGAACTATCTTGTCAAGTTTAGGGTAGTGGTGAATTGCCAAGACGCAATTTGACCAACCAAGTTAGGATGAGGGGGTTGTCCAGGAGCTATTCAACTATAATATAAGGAAACCTAAGGTAGTGGCAAATTGGGGTCTACAGGGTATAAACCCTAACCCAAGGAAAAAGGGTAAACAAGCAACCCAGCTTGCTAAACCTTTGGGATCTTGCCAAGTCGCGAATGATCCAAGGTCGAATGCTGGAAGTATTCGGGGAGAAGGAATCACACCTTAGCAGTTGACCGTATGAACGACCACTAGAATGCTCATGATTGTACACTTAGGTGCACTGTTTGTACTTCTTTGCTCAAGGATTTAATTCAAGAAAAACAACTAATGCTTCAGGTTAAAATCTTGGAGGGAGAGGTAGTATCAATTACCTCCGACTATCTACCTGACCCTATCCAAGGGGGTTGTTAGCCGCACCGGGTATGTGTACCAAACTCAGCGCGAGAGGTCTCTCCGTGGGTGCTACTTGGAGCAGGAGGACGCTTGGGTGCTAGAGGAGGCTCTGGCTGTAAACTCCTTGCCTCTGAATCTTGTACAAGAGGCCGATGTGACTCGAGATGGCATCTCGAGGCCCATATACTAGTCAACGAGTGAACTTGGAATAACGATTCTTGAGGATTGCTGGGATAGCCTTCGGGATGGATATTTGATGTAATCCAAAGACTATGATAAATAAAGATCAAATGTTGAAAAAGGAACTTGTTTGACATTGTTTTTCTCTGTCAGTGCCTAAGTTACCTGAAAGAACAAATGATTAATTGGTTAATTAAGGAAGCTATTTTTTCTTGTCAAACTAAATGTGGTAGGTAATTAGATAACAAAGCAACCCGAGGAAAGTCCTGTGGACGTGACTCTGGGTCCGTCTTATGGAAGGGTGGTCCCAGTTGGCCGGGAACTTTTCTCAAAGAAATTGATAGCAAAGTAGCAATGACCTAGAATCAATATAGTTAGAGTCCCGACTTATGTTGTTTTAGGGGAATGGAATGGGACTATGCCTTAGGGGCAGGGAGGTCGAGCTTTGCATCCCTCTCGTTTCCCATTCTCCTTGAACCAAGTGCAGTATAAATCCGCCTTGACCCTAATGTTTCTACACAAAGTGGTTCTGGGGCTCGACACTAGCTACCTCCTAGGAACTTGACTATTAGGAAAACCCTGATTCAGGTCAGTCCTAAGTGGGAATGGCTAGATGCTTCTTCTTCGTGGCAAACTCGAGAAGACCTTGATCGCAAACCCGGTGACATTCCTTGTGAGTGCCAGGTGGCGCTTTCTAGACTCTCTTCTCGATGGGCTGCTAAGACATGTCCTACAAGTGGATAGGGAGACACGTTACAGTTGGTATCAGAGTGAACCAACGGGATCTAATATTTACAAGGAAACTTAATGAGGGAATTAGAGCAATGTTGCCATTAAGAACATTTCCTTACTTACTTATGGATGTTGGGCTGCAGAGTCGTGAAGCATGGAATAAATTCTTGGTGTTCCAGGTTATGCTTATGACTGCAATGTGTGCTTTGGATTATCGACGGAGGCTAGGCATGATGAATATTCTAGACCTCATCTACAATCCTTCACCCCTGTACGTGGAACGGAGATGGACGGGTGAATCAAGAATATATTACATAGAGGCCCACCGACTTGCATACCTTCAGACCAACTTGAAGAGAATCAAGTGGATGGAGGATTTAAATATTGTGAAGCTGTTCATCTTTGTCGAGGCTCACGCAAATGCAACCCTACATGTTGGCAGTCGAAAAGTCAAGCAGAACAAGTATGTGTACGAGGAAGTGACTTGAATAATCCTTGCCGACAGAATCAAGGTGCTGGGACGTTATGAGAAGAACGGGTATCAAAGGAAGGGATACCCCAAGCTTCCTATATGCCCTATCAATTTCTGAAAATCCATGACCCCACTCCATATTATTACTCAGTCCCCATAGCCAGTGGATAGGACCCAAGGATTAGGAGGTAGTTACAAGTGATCATTAGAGCTCAAGCATCTCCATCTCGCCTACTTCCTTCAAATCCATTCGTGCCACTATAGTGTCTCTCTTTCCTATGATATGATCCCACAATAAGCAGCCCACATTCTTGAAAATATGCATGGAATCCAACAGATGGTTGATCTATAAGTGAGTCCAATACACCAACTCATAGAAAATTGAGAATTGTCACATTCCTTATCGCTCCACTTGTACTTTTCTTGCACACTTAGGAGCACAAGCAACATCTTTAATTGAGATAGTCGACACCCATCATACAGTGGTACTGATGCTTCCTCTCTCAGTGGATTATATAACTCAACATCCAGGGGTAGTAATGCATCAATCATTGCCTCCATCTCAAGCTCTAAGATTGGAGAAAGGATCAAAAGGTCCTTTGTCTCCTCTAGTATTAATGGTATAGTTTGTGGCATACCCTATAATGGGTTTATGGATTTTGCATGCTATCCATCACACCCTAATGAACTTTTCTGACAAGCCGCAATAGGTTCATTCCCTTGGGATGGAGCATCACTTGTCCGTAGATATTTCTAGGGCACATCTAATATATATTGTATGTGATATTCAATTACTTTGTGAATGTAAATCATGATTCATATACACTTTTCTTACCGTTCACTCAAAGTGTGACATTTCTTAGTCAATGATCTATGATTGAAAATCACCAAAGAGTCGCACGTGGTCTATAGACAAGCAATAATTTAGTCTAATTGCCACCTTGCATTGAGTGCAAAGACACAGAACACAATAATTAAGATACACCTTGTGATCTTGAATGTTATGACCATCATCATCGTCCATTTGGTCTATGTTACAGCAAAAAAAATATTTTTGTTTCCCTCATTGATGATCTTCCTCCATTTTAGACTCTACTTATCTTTCTTGCTCTTTATTATTATATTTCCCTTCATTCATTTTCTCTCAACCTCTTTATTTCTCCCCACCCCTCTTTCTCTCTTTCTTTATCTTTCTTTGTTTGCCTCCCTTTATCTCTCTTTGTTTCTCTCTCCCCCCTCTCTCCATTCCTTTTCTCTCCCTCTCTCTTTATCTTTATCTTTTGTTATCGATCCCCCACTCTATTTCTCTCACCACCCCTCTTTCTCTCCCTCTTTCCCTTTCTTTGTTTGCCTCTCTTCATCTCTCTTTGTTCATTCCTTTTCTCTCCCCCTCTCTTTATCTTTATCTATCCTCCTCTCTACTTCTCTTCCCACCTCTCTTTCTCTCTCTCCATCTATCTTTGTTCATTTCTTTTCTATTCCCTTGTCTTTATCTTTATCTATCCCCTATCAATTTCTCTCCCCACCCCTCTTTTTCTCTCTCTCTCTCTCTTCCTTTCTTTGTTTGCTTTCCTTCATCTTTCTTTGTTTCTCTCTCCCCACTCTCTCTCTTTCATTGTTGAGTCTCTCTCCCCCCATCTCTCTTCTTCTCTCTATTCCTTTTCTCCCCACCCCTCTCTTTATCTTAATACATATTTATCTATCCCCCTCTCTATTTCTCTCCCCACCTCTCTTTCCCTTTGTTTGTCCCCCTTCATCTCCCATTTTTTATTTTTTTGGTCTCTCTCTTTGTTTCCCTACCTTCTTCTCTCTAATCCTCTCTCCTTCCCTCCCCACTCGCTCAATGCGTCTTGTTACAATCAATATCAAAGATAGAAAATAAAAAATCTAAAAAACAAGAATATTGAAAGATCTTCTCTCCCTACCTCTCTTTATCTCTCTCTTTCCCCTCTCCCTTTATTTTTCTCTGTTTCTCATCTCTCATTCTCTCATTGTGTCCCTATTTCTCTCTCCCTCTCTCTTTCTCTCTTTTTTCTCTCTCTCTTTCTTTCTCTTTCTATCTCTTTTTGGCTAGCATTAGGGCCAAAAACACTTCAAAAAATGTACTTTTGTTAATCATGGGATTAAGGAAAGGGCCAAAGAGAGTTTGCCACATGTACAAGAATATGGTATTCTTGTCTGCTCCTTTTTGGAGATACTAGAGTGCACTTTGTGATTCTCTTCTCTCTTTTAGCCAAAATCTCCAAAGTCTAACATGTTTTGGTAGTCTCGAAGTCCTTATTTACTTATAAAATCTGACAAAACCGGTAATGATAAAGATGTTGTGAAGTTAATAATGACTTTTTTGAAAGTACATTAATATGTTTTATTTCAACATTCATTTGACATTTATCTTTTTTTACAGTTGGAGATTGAAGATTTCGATAACTTCTTGGGTCAGGATAAAGGGACAAGAGTTGGTATTAGTTCACTGAAAGATGTTGCACTTGGCAATTACTTAGCAAGAATTGATCCGCATGTTTTCTTGGTATTTCATAACATCTTCTTAGAGGAAGCAACATGGCCTATACTATGTATCAAGGAACTTACAACGCTACTTGGTTTCTCTGGGTTACAATACAATGCACACAAGGTGATGTTTTTGGAGAAGACTACAGCAATTAGGATTTTTGGTTATGGTCCTAGTTTCTCTATTTCTAGAGCAGGATACTTTTTGGCCCTCTCATCTTATGCTTTGGCAGCAAACCGAACTGATATAAAATCAATAATTGGCTATAAGAGAAGATTTTTTTTGCGTTAAAGAGAAAATATCCGGGAGGGGAAGGATGATATCAAGGCTCCTGAGAGCTAGCTTTGTACTTTTCTTTCTTGAAAAATAATATGAATTCTCAAGTTGAAGTATTCATTCTTTGAAGCTATCGTCGAAAAAACCAATTGAATAGCTCCTCAAGAGTATTACTTTTTGTAACTCCTCCTCCATGTCTTGTGCTTAAAAAAAACTTGTATGTTCTTGATAGTGAGATTTTTCCATGCATTGGCCACTATAAGCTGCTAGGGGGCCTTGCTCCCCCACAAAGTAAGGCCCATGGATATGAAGGATATGTTGCAAATTCATAAGAGTAATGATCATTTTATACCAATGGAAATTTTATCGATGAAAGCTTGGATTAAATATTCTCTCTTACCAAATAAAATGTGATATCTTTTTCTCCCCATGCCTCCTTTATTGCTATTTGAACTCTTCTGGATATGTGCAGGTTTTCATTTGTTGCTTGAGGAGCTTCAGGAAGACATCAAGGTTTCTCCAAATCTCCATTCTTAGAAATGCAAGTCGTAGTATGCTTGCAACATTTTTCATTATCCCACACAAATCTCTCAAATGCTCCCAAGTAATGCTCACATGTTTTCCTGTATGGTTTCCTAAAAAATGTGTAGCTTTTGAGCCTCCCATTCAGACATCAGCCAAGACATCTCTTGTTTTCCTTGAAAGTGTTGGATCTTTTCTCAAGTGAACTTGACCTCCATGAAAACCCATTTTGGAGAGTAATGCTGCACATTTGGCAATACACTCATCCGATAAAGACGAAGGCTTAATTGAGTATGCATAATTGAGATGTAACCTGAGAAGTTTATCAATTATTCTAATCTCTGTATGCAAAGTACATATATGAACATTTGTAAGAGGAATTGAAAGAATTGGATCCCATATATCTTCCTTGTTTTTATTTTTACTTAGATCTATAGAGTCTCTAGTTGGGGCTCTTCTTACAAGGGTGCGCAAGTTGCTTCAATCTTTAGACCCAACACTTTCCATGCAATAAATATAAGGATATTTTTCATTTGTCCCATTGCATATTCCAAGCATACATTTGATAGTTTTCAAGTTAGTGCTCATGTGCCATTCCACATAAAAATTACCAACCCCATCAACAACCAGCATTTCTCCTTCACTTTGAGACTTAATATTGTTTGGAATACCTGTATGAGTAAACAACCATTCTAGTGTTTGATGATTCTCAATTGGTACTTGAGCTGCACCAACCCACCAAATCTCCATGTCAAACTGGAACTTATGCACTGATGCTTGACCCCCACCATTGTTGTATTCCAATACCCTGTTCATGATGCAAATGCTGACTCTTTCCATCTTTTGTTCTTTTTGAATCTTTGCTTCATCTAACTTCAAGGCAAACTTCAAAACACCATGACATTCCTCTAACGTGAGTCTATACATGTGAACCATTGCAATCTACACTCTTCTTAGATCAACCCATATATTGTCAAATTAGATTCTCTTTTTTGTAATATTTTCGCACGAAATATTAGTGAATTTTGACCACTACATGCCCCACGCAAAAGCAGTGCTAAGTCACCTCCCGCAACGAAATAATGTTAGTGGCTAAGTCCTTACCCTGCGCATGCGATAATAAACCCCAACCGCGTTGTGCAAATAAGGCCGAGGCCAAAACTTGCAAGCCGCGCACAAACACCCTTTACATGAAGGGTAAAGGATAATGGTTAAAATTTTGTAATTTTTTTAAATTATTTACCCCCTTCCCTCAGCCAATGCATGGCAGGGGAGAGGAGTGTGAGAGGGAGTGAGTTAAGTGGAGAAGCATGTGGAGGAGAAGGCATGCAATTATGCCATGGGGGTGGCTATTCCCCCCAGCCTATATAACCACCCCCTCCCCAAGCTTGAGGGAGGGGAGAGAAGAGAGAAAGGAGGTAGACGTGCTATGCGCCACCACCGTCGCCACGCCAAGGAGCTATCGCCATTCGACGCCTGTTGCCGCCACGGTGATTCACTGCCACCTCATCATCATCACCATCATCCTAATCGTCATCCTCATCACCTCCCTCTTCAATATTCTCTCTCCTCATAAGCTCTACTAGAAGCTTAGAAGCTTCTTTGGAAGCTTCCAAATTGGGGCTCCCATAAAGCCTGTTCTCGTATACATTGCGGGTTTGTCTTAAAACCCCATTCTCTAAAGGCCGTGTCCTATGCGATGGAGAAGTCATCGGGCAAAAAGGGATTCGTAACGTGTAAAGAGCCAAAGAGGAGTTGCTGAACCAAAATTCGACTCGTCAATGGCTCCCAAGAAAATAGCGAGAGGCACTCACGTGGGAGTTTCTACCCCGAGCACATGCGTGGACATCCCTACGAGTCCTCATGTCTAGGTTCTTAGAAGTTTAATTTCGCATAAAAGGAATGCACTGGGCACGTTTAATTTTTATGGGGAAGTTATGAATGCAAATTACTCATTCGTCTTACGAGTTTTAGTTGCATGTCGCTCTTTGCTTGCATTTCCAAAGTGAAAATCCTAAACGCATATTGCATAGGTTAAAAGGATGAAAATTTGTTTAAATGCATCCTTGTTTTCCTCGCATGAAAGAACAAGCGCATAATGCATTTAGGCAGTAACTTCCTTGTTGTGATTCGTATGAGAAAATTGTTAACATCTGTTAGATGTTGTCCAAAGAATTGCATTGCATGAAAAGGAAACCATGAACTTACCTATTGCATGCAAGGGTGCTTGCATTTTTAATTCAGATTAAGTGCCGTTGAATGGATTAAGTCAACAATAGTCTTATGACATTCGTCATGCATGAAATTCTTTATCGAAGTTGTTTTAGAAAAAGATGCATTCATATTAAATCATGAGTTCAATGCATCAAAGAAAGGGTTATATATATAATTCTTGATGCAATTCAATGTGTTGAGATTCAGTAATCACACTCACTGATAGCCTCTTTGTATGGAGCTTTAGGGCCAAGGACATGCAGGCTTACCTATCCCATATGCACAGTGGTGCCTACTGTAGTTTCCTACTTTCCTATAAAGCATTGTACTTGCTTCCTTTTCTTAATGCAATGATCGTACTCTTTTCTTATCAGTAAAGTGTCAATGTCATTGTCCACATACACAAGATTGTGTTTATGAGTCCAAGTCTCAATCTTGGAACCTAATTCACTTGTGTAACAAACAGTGTCTTTGTCTCCTCCATCATGAGTTAACTTTTCTCCTTTCATCCACCATAACTAACCGCCATGCTCTAGATCCATGTTCACATGGTATCAGAGCTCAGCTGTGTTAGAATATCAAGCTCTTTCATGTGTGTTTGACCGACATGAGCTGGGCACAGCTAGTCTGGCTAGATCAATTAGGTACATTAAATAAGTAGGTTCTACTTCTGGTGTGAATGGTCTTTATGACCTTAGGTTGTATATGCACTAAAGTGTGTGTGGAATGAATAATGAGTAGAATGTAGAGAGGAAGCATGTTGCTTCACTCTGAGTTGCTCTCTTTTCTGCATCCATGAAAGCTAACATGGTATCAGATCCATGAATGGGTTCACTGGTGGAATGCACTCAAGAAGAAGACTTGAAGATTGACCTGAAGAGCCGGGAAAGGAAGAGGAATGACAGTCATTTTCATCAATGGTCACACAAAGGTATGTATTGTGAAGCATTGGAGTCTCATTGCTTGAAGCAAGAGCTGTGGCTTGCTGAGGAGTCTTCCAAGGACTGGTTGAGCACCAGTGAGTGCCTTATCATTATAATAATAAGCAAAAAGTGCAGCAGCAAAGGTCAGGCCAGCCAGCGTGTTTGCGCCTGTTTTAGGCTGAACTCCATGGCTGAGATTCAGTACATGGACTGCTCACCAAGGCTCCATTGAGCATCAACAAGAGTGTGGCTTGTCTAGAGACTCACCAAAGCTCCATTGAGCATCAACAAGTGGGCATTCATCATCATCACCAGAAATCTAATCTGAATATACTCTGAACAGTCTGTGTGGACTGTGCCTATGAACAGGCTACTCTCATTGGCTGAGATTCAAGGTGAATAGCACTTGTCAAGTGGCATAGAGCATGGATGCATACCTAGGAAGGTTCTTGAAGGGTATACCCTGCTATTGCTCTTGTGGGAGCTCATGTGTGAGTTGTAATAGAGGTGTATAGATTTGAATACACAGGGCTGAACTGTCATTGAAGTTACAGAGACATTATACACTTGTGATGTCTGCATTTTGGATGCTCTTTGGCATGTACATTGAGCTTGAATGTAGCACTTGATGCTTGGTAGAAGACATGTCATATTTCTTGGGTATTTTGACATAAACTTGGAGCTTGGAATGGCCTGATCTGAGAGCTTGTGACAGGCTGAAAACTAAAAAAAATTGCAGACATAAAGCACTAATTGGTTATTCCTGAAGAACTAGTTGATTTGGTTAGTCCCACAGGTACTTGAAGACTTGGTCTGTGACTGTTAAATTCTTAAGCATTGGAAATGGAAGTGGCGCAAATGTTTTATGGTTTTTTGGGACTGAAATTAATCCCTATTGCTAGTGCATTGGCTGTTTGAAATCTGGGAATGTATTTATGACATTCATATATGCTGGTTCTATACTGTTTTGTGGTTCTATGCCTATGCATGGCTTGACACATATACTAGCAGCTATCTATGGAAGTTTGGGACATATATGACATGTATACCACTCAATTTTGGGCTTGAAATCATTGCTGGTCACTCACAGAATTACAATTTTCAGACTGCATATATGTACCATGGTAGTGAGGTTGTAGGAGTTCAAACCAAAGTGAATACATAGCATTTGCACTGACTGCTTTACTCACAAGTTAAGCCACTTGTTTGTGGGATGTTTTGGTTTGTCAGTGGGCTGAAATACCCTGGTTTTTACTACAGTTAATTGCAGAAAACTGCCATAAATAGTTCCAAGCTGAAGTTGAACTGTTAAGAAGATCTTGGTTTGTAGGTAGTCAGGCAAGGTCTACAACATGGCAAATGCTGATAGAACTGATAATGTAACCCAGATTGTGGGAGAAAAGCTTGATAGCAACAATTATGCAATATGGAAGTTCCGCATGGAGAACTTTCTGATAGTCAAAGGATACTGGGACTTAGTGGCAGGTGTTGAGGTTGAACCTGAAGTTCCAAAAAGGAATCCTACAGTTGATCAAAGACGAGTGCATAGAGCTTGGACGGAAAGAGCTCACAGGGTTTTACGTTGGTTGTCATTATGTATCTCGGATGCTATGGTGATGTAGATCATGAACTATAAATCCCCAGCAGATGCATGGAATATATTGGTCAAATACTATGATACAACTACAAGTGCAAGGAAGATACAATTAAAGCAGAAATTCAATAATATGGAGAGGAAGAATAGATCCATACAAGATTATGTCACAGAGGTTAAGACCATAGCAGATCAGCTGGCATCTATTGGTTCACAGGTTGAAGATGAGGATATGGTTGCAGTGACCTTAAAACACAATATTAGTGAGTTTGGGAATCTCCCAATTCCTATTTTTTATATACTAAAAAGGTGGCACCCGAATAACATGCCCATAAGTTTCTCAAAACTATATGATGTGACCTATCATTGGAAAGCGCTTGAAAAATGGAATCTATTGAGCTATAGAGCGCTCAATTTGGAGTTATAGTGTTCAAGTTATGACAAACCCAAAGATTTGATCACGTGTCCCAAACTTATGGAAAATTCCCATATTCCCCAATATGATGTTTTAAATGGCTTGGGTCTTGAGTACAAGTCTTTTGACACTTCAGTGTCTGTGCGGGCTGAGATGCCTGACTTTAATGAGCTGGTTGCATTATTGATTCATGAAGAGGTGAAGCTTGGCTTAGCTACAGGGTCAAGCAGTTCAAAGAATAAGGATGCACTTTTTTACTTGAATCACTGTGGTCGTGGTAGCCATGGTAGAGGCTATGGATCTAGTAGAGGAGGCTAGCAGAATGCATCCTATAGTAATAGCAATCAGCCATCATCAAATGCAAGAGGTGGTGGAAACTTTCGAGGCAGGGGGAGATCTAACTCCTGTGGCAGAGGCTCATGGCAGCAGCAGCATCAATCAGACAATCCAAATAAAGATAAGGATTGTCACTACTGCGGAAAATATGGGCATATTGCAAAGGACTGCTGGAAGAAGCAGGGAAACCAGAAGGGCAAGCAGCATGGACATTATGCTACGTCCAGTCAGGCAGATGACTCTAGTGATAGACTGTTTGCCATGCAATATGTCAAAGATAAGGCTACTGAAAAATCATCTGATTATGTAGTGTGGTACATTGACTCGAGGGCATCAAATCACATGACCCCTCATGGTGATTGATTCACAGATATGGTGGCTGAAAAGCGTGGCTATGTATGCACAGGTGATGACACGCAGCATAGCATTGAGCATAAAGGCAAAGTGCCTCTTGTGGTCCATAATGGCAGAAAGAAAAATTTGCATGATGTATTGCATGTCCCTTCAATTACGAAGAACTTGTAGCAGAACTTGCAGGTTAGATTCAATAAGCATGGCTGATTTATTGAAGAGTTTGGCAATGGCTGCAAGTTGATAGCTCATGGTCACAGGAATGGCGGAATGTTTACTCTTGATGCTTCTTTGCCAGAGCTGAATTCAGCTATATTTGCCCATGGTTTTGGCACTGTTAGGGATTTGGAAATATGGCACAAGAGAGTGGGGCATGTCACTTTGCAAAGGCTGCAAATTCTGCAAAAGAAATAACTGGTTACAGGTTTATCGAAGTTCCAATATTGCGATATTGGTCATGTATGCGAGGCTTGCCAGTTTGGTAAGCAGTCATGATTACTGTTTGTCAGGCATGTAAGACAGAGTACACGTCCATTGTAGTTAGTGCACTCTGATGTTTGGGGGCCAGCTCATAATGTATCTATGGGAGGTTCCAGATATTATGTATCTTTCATTGACGACTACAGTCGCTATACCTGGCTTTACATATTGAAAACAAAAGATGAGGTCTTTGCTATTTTTCAGCAATTTAAAGCACAGGTTGAGAAGGAGTTTGAATGCTACATCTCTTGCTTGAGATCTGATATAGTGGTGGGGAGTATGTATCAAATGAATTTGATGATTTCTTGGCTGAAAATGGCATTCGTAGGCAGCTCACCTGCAGCTACACTCCGCAGCAGAACGGAGTAGCTGAAAGGAAGAATAGGGTTCTGATGGAAGCTGCTAGGGCTATGATGAATGAAAAGCATATGTCGCTTTACTATTGGGCAGAGGCTGTTATGACAGCCGTATACATTTTGAACCCGACTCCCACTGCAGGTATTCATGAGATGACACCGTTTGAGAAGTTGTATGGCTATAAGCCGGATGTAAGTCACATGAAAGTCTTTGGCTGTCTTGCTTATGTGCATATTCCAGATGAGAAAAGGAAGAAGCTGGATCCCAAAGCGCATAAGTGTGTTTTCATTGGATATTCGCAGGAGAAGAAGGCATATAAATGCTATGATCCCTCTACCAGGGAGACTTTGGTAAGCAGGGATGTTATCTTTAATGAGATGGGTTCTTAGTATGTATCATGAGTTGCAGTGCTAGCGGATATTCCTTCCACACATGCCTCTACAATTGATTTACAACAGAGCACTGCTATGACAGGACCTCATAGTCAGACAGTATCTCCATGGACAGGGAGATTGAGGAGCTCGCCGTCCACTGACACTAGTATGTCAGTGAGGGGGAGACATGATGTCTTGGACAACAAAGGAAAAGAGAAAGTTATTGAGGATGCATCTGGTATGATGACACCTGGCAGAATGACTTCTGGCTATGAGTCTAGTAATACTCTCGACAGCGAACTTGGTATTCCGACTATCTATACGCCTGGCACAAGGCAGAGCAGGTATATTCCACCTCATGAGAGAGGGGAATCGAGTAGTGCACCACAACTTAGATGCTCGCAGAGGGGCAAATACCCTGTTGACAGGTTGACATACAGTGGCTACTTTGCAAAGCATTATGCTTACATGACAAAAGTGATGGAGGTCAAAGAACCAAGTACATATGCTGAAGCAGTGAAAGATGAGAATTGGTGTGTAGCCATGGATGAAGAAATGAATGCCTTGGCTGAAAATAAAACATGGGATTTAGTAGCATTGCCTGAAGGGAAAAAGACCATTGGCTGCAATTGGGTCTACAAAATCAAATGCAAGTCAGATGGCAGTGTGGAGAGATGCAAAGCCAGGCTGGTCGCAAAGGGGTATGCCCAACAGTATGGACTTGATTATGAGGAAACATTCAGCCCTGTTGCCAAGATGGCAACCATACGCACTGTGATTGCCTTGGCTACTGCTAAAGGCTAGAAATTGCAGCAGATGGATGCTAAGAATGCATTTCTTAACAGTGACCTAGTAGAGGATGTCTATATGGTTCAGCCGGAAGGGTATGTTCACCCTGATTTTCAGCATTATGTATGCAGGCTGAAAAAGGCATTGTACGGGCTGAAACAGGCTCCGAGAGCTTGGCATGCTAGGATCAGTAACTACTTGCAGAGATTGGATTTTGCTATTGGCAGGGCTGATCACAGTCTTTTTACAAAGAAGACTGATAGTGGCTTGGTAGTGCTGGTCATATACGTTGATGATTTGATAATCACTGGTGATGATGACTTGGGCATACAGCATGTAATGAAGATGCTGAAATCTGAATTTGACATGAAAGACCTAAGAGAACTAAAGTATTTCTTGGGCATCGAGGTAGTTCCAACTGACAATGGGTTATGGCTGATGCAGAAGCACTATGCCATAGAGATGCTGAAGAAGTATGGCATGGCTGAATGCAAACCACTGGATACACCTCTTGATCAGAATGTCAAGCTAGACATGAACACTGGGGCTGAAGTAGAGGATGTGACTATGTACAGGCAGATGGTTGGCAGCTTGATTTACTTGACTATCACTAGGCCTAACTTGAGCTATGCTGTAGGGCTCATAAGCCAGTTTTTGCAGAAACCTAGAAAGCCGCACTTGGATGCCGTTAGATGTATTATGAGATATATTAAATCCACTGTAGAGTATGGGCTGTTCTATGTCAGAGATAAGCCCTTGATATTGACTGGATACACGAATGCAGATTGGGCAGGTTGCTCATATGATCGTAGATCTACGAGTGGATATGCATTTGGATTTGGTAGCGGCATGATTAGCTGGAGCAGCAAGAAGCAGCCTACAATTGCTTTGTCGAGTACTGAGGCAAAGTACAGGGGTGCTGCATTGGCAGCATGCGAGATTTCATGGCTGCTCAAGCTTATGGCTGATTTGGACATACAGGTAGATGCTCCAGTGAAGTTACTATGTGATAATTTGAGTAGTGTACTCCTGGCTATGAATCCAGTCTATCATGCCAGGACGAAACACATAGAGGTACACTACCATTTCATCAGAGAGATGGTTATTGCAGGACAAGTCGATCTTATGCATGTAAAGAAAGATGAACAGGTAGCGGATATATTTACCAAGTCCTTGGGTAAAGATAAGTTCTATGGTTTTAGACAACTGCTTGGAGTACAGATGCTATCTTGAGCTTGAGGGGGAGTGTTAGAATATCAAGCTCTTTCATGTGTGTTTGACCGACATGAGCTGGACACATCTAGTCTGGCTAGATCAGTTAGGTACATTAAATAAGTCGGTTCTACTTCTGGTGTGAATGGTCTTTATGACCTTAGGTTGTATATGCACTAAAGTGTGTGTGGAATGAATAATGAGTAGAATGTAGAGAGGAAGCATATTGCTTCACTCTGAGTTGCTATCTTTTCTGCATCCATGAAAGCTAACAAGATGAGCATGGCTTAGCTCTCTTCTACTCTCTCTCAGCTCATCTCCATCTCAGGTCAGCTCAAGTCAAGTTTATGGTTCCATTTCTCACCTCCATCTCTACTTGACCTTCCTTGGCAGCCATAGCTAGCCTGCACCCTACCTACTTCAAGCTCCTCGATCTCTCTCCGCAGGTCAAATCTCTTGGAGCTTCCTTCTGGAAAAGTGTTCCCCAGCTCACAAAGCTTCCCTATATCACATCAGTCCATGACATTTGGTTGTCTAGAGCTCAGCATTGTGAAAATTCTCAATCTCTACCTTGTGTCTTCCATAGCCAGACAAGACCTACCTCACTTGGAGCTTCCATAACTCCTCAACTAGGCCACTTCACCTCCTGCTTCCTTCTAGGGGATTGTTCTCCTTCTCAATGCACTCCACCGTGGCACATCAATTGATCACATTGTTGTTGTATGGCCCCAGCATTGGAGAAATTGGCTGCGTCTGTCCTGATCTGTGTCGTTTCTGATTAAGCTCTCTATGCGCACCGTACTGCCCGCGATCTGGACGATTGCTATGGGGTTTTGATAGCCCTTGAAGTGAGCTTCATTTTCATTAAAAAACTTTTGAAAATGATTAAATATTGAGTTCACAGCAGCTGAAAAACCAGGTCCCTATCTCAGAAACCCTAATTCCACTATAGCCAAAATCTCCCAAGCTCATTTTTCTCTCAATTTCTCACTCCTGCCACTAAACCAAGCTAAAGCCTACTAAATCTGAAGTTCCCAGCATCAAATCAAGGAGGGGAAGATTTGGATTTTTAAGATCTTGAAGAATTTTGCAGATGTGGAAGACTCAAGGAAGAAGATACAAACATAGTATCCATTGACACTCATCTAGTGCTCTTAGCACTTGTGTCTTGTGACACAACCAACTCTTCTACTGCTGATATCTGAGAAATTGGTGGTGATTTACTGCTGCTTCAGCCATGCAACATGGGAAAAGACTCTCCAAATGCTCGGTTCAAGGGAGTCGGGTTACACACGTGGCAAACCCGCATCAAGCTCATTCTGATGAAGAAGGGTCTTTGGGCCATTACCAATGGCAAAGAGAAGAAACCTCAGGATACGGACCTTGCAGTTACTTGGAGAAGAATGATGACAAGGTACAAGCCATCATTAAGTTGGAATTGGATGACAGCTACATCCATCATGTGGATGCCTGTGACACGTCCCATGACATTTGGGACAAATCGGATACCTTATTTGGTGCACAGTCAAAGTCCTCTAAGTATGGTCTATTGATTGAGTTTTTTCGACTTGATATGAAGCCTCATACATCCCTGGCATCCCATCTGAACTACATGGAAAGCCTGCTTACTCAACTTATAGGGATAAAGCTAAAAATGGATGAAGATGTTTGTATTGGTGTCTTGTTAAAAAGTCTGCCTCTTGTCTATGATAATGTATCAATCACTTTAACCAATCTGCTTGATCCTCAACTTGTTGATATTAAAGCCTCTCTACTAAAGGAAAAAAAGAAACTTAAAAGCAAAGAAGAGCCTAGCACTTCAAAGGATGAACAAATGTTATATGTAAACAATAGATACAAAGGTAAAAAGGAACCGCTCTTCTGTGACTTCTGCAAAAGGACCAGACATACTGAGAAGTTCTATCATGCTAGGAAGAGGTCCCAAAAGGCCTATCTTGCAGATGTGAAAGAAGAAGAAGACCATGGACCAAAAGATGAAGATGAAGATGAAGATGAAGATGAAGACCACCAGGATCGGAAGGACAAGCCTCATGAGTCCTTCTACTCTCATTACTCTCATAGACTGTTTTAAAAGCCTTGTATTTCCTAGCCCTAACGCTTCTTGCCATAAGCTATGTAAACTCCTCATGTAACTTGGCACTAAAGTCCCTATACACTTTGTGAGGCCCCTGTTATAGCCTCTGGATGTCCATCATGTTTTGGTGCCCACACTTAGCCTTTTCTGCGACAGCCTCTAGTGTCTACCATGTTTGTGGTGTGCCCACACTTTGTAGGTGGTTCTCATTACAGCCTCTACACACTTTGTGCCTTTTTAGTTGTGATTGAGGAGGGGTGTTGAGATTCAGAAATCACACTCACTGATAGCCTCTTTGTATGGAGCTTCAGGGCCAAGGACATGCAGGCTTACCTATCCCATATGCACAGTGGTGCCTACTGCAGTTTCCTACTTTCCTATAAAGCATTGTACTTGCTTCCTTTTCTTAATGTAATGATAGTACTCTTTTCTTATCAGTAAAGTGTCAGTGTCATTGTCCACACACACAAGATTGCGTTTATGACTCCAAATCTCAATCTTGGAACCTAATTCACTTGTGTAACAAACAGTGTCTTTGTCTCCTCCATCATGAGTTTACTCTTCTTCTTTCATCCACCATAACTAACTGCCATGCTCTAGATCCATGTACTTTCACACAACGTAGGATTTTATATGAGTTAGCCATGAATTGTCTATCATTATAGATTAGGCAAGGAAAAGAGATGGTCATTTTATGTTTTATAGCTACATAGACGGAAAAAGTCAATGAATCACATATTTGCACGTAATGTGATGTCTTGCAACTATTTACACCTTTTAGGACAAATATTAGCGTCTCTAAGAAAAGATATTTTATTATTCCAAGACAAGTAGACCGATTTAGCTAAATCACTTGTAATGACATAACTCACATGGGATTCTTAAAATAATAAATATTTAGTACAATAAACACCTCAAAGTGCTAGCTAGGGTCTAGACATGTTAAAAATTCTACCTAGTATCGTACTTGGGATTCCAAGTCAAGACTTTCGATCCCAAAGTTCCTACCTACGTTCACAGAATGTTAGGGTTAGCTAAATGCCCATACAATAACGATCTAGGGTTTTTACCCTAAGGATCAAATCACCTAATACTAGACTTCCGATTGAGTTTAGAAACCCTAGGGTGAAACGTTATCGGCCTAGTAAGGTTAGGGTTGGATTAGGTCAAGAGGACTCACAAACCCTTCATCTTGACCAAACGTATTTTTTTGACCAAGGAACGTTGTTTGATGGGAGAGAAATGATCCCACAAGTTAGGTGCGACACTTGTCTCGTACAACAAGTTGCAATGTCGCATGGCTTTGTGTTTAAGGCATAAGATAGATTTGCCACTCTTTAGAACAAGGGGTTGGTAGGATCTAAGTACAAGTTAATTTGCAAGAGGATGAGTAGTCATCCTGCTACATCACCCTTCCTTAGGCCGATTTGCCAAGTTCGAGAAGATATGTATTGCTTAGCAAGAAATTGACAAATCAAGTTAGGGCGACGAGGTTGCCCAGGATTTACTATCTTAATTAAAGGGACCTAAGGTGTTGGTTAATTTGGGTTAACAGGGTATAACCATAACCCAAGGATACAAGGGTACACAAGCAATGAAACCCTTGGGATCTTGCCAAGTCGCAATTGATCCTTGATCGAATGCTGGATTCATTCGGAGAAGAGGATTCACACCTTAGCAGTTCGCCAAACAAACGACCACTGGATTGATTGTGTTTGTATAAGTTACCAGCAATGTTTGTACTTTCTTCACTCAAGGAACTAAAGTGGAAAGATAATTAATGCTTCAGGTTGAAGGCCTGGAAGGAGAGGCAGCATCAATTACCCCTAACTGTTTGCCTGACCCTAACCAAGGGGGTTGTTAGCCGCGCCGGGTACATGGACCGAACCCGCCACGAGAGGTCTCTCCGTGGGTGCTACTTGGAGCAGGAGGATGCTTGGGTACCAGGGGGGCTCTGGCCGTAAATCCCTTGCCTCCGGGTCCTGCACAAGAGGTCGACGTGACTTGAGATTGGATCTTGAGGCCCGCATACTAGTCTACGGGTGGAAACTTGGATTGGTAATCCCTGAGGATTGCTAGATTGCCTTCGGGCGGATTATGGATAGCCTTCGGGCTGGATTATGGATTGCCTTCGGGTGGATTATGGAAATAGCCTTCGGGATGGATTATATGATGTATTCAAAAACTGATAAATAAGATCAATTGTTGAAAAGGAACTTGCTTGACATTGTTTTTCTATTTCAGTGCTAAGATTACGTGAAGGAACTCGTGAATAAAAGGCTAATTAAGGAAGTTGTTTTTGAATGTCAAACTAAATGTGATAGGTAATTAAATAGCTAAAGCAACCCTAAGGAAAGTGAGGTGGATGTGGCCATGGGTCGTCCTATGGATGGGTGGTCCCGGTTGGCCGAGAACTTTTCTCAAAGAAGTTGACAGCAAGGTAATGATGACTTAGAATCTAGGAAGCTAGAGTCCCGATTTGTGCTGTTTTAGGAGAACGGAATGGGACTATGCCTTATGGGAAGAGAGGTCAAGCTTTGCATCCTCTCGTTTTCCATTCTCTATGAACCAAGTGCAGCATGGATCCACTTCGACCCTGACATTTCTACGTAAAGTACCGTTCTAGGAATTTGACCACTAGGAGAACCCTGATTCGGGTCAGTCCTAAGTGGGAACAGTCGGAATGCTTCCACTTCATGGCAGACTCGGGAGGACCTAGATCACAAACCCTGTGACATTCCGTGGGAGTGCTGGGCGGCGCTTTCTGGACTCTCTTCCCGATGGGCTGTTAAGATGTGTCCTATAAGCGAACAGGTGGACATATTACAGTTGGTATCAGACCAACGAGGAACTAATGCTTACAAGAAAACTTAATGAGGAGAAGCAGTGCAAATGTTGCTGTTAAGAACATTTTCTTACTTACTTATTGATGCTGACTTGCAGAGTCATGAAGCAATGGAATAGATTCTTGGTGTTCAAGGTTATGTTTATGACCGCGATGCGTGCTTCGGATTATCGACGGAGGATCGATATGATGAATATCCTAGACCGCATCTACAATCCTTCACCCCTGTACGTGGAACGGAGATGGACGGGTGATTCAGGAATTTATTACATAGCTGCCCACTGATTTGCGTGCCTTCAAACCAACTTGAAGAGAATCAAGTGGTTGGAGGACTTAAAGATTGTGAAGCAGTTCATCTTTGTTGAGGCTCACGCAAATGCAACCCTACATGTCGGCGGTCGAAAGGATATCCTAATCTTCCAATGACCTATCAATTCCTGAAAATCCATGACCCCAATCTATACTATTACTCAGTTCCCGTAGCTCAATGTAACACAATCTTATTCTCCCTAAATTGATGTATCAGCTTGTTCTATTTTCCCAAAAAAATAAAAGACTTTGGTGGAAGTAATGGTGCAGAGACCAAGAGATCTCGAAAGGGTCAGTTACTTGGAGAAGCTAAAAAGAGTTGTGTGAGGAAGATATCTACCACCCACCTACCGCACGCAGAAGATGAACAAGTTCTATGAGCTAAAGCACCTTGGTCTTTTTCTTGATGAGGTGCATATAGGTCCCAGGCCAAGAGAATGCAAGGACAAAGCCAAGGACAAAGGAAGAGAGCTAGGGTGAATGCTGTGGGAGCTTTCGCTCAACCACCAAGACCCATGGACCACTTATTATTTCAAGCGTTCCAAGAGAGCTCTAATGGCTATCTCTCACCTAGCCTACGCACCGTCAATCCTATGAGTGTAGTGAGCTTACCTTGATGCCGATATGAGTTGCCTCCTCTCTCACACACACCGGTAGCTCCACGATCCTAGATGCAAGCTCAAGCATCCTCAAGCCTCCTCCATCTCCAAGCTCCATCCTCAATAGCCGCGGCGCAAGAAGAGAGAAGAGAAGAGAAGAAGAGAAGAGGAGATGGTGAAGAGCTTCACCCTCTTGATCCCTCACTCTCACACACTCACTCCCTCACACTCTCACACTCCCTCTCTCAAGAGCACACACAAGCAAGAAGATGAGAAAGAGAGAAGAAGAAGAAGACTCTTGTTGCCACACACCAAAAGAATGAGCTCTCATTCACTTTTTGAACTTTATGTATACAAACCCTAAAATCCCATGGGCGCCCATCCCTTTTTTACATGACCGGCCCTTGTGGCAAGGTTTTTTTTCCATTTCCCTCTTCTAGTCTTATGCCTCTAGCCTACACCCGTCTAGTATTTTACATTTGGTGTAAGAGGGAGCCGGGCGCTCTTTTACAAGAGTTTTCTGAGTTTTTTGAGGCGCCCTTTATTTAAAATTGTGCTTTTTGCCATGGCTTGGTTTTGGAGGTCACCTGCGTGTCTTTGCTCTTTTTCCTTTTTTTTTTTGCTTTTTTCTTCCTTTTTCCACCATCTCAACCTAGGGTTAATATTACCCCCCTCCTAGACGGGTGCCAGTCCCATGGCACTTTTGTGTTGTTGTAGGTTGGCAGGCAATTGGCCAAGTGGTGCAATGGTGAGGGCCACTTGGAGACTGAGATGCTTGTATGAGCTGTAACATTGTTTGTCAGAGGAGCCAAATGGGCATTGCATGGTTGACGGGCCTCCGAAGTCGATGGTTTGTTGCTCTCTGATGTTTCGAGGGAGAAGGTGCAGTGCTGTTCCTAAGGGGAGTAGTTATCTGAGCGTGTTAGTGCATTGTGCTCATGCTAGTGGAATGGCGAGGTGGGTCGAGCCTGGGCGATGTCCCACATTTGAGGACTCCATTTGTGCCAAGGGGGGTGCGGTGCAAGTGGCTTAGGGTGACAGATCTAACCATAGGTGAGTGTTACCTCCCTAGGTGTGTGGTCCTGCCCTTGATGTGCCCTAAGCATGAAGTGTGGGAGCAAAAAGGGCTAGGGAGTTGGGAGTGGAGCTGGCCGACTGAAGCCACTGGGCACGTCTAACTTAAGAACCCCTAGGTGTAGTGATCGTGCTTTATGTGGTGGTAAGTGCTTCTACAAGTGGGTGATGTTGTCCCATCCTTTTTTTTTTTGTAGTGGAATGAATGACAACCAAGTCTAATCCTCTTCATCTGAATGGGGGGGAAGAAGGGCAGATGGATTTGCGCAAAAATTGGTGGCTTTGCATGTACGCTTTTAGGTTCATGCAGACGTGGAGAGAGGTGGTGAAGAGGAAGGGGTGATTATACCTAGTAAATTGGCTATCACTCATGTCCTCTAGGAGAGCTAGGCAAAAGGAGGGGAGTAGGCTAGCTCTCATCACTAAGCGTGCCATAGCACAGCTATCAATAGCATTGGGATCAAAAAAGAGGGGGGGCAAGCCATTCTCCTGTGGTGCCAGATCTTGCAAGAGTAATAGCTTAAGAAGCCTAAGGTAATTACATGTAGTTATAAAGGCGGGACTGGGACAAGAGGAGAAGTCTGCGAGAAAGCACGTCATGGAGTCAGTTAGGCTTCCTAAATAAAAAAGGAGGGCATTCTCGAAGGAGGTGGCATTGGAATTCTAGATGATGGGGAAGTCATGTCGCCCATGGAGGGTGGCAACAAAATCCACGCCTACCCTACGAGGATACTCCATGAATGTGGGGTCATTCCTCTCGTAGGGTACGGTGTTGAAAAATGCCATCCAGGCGAGCATGTTAATATCGCATATTCACCTTCTCCAGAGAGGTTGGCAGTTGTAACCCCTTACAGTGTCTGGCACCTCGAACACTTTGTCTTGCCAAAACTTTGTTTCCTCCGTGCCCCACAGAGTAGGGGTTTTTGCCTTGTCTTCCAGCCATTTTTGGCCCAGTCGGCTGCCAACCGCGATCACCTCCTCCATTACTTTGATTGGAAGGACCCTTCTCAGGCTCTTAGGCATAAGGAAACTGAACGAAAAAGGGTCCTTTTCGATTTCCTGCCGTTCCCAGATCACCAACTCCCCGTGGAATTGCATTGGGAGGTCATCGGGGCATGGTGGGAGGGATACAGATGGCTGCACGACTAGTTTGGCCTGCAACTGCCTTCTGGCTTCTTCCACCAATTTTCTCCCTCGTTGCTCCTTGAGCGTGGTTTGTCTATCCAGGGGCGGGTCGAGTTGTTGCTGTTCCTGATCGTGCGACGAGGGGGGTTGTGGGATTATTTCTTCGATGGTCCTTCTTATGACGAATTCACTATCAATGTCCTCCCCCTGCCGGTCATCTAGCTGCGCCCCTTCCTCGAAGCCGAGTGCATCTGCCTCCTGGGGGGTTAGGTCGGCCAATAGTTGGTACTTTTGTTGTTCTTTTGAGCCCAACCTAACCTCTGCAGGTTGGGGTGGCATCCATAGCCGTGCTTGCAAGGCTCTGCATGCGATGCTCAGTTTCTTCTGCACCACCTCCAATGACTCCTTTCCCTCCGACTGGGTTGTATCCAGTAGTATGTTGAGGAAGGCTTGTTGCTGGGCAGTAAAGGCTATCTGGGCGGCATCCGCTTTGCTTTCTGCCAAGATTTTTTCCTTCTCCACCAAGGCAAGAGGCCGTGCCAGTGCCTTCACCCATTTCTCGTTCTGCGTGGCCCATTTCTCAGTCCTTTTGCTCATTCCTTCCATGCTCTCTCCCTGCTTTTGTGCTAGGGTTATGAGCTTCTGCTCATGGGCTCTGAGTTCTTTGCTCACGTTGTCTTGCTCTTTCCTCCCGAGGTGTAGTTGATCGATCATGGACTCGATCTCTTTTCATTGTTGCTCCCTCTCTTGTCTTCTCTCCTCTTCTTTGGCGTTTAGTTCCTCCATCATCTGCTCAATGGTGGCGGTTTTTGCCTCCAGTTCCTTATATTGCATCAGGCGGAGCTTGTATTCCTGTTGCATTTGCACAAGCTCTTGATTCTCGTCCTCAAGCCGCTGTTTGCAGCTTTCTTCCATATCCTCTTTTGCTTTCAATTCTTGCTGCATGGCGATGATGCAGGTTTTTTCCAGTTGAAAGGCCGCCACTAACTCTTTCTTTGTCACCAACTCAGCCACCACCATTCGTTTTTCCTCCTTTGCCCTCTCCAGTTGGGAGAGCAGCTCGGTGACGTATTCATCGTAATTGGTTGGTGGCATCATTGTTGCATGGGTGTGGGTGGTCGAGGCCTCCAAAGCGGACGCTTCTAGTCCTGCCTCGATTCTGGATCTGCGACTGGCCTTTTTGGCCCCGTGGTCATGGTTTCCGCCCTCTTCCCTTGGGCCATTTATTTACTGATGAAGTATTGCATCCAGGCCACCAGGTTGGAAACTTCCAAGGTTGTGGGGATGCTAGGAGTGAGCATAGTGGGTTTGGTGGGGGGTGCCATGAGGGTGGGGATAGGATGGAGGGGTGCTTTGCCTTTTCCTTCCAGAACTGCGGGCAGCACGGGTTCTAGTGCCTGCGTGTTGGAGCTAGGCCCTTCTTCCCTCGGCTAGTTCCAAGCTTCTGGATCATCCGCCCTGCATTGCTGCTCGATGGACTGGCGTGTAGCCTCGGCCAAGTCCTCCTCTTACTTTCTTCTTAACTCCTCTTCCTCCTCCGCAACTCTTCTTTTCCTCTCCTTTTCGGACTTTCTGTATTCTTCCTCTAGTTTCTCTTTCTCTTCCTGCCCTTCTCTTCTTTTCCTTTCAGCCTCTTTCTTTGACGCCTTTTTAGCTCGCCTGACTTTTTCTGTTGTTTCTTCTTCTTCCTGCTTCCTCTTCCTTTCTCTCTCCTCGGCCTCCCTGAGGGATTGTCTTTTTGCTTTCTCCAAGTCCTCCTTCTCCTTCATGCGGCCTTCCTCTTGTTTCTTTTTCTTTTGCGCTACCTTCTTCTTGGTCTCCTTGACCTGCTTTTTTCTTTTTTGTTTTCCCCTTCTTCCTCGGTCTTTGTCCTATCACTAGACTTCTCCTAGTGTTGATGAGGGGGTTACCTGTCAGGCGTTTCCCCCCTCCCCCTCTTCTGCTTCTTATGTCTCTTTCACGGCCTCTTGGATGAGTGCCGTTAAGATGCTCCCGTAGGCGATGAATGAGGCTTTGGAGGAGGCCTTCTTTCTTTCTGCGGCCTTAGATGCTGGGGATTCTCCTCCTACGAGCATGCTTCCTAAGGCTAGTGCTCTAGCTGCCTGGTCAATGGTTTTGTGCACGTAGCCGTTCCAGTCGACTTCATGTAGGGTATGGGCCGCCACATTCTCCAGTATCGGCACACTGATCCGGTGCATCAACGCGTTGTAGCACTGGCTGGAAAAGAGCGCATATATGATTTTCACCTGTAACCTGGTCTCTGCATCGGGAATGTCTTGGATGCTGATGTCGTCGTTTGCACGTCCTCCTTTCTCATCCCCAGCATGGCATACACATCCCTCTTCTGCTTCTTTTCCACTTTTGGTTCTAGTCCCAGTGCCTTTTTCACCAAGGCTGGGGTTAGGCGAACTAATACTTGCTTGGCGTTCTGCCCCCTTCCCATTGTGATGGTGCCGCATTTGTTGTCGATGTCATAGGACCTGAGAAATTCCACATAGCTCGTGTGGTCGGGTTCTTGTGCGAATCTTTCCAGGTGCTTCTTGAAGTTGCAGCTAACGATTCTCCTGGCTATCTCTTCCTTGGCCACTAATCCTTCTATATTATGAATAGTTCAGAATTTTAATTGGTTGTAGCCGTGGCTCTCCAGGGTGATGCTATACTGTGTTCTCTCCTCTTTCGTGAATGGGAGCTGGTGGGCTCGGTCTTACTGTGACATTTTTCGTTCCTGTCATAAACCAAAATTTTCATTAGTGCTTTCCACATTGGAATTTGCTGACTGCTGAAAAAGAGAAACTCTATGCTTTTTGAATGAATTCATTAAGAACCATTGTAGATTTTCCTTTTCAGTCTTTAATTTTTTGCATGTTTTTCATAATATATGTTTATGTGTTTCATTAATTTTGATTTGGTTGGCCTGATTTGATTCACCTCACTCATTCCCCCTCCCATTCCACCTTGAGAAGAATCCTTCCTAGGACTTAGGGTCAGAAAGGCAAGGGCGTTTGGCATGGTGGCGTAGGAGTTACTTGTGAAAGAGCTAATCATAGAATTGGGGGTTGTACTCTAAGTGAGCATCGCGGTCCAGATCAGAGAGTTTAATCCCCACTTGTGTGATGTATGTAAGAGCATCTATTAGAAAGTCACCAGAGTTGACATGGCTAGCAATGTGTAACTCTTCCTCAGTCAACAAGCGATCAAGGTAGGGTTGTTCTTTGATGTGTTCTTCTATGGAACGGCCCTAAAGAGTGGTTAACACTCGGTACAAGGTTGGCACAACATATGTGGGGTCGTATTCTGCTGTTTTGATAGCGCGGCACTGCTCAGCGTTGGTCATTATGCGGCACCCTTTGACTTCCCATTGCATCCTAAGAGTGTACCAACGCTTCAAGAATGGGGAGTCAATATCAACAAGCTTTGATAACACAATGATTTCTTGCTCGGTGATCGCAGAAGTGGTTCGCTGATCATGTGATGTGATGAGGTGTTGTTTGATGGCTTGCTCCCTAGATATCTTGCTGTTGAGCAATTCAAGCAGAGTGAGAAGTGTTTGTGAATGCGAATTCAAAGGTTTCCCAGGAGCAGCGAATGGTTTGAACTTTAGTTGCAAAGGGTTCCTCCAATAATCCTAAGTCCAAGCGGTCGTAGCTTAGTGCTAACGACATGAAGGTGGTGTCTAGTTGTTTAATGCATTCCACCATGTCATCCCCAGTGTCCTTCGCGAGGTTGGCGGCTAGTGCTAAAAAGGATTTGTGTTCATAGGAGGGCGTAAGGCTGACGAGTGGTCCCGGTTTGCTAGAACTAGCGCTGGTGGCAACGACGAGTTGCGGTTGGGCGTGTGTTTGAGTCTGGGGTTGAGTTGCTCGGATTATGGGTAGATTAGGGACAACCACGATGGAACGGGCTACTACATTCATGGTGGATTTGAGGAGTTGGGTTGACTTGGTCGGGTGATGACTCATATGACGGAGTCCGTTGTTTGGGCCGATAGGCTTGTGTGACTTCGATGGGTCAGATGGCTGTGGTTTTGGAGGGCACTGCGATGAATGGTTTGGAGGGTTTATGGGACTTGGGTTGATGAAGCTTGAGGGTGGCGTATGAGTGGTGCCTTTGGCAATGTAGGCCTTAGGGATCCACAGCCAGGTGTTGCCTATGTAGTAGCCTTGTACGTGCAAGAGGGTTTTAGGAACCCATCTTTGCTTGATCATGTGGCGCTTATTGTGATTGCGTCTTGGCCTCTTAGATTTGGCGTTTTTGATTTTATGAGGATAGGAGCGGCGATTCCTAGGTGGCGGTTGTGGTTGCTTAGGCAGCCATTGAGATCTAGGCTGTTGGGCTTTAGGTCTTGCTATTATGGCCTGTGATTCATGAAATCTGGGTGGTGGCGGTCGCACACTACCCCCTCCTTGGAGTTGGTTACGGATATTTCTACTAGTGGCGTTGCGGACATTGATGAGGTTGCGCAGCCCTTGCTAAAGGCTGTGACAATGCGAACGTTGCCTATTGCGAGGTGGATGCGGTGTGACTCATAATCAACATTGCAGTGAGTCTGCTTTTTGAAAGTTCGCCCCAACAGCGACTCCGTGCTTGCGTGTTCAACATTTGGCAACACATAAAAAACCATTGGAACAGTCTCAGACTCGATAGAAACGGTGGCTCTACACTTGCCGAGAAGTGCATAGGAATGGGCCCCATATGGGCTTAATTTTGCATTAGTGGGTTGAAGTTGTGGTCTGCCAAGTTGATTCCAATGAGCATGGGTTAAGACATTGAATTCTGCTCCCTTGTCGATGAAGGCATTGAAAGCGCATGTTTGTTTTGCTGTGACTGTAATATGGAGGTATGCGGGCTCTACGACTTCCTCATCCTCATCATCAACTTCCACGATTGTGGCCACTCGTATCTTGACAGGAGGTTCTAGCATCGGGGGCTCGTGCAAAGGATGGGTGGGGGGGTAGTACTTCTTAATATGACTGCCATTAAAGAAGCCTATGCCCTCACCATCTAAGGTCTCAAGCTTGACATTGCCTGTGCAGCTAATCGCATGAACTTTGAAAGGTCCAAGACCTTTAAATTTCATTTTCTACTTGTGCCCCTTAACCGAGTAGAGGAGCACTAATTCGCCATGTTCAAAGTTGCGCTGCTTGACATGCTTGTCAAACCAAGTTTTGCGTCGGTCCTTCTCACATATAAGCACATGGGGGGTGGCTAGAAGGCAAGTCTCTGAGAGGTGCTCGAGTTCGACCAAGCATTGCTTCCATGCCTCCTTCCCTTTCCATCATTCTTGAAGTTCTATTCTCAGGCTAGAAACAAAGAATTCTAATGGTAGAACCGCTTCAGTTCCATAGGTCAGCCTGAAGGGGGTTTGATCGACATCCGTTTTATAAGCTGTGCGGTAAGTCCATAAAGCTGGCATCAGCTTGTTGTCCTAGTCGCTGTGTGAGGCTGAGACCACCTTGGTCAGGACATTGATAAGAATCTTATTTGTGGATTGTTCCTGGCCATTTTCCTGAGGGTAGTATTGCAAGGATTTGTGATGGATGATGAGAAAGGTGGATAGGAGATGTGCTATCACTTCATTGATGAAGTGCATGCCGGCCTTGATCACTGACCAGTTCGATGGGGCAGCCGAATCGTGAGATCACCTACTCCCATAAGAACTTGGCAGTCATCCTAGCATCGTTTTTTTGTGTTGCTCTTGCCTCTGTCCATTTCATGAGGTAGTCTGTGGCCACAATGATGTACTTGGCCTGTGAATACTGGGCAGTAGGACTGATAGGTCCGATGAAGTCAATTCTCCATTTTTTGAAGGGTTGTCGTATGATAACAGGGGTCAATTCCATCTGGTCCTTGCGAATTGGGACCATTGTCCATTGGCACTCATCACAATGCTTGACGAATCGGGCTGCATCGTGGAAAAGCGTGGGCCACTATAGTTGAGATTGCAACACTTTTCATGCTATCGTGTCTCCGTTAAAGTGCCCTCCAACAATGCTGTTGTGTGCTTTTGAGAGCATATCGTACATCTCATATTCGCATACGCATCTGCGTAGCAATCCGTCTTGCCCCAGCCTGTAGAGTTGGCCTACGATCAGCTAATAGGGCTAGATCTTAAGGATTAATTGCCTAAGTCGGGATTTTTCTATCGGTCGATCAGGTAATCCATGTTCAAGCACTTGGACTATATCATCCGCCCAATATGACATTAGATCAGCCTTGAATAATTCTCTCGCTGGACAGGGTAAAGAGATGGGCGTCGGGTAATTCGTCAACAATGCCTTGTCCAGTGGCCTCTCCCGTGGGAATGCGCGACATATGGTCAGCCATGTAGTGTTGTTTTTCTTTTCATACAACCATGGAGAAGCCAAATTCCAATAGCAGAAGGAGCCACCAAGCTATGCGTCCTATAGCGCAAGGTTTGTTTACTAGATAGAGCAGGGCTTGATGGTCCATAAAGAAGGTAAAAGGTGTAGCCAATAGATAGTGCCAGAATTTCTTCACATCAAACACCATGGCTAACCTGTCTCTTTCTATCATTGAGTAGTTCATTTCTGTCTCAGTAAGTTCTTTGCTAGCAAAGTTCACTGGATAGTCTAGGTTGTGTTCTCCAAGTTGGCACAACACTGCCCCGACGGCAAATTTAGAAGCATCGATATGCACATGGAAAGCAATGGTCCAATCTGGGGCTTGTAGAATCGGTGCTATGGTTAGAGCCTTTTTCACCTCTTCATATGGTTGTTGGCATGCCTCGGTCCATTTGAAGATGATCAGCACAAGGGTCTCGCGATCAATGCATAGTTCAGTACAAACCGTCGATAGTACCATGTATGGCCTAAGAAGCATTGAACTCCCTTGTAGTTGATTGGGGGTGGAAGGTCGACAATAACCCTGACTTTCAAAAAGTCAGTGGCAATGTCATCCTTCTACATCACGTGCCCTAAGATGCATCCATGCTTTACCCAAAATTGGCACTTTAAGGGGTTCAAGAAGAGACGATATAAGCGACACTGCTCAAAGACTGCGCGGAGTTTGTCTAAGTGTTCTATCCAGGTTGAGTGAATATAGAGGTCATCAAGAAAGACTTCCAACTCCTTACAAAACATGTCTTTAAAGATGGTGCATATGAGGTGTTGGAGGTGGCAGGGGCATTCATCAACCCAAAGGGCATGACTATGTAAGCAAAGACGCCCACTCAGGTGGCAAAGGCCGTGTTGTGCCGGTCCGCAGGATACACTTGCACCTAGTTGTACTCTGAGAAGCCATCCAGAAAACTATAGGCTTCCTTGCCCGCCACTCTCTCAAACATGTGCTTGGTGTACGATAATGGATAGTTGTCTCTCTTAATAGCAGCGTTCACCTTCTTATAATTGACGCACACTTGGATCTTTCCATTCTTCTTCATCACGATGACTATGGGTGACACCCAATTTGTGTGTTCAATTTTGTAAATGAATCCCACTTTGATCAGCTTATCAATCTCCTCTTTGACAGCATGAGGGTGTTTGGGATTCATAGGGTATGGTCACTGCTTGACCGGCGTTGCGTCTGGCGTCATGGGTATGTTGTGAGTCATGACACTCGGATCTACCCCCTTAAGCTCATCTAAGGACTAGGCGAGCACGTCATGTACTCTCGCAAGAGAGCGACAAGACTCGTTTCTTCTTCCTCAGTCAAGTCATCGGCAATGAATATCGGTTGGGGTGTTTCCCCTTCCTGGGCTAGGTTCATCTCCTTAACCTTGGTTGGTCCCTCAATTGGTTCGCTTGTTTGCCCTTGACGCTTGGCACCTAACAGAACTACTACCCTATTCCCTTTTGTGAATTTCTTAAATCGTTTAGGGAGGTCCTGCGGTTTTCGTTGTTCTTCTGTTTACGTATCCCTGGGTTGTTTTGCCTTTTTCTGCCTCAATCGTCTCTGCGCCTTAGGTGGACAGGTAGATCCCCCTTGATGCATCTAACTGTAGGCGGCCTAGGGATTTCTGGGTCACTATCCAAACTAATCTCCGACTTAGAGTTGAACTCCCTGCCGTCGCTAGAAGAGGTGGTCTCCCCTGGTGGGCACAGTTCCGACGGCGACTCTATCCTAAATACTGATGTCGTTCTTGGCTGGGCTAGGCCTGCTTGCTCAGGATGTATGGCCCCTACGTGTTCCAACCAGGCACGATCGCATTCCATGCGCATGGCTCCTTGCTCTATCCTGAAGATACTCTTTTTTTGCAGCTTGGAGTCTGCTCGTATTTTCTCTATTTCTTGCCCCTCAGTGTCGTACTCCATGGTGTCTACCTCGCCCTCGCTTTTGTCACTGAAGGATTGGCAGCCTTCATATTCGTCGTGAGAGTCCTGTCTGTCCAGACTGCTCATCATCTCCTAGGGCTTGGTATATCTCTTGTCATTGGTCAGGAACTAGGGTCCAGTTATACATGAGGTTTAACTCATGCACTCTGGTCCATTGCCACTTGGGTTCATCTAGGAGATCCTGGAGTGGTTTGAAGTTGGCAACTGGAGTGCCAGATAATTTGCCCGTTAAGTTTTCTAGTATCTCCTGGAGTTCCCTTTTCTTGGTTGGGGCTTGGAAGTTAACAGGTTTAGGTTTCCCCCGAAGGGTTCCTGCCATCATGCAGAGACTGGTGCGGAGGGTGTATCGTTAGACTTGCCAATTGTTTTGATGGCTTGCTCATATGCCTCATGATCAAAGAACGGTAGGTCGATTGTAGCAAGAACGTGCATCCAATCCCGCTCGTCCTTTGGGCATGGGATATACTTGGTCAAGGGCCCATAGGAGCTCTTGACTTGGGTGTTACCCTGAAGCATGGCAGAGATGGCATTTAAGTCGACCGGTGAGGTCTCCCAAGTGTCTATCTCTATTCTCATGGCGCCCATTCTATTGCCAAGGAAGATCAAGCTGTTACCCCAATCTTCGATGACTCTAGCGTTGCGCATCCAAGGTCGGCCTAGCAGGATATCGTAGTCCACTCCTTTCATGACTATAAAGTCCACAAAGAGTTGGACACCTGCGATCTTCACTAACCAATTCTTAAGCACCCCAAATGGCTTGACTCTCATACCATTCGCTAATGTGACATTAAACCTAGCCGTTTCGACAAGCGGGTTTTCCCAAGTCTGAAGCACCACGTGGCTAAGCACACTAACCCCAGATCCCATGTCCACGATTCCCTTTCTCATTGTATCACCTAGGGCTAAAACCGGTAAGACTACATGCATCTTGAAACCTTCCCAGAAGGCATTGACGTGTAAGGATTTAGGCATAGAGTGTAGCGTCAAATTTGGTATTTGCGTCTCTGCATCATGGTCATGAGGGTCTGCCATGACCTGCTATCATGACCCTTCAACCCACTACTTAAGATCTTTCCATAGGGTGGGGTACTTCCTAAGTAGATCTCCTAGGCTAAGTGTTATAGGGGTAGTTACCAACGTGGTCAGGGTGCTCGTCTCTCTCCTAACCTGGATCGTCCTGACCAGTGGCCGTGACTGAACCGCGGCCCTGTAGCACCAAGGATTGGCCTTAGCAGCACTGCTTGTGGTGAAGTTGCTTCTCCCGACTTTGGTTGAGGAGGTGAGGTTGGTGTGCCTATGCTGGAGAGGTCATCGATTTCATCCTCTAGGATGGGCTTAGCGTCTTTTAGATGCTCTTGAGCCTCCTTCACACATTCCTTCACTTTTTCTATGGCTTCTAACTGTTGCTTCGGATGCGGGTATTCCCCTACCTTAGCACTTTCTTTTTCGGCCATCTTAGGGGCTGAAGTCTCTGCCTCTGCGTCAGAGACCTTATTTCCAGCACAGGCAGAGTCATAGCACTCTCTATTTTTAGTGCGATTTTAGCTTCCGACCTCTTCTTCCGCTTGCGACTTTTCTTCCCTATTGAATTTGCGTCAAGGTTGCTAGGTCCTGGCAGTGACATGCCGGCCTGCCTTGTCTGGGCATGTGTCATGACCCCTAATGAAATAGGTGTTGCCTCCCCATCGAGGTTCTCAACCCCAAACAACCCCAATGGGACATATGGTACATTGGCTGAGCTAGAAGATGGCTTTTGCTTTGGGCAATCGACGAAGAGATGGGTGATTCCGCAGTCAACACATCCTTGGTCAGCCTTGTCTTTGTTTTGCTGCTCCCTTTTGGGACAGCGTGATGAGACATGACCAGGGTGACCACAAGTCCAATTGGTGATTGGATCCTGCATCTGCCCCCCTAGGCCTCTACCTCGTCCTTTTCCTAACGCCATCACCACCACGGGGCGATAATCCATGAGGACACTATTTCCCTCATCATCATGCTAGACATAAGGGCATATGTAAGCTTCTTTCTCATTTGGTTCTTCAACATAGTGGATTGGAGCATCGCTTGGTGGATGGGTCACGTTAGGACCAGGTGGTCTGGGTATACCAGTAGGTAGGAACAACTAGCTTAATGTCATTAGGCATAGGAAGGGCTAATGGGGCTCCCCTTCTGAAGAATGGCTGCGGCCTGGTTGCTAGGTAAGTCTGGCCTTAGGGTTACGAATACGGAAGTCTTCTTGGTAATCCACAATGCGCGATGTCATGACCGAACCTACCGCAATTAGCACAAGGTCTTGACCTAGGGTCTTGACACTCAGCTGGCAAGTGGTTTCCACCACAATACATGCATTGGACGTTTGGGCGCATTGGCTGTCTCAACATATCTTGCAACCTAGCTAACTCCATCTTTACATCAGCCAAGTCTTGGTTTGTCTCGGTGGCCTTCCCCTTATCTTGGGATGATGGGACTGATCTCTCACTAGAGGCCGATGCTCTCTTTGAGCTTCGCGAGTTGGTCTCTTCTAGGTTCGCACTCCTCGAGCTCCACTCCTTCGGCTGATCATCGACTCTGATGGCTTCCTCAAACACTCTAGCTAGCGTGTCTCGCTGCAAGATCGAATTGCTTGCCAAAGCCTTATATAACTCCTCATCTCGAATTTCCGCTGATGAATACAGTCAAAACTGCTCTTTCAGTCAGTCGCTCGCCCATAGGGATTCTCTTAAAGAGACTCCTCACATGGGTTACGTAGTAACGAATATCCTCCTTCTCTTTCTGCTTGACGTTCATCAAGCGCACTAGCAGATTGTCGGAGTATCCAAGCTCGGCAAGTCTCTTAATGAAGAGATCATTGAGGCCACTAAAGTTGGCTCGTTCTACAGCATCTAGGCTCGTATACCAAGTCCTCCCCTTGTCACCTAAGCAGAGCCCGAATGCTTCAAAGCGTTGAGTCAGGTCGTTGAGGCCGTTGGCTTCGCAGACTTGTTCAAACTGCTCTACAAAGCTGTATGGATCCTCGTGGGGTTGGTATTTATCGAGTTTCTTGGCAATGATGGGGATTTTAGACTGGCTCTTTGAGCCTTGGTTTGCTCTTAACCCTGCGAGCAGAGATGTCGCTAGTGCTATAGCACTTTGCTCTACTGGCGTGTTATCTAACAGCCGCTTCATGAGAAGCTCGCTCAACGTCAAGTCTCCTTCTCGGGCTCTCTCGTGATCTATTCGGTTTCTTCCTGCTAGGTTCGCTGCACCTCACACAACTCCGTGCTTTGCCTTTGTCTCCTAGCCTGCTAGTCTCTATTGTATTCGACTATGCTTTGCAAAGCCTTACGGGCTAGTTTCCTCTCTTCTTCTAGGTCTGCGATGATAGCGTCTGCCATCTTGCCGCGGTGCTCGTACTGGGCGAGTGCATCGTACCCGCTGACTAGCAACTAAATAGCCTCCGAGAAGACGTTCAAGTCGAGTTCCTCATTAGACCTATGGTCTGAGCCTTCTTCTACCATAGTCATGTTGTCGTGTTCCGCCAAGTTGTTGATCAGGGTGAGTGGATTTGTCAGTTCCACATCATTGATGCCACCTGATTGGTCCTACCTCGCACGTTGATGGTTTGTGTACATCTTGGGTTCTCTCCTACTGATGGGTTCCTTGAGTGGTTTATCTGAGTGAGTTCCTTCAGTTATTGAATACAATCCTCAATTTATGGTCACTCAGCATGCGTGTCACCCTTAGTGCACTTGTGCTCAACCAGGCTTTCAATTTCTTTTAATGCATCCAAGTGCGGAAATTCAAGATGAGTGAAACAAACAACCTCGAAGCGTCTTATGCACTCTCGCTTGTTTTGGGCCTGAGAGGCTTGTTGGTCAATTTTCTGGTGCCTTGACAGGGTTTGGGGTTTTTCTAATATGTTGCCTCGTTTGTTCTTGGCCAATCAGGTTTTAACTGCTCAGCGCTTTGCGTCTAGGTCTCTGGGTCTCGTTGCTGCCTACTTCAAGCTACCAAGCGGCTGCTCCCTATGATTCCGTCTATTCCAAGTGCCAGAATTGACTTTTGAGCGTTCGAAGGACTTTAGACAGTTTGCACTGCTGAGCATCAGCCGGGTCAGGTCAAATTTCTGAGAATTTGATAAAAATTTTCACTTGGTCCAACTGGTTTGAATTGCAGGGTCCGAGTGGGTCACTCGGACGGGCCGAAGTGCATGGGTCGAGGGCCGAAGCACATGGGCCGAGGGCCAAATTTGGGACTTGGATAGGGTAGGCTCGGATGGGCCAAGGCGGGAACTCGGATGAAGTCGCTCGGACAGATTGGCTCAGACGGGCCGAGTGGTCAATTCGGACGAGATCACTCAGACTGGCCAAGGCAATTGGGCCCTCGGCCCCCAATCACTCACTTGCCGATCTTAGGCATCACAAGCGAGCTTTTTGCGAAGTTTTGCACAATTTTTGCCATGTTTTTCCCTACTTTGCAATAGTACACCCTACCCTTCTCCGGTGAGATTTCCTAATCCTAACCTACCCTAAATGCAACAAGAACCGAAAGCAAAGAATTGAACTAATTTCTCCATTGTTCCTAATAATCAAACAAACAAAATATACCAAAATACTTACTTGTTTTACAGATCAAAGACACCCAAACTTCCTACCTATCTCAAGCTCCGTTTTGGGGATGAATCCCTTACTTCGATGCTCAATATGAGATACACAAGTGCTCAATCTTGAATCCGTTGGTCCCGGCAATAGAACCAAAAGGTGAGAGCTTTCGCTCAACCGCCAAGACCCATGGACCGCTTATTGTTTCAAGCGTTCCAAGTGAGATCTAATGGCTATCTCTCACCTAGCCGACGCACCGTCAATCCTATGAGTGTAGTGAGCTTACCTTGATGCCGATATGAGTTGCCTCCTCTCTCACACACACCGGTAGCTCCACGATCCTAGATGCAAGCTCAAGCATCCTCAAGCCTCCTCCACCTCCGAGCTCCATCCTTCATAGCCGCGCACGCAAGAAGAGAAGAAGAGAAGAGGCTAATGCAGGATATTTTTAGGCCATATCTTGATGACTTTGTACTCGTCTTCTTTGACAATACCTTAGTCTACTCCAAACAGGAAGAAGATCATGAACCCCAGCTTTGCATTGTTCTTGAAACAATGAGAGCACACAAGCTTTATGCCAAAAAGAAAAAGTGTGCATTCTTCAAGCGACAGATTGAATATCTGGGATTCATTGTATCAGCAGAAGGAATTTCAGTGAATCTAGCCAAGGTCAGAGAAGTTTCTGGAATGGCCAATACCAACAACTGTCAAAGAAATATGTAGTTTGCTTGGATTGACAAGATGGTATAGGGTCTTTATCAAAAACTATGCTTTGATTGCAGTACCGCTGACGAATCTACTAAAGAAGCAAACATCAATTGTATGGTCAACTGCTGAACAATCTAGCTTCGATAAATTAAAGCAAAGCTTGGTATCAGCATCTATCCTGAAACTTCCAGACCTTGGTAAGGAGTTTGAAGTAATAACTGATGCTAGCACACTTGCCTTAGGATGTGTGCTTATGCAATAAGGTCATCCTGTAGCATACTCTTCAAGGAAACTGAAGAGCCATGAGAGGAATTATGCTACCCACGATCTGGAGCTATTAGCTGTCATCCATGCTCCCAAGCTTTGGAGACACTACTTGCTGGGTAACAAGTTTACCTTAGTGACGGATCATAAAAGTCTTAAGTGGATATTTACCCAGAATGAGCTCAACATGAGGCAACGTCGATTGATGAAATGCTAGAGGAATATGATTTTGAAATCAAATACCAGCCTGGAAAGGAGAATGTAGTTGCTGATGCACTCAGTCTCGCAAGGCATTTTTAAATTCTCTGATCCTGCAAGTTCCATCAATAGCCAGATCTCTAGCCACAAAGGTATCCATGCCAAACAACCCAATACTTGAGCTAGCTAGAGAAGAGGCATGCCATGATCCAACCTATCAGAAGTTGCTAAAGGAGATCCCTATCAAGGATTAAGACCCGAAGCTACATGCAAAGTATCTAGAATTCTCTATCAATGGTGGACTTGTCTACTATAGAACGAGATTATGTATACCAGCAAGCCAGTCACTCAAGCAAAAAATAATTTGGGAAGCTCATGACTCCTCTTTTTTAGACATCTTGGCTATGCCAAGACCCTCAATGCAGTCAGGAAGAGTTATTATTGGGAGAGGCTTAAAGGTGACATTCTCAAATATGTCACTGAATGTTTGTCTTGTCAACATATTAAGGCCGAACATGTCAAAATGCCAGGGAAGTTGCAACCACTTGACATTGTTAGATATGATCAATGCCCCACCCTCATTAGGTGCCACCAATGATCCATGGTGCTCAAAGTTGTAAGGCCCCCATTATGAGGAGAAGCCAAATATGAGCCCGGACATTGGTTGAGTCCTGAATTGTATATCAGATGAGGTCTATGTGATCGGATGGCAAAAAGGTGACCATTGTGGGTCTAATCTTTGGGTTAGATGGAGTGGTTAAGCTGGTAGCAACTTGAGGCGCATTGCATCGAGTTGCGGGGTAAGGGAGTTAAAAGGGAACCCTATTTGGGGTCCGGGGGCAGTGCCCCCCGTCCGATGGTAAAGGGAATATTCCCTAGCCAACTAGTGGAGGCTCATATGGTAGATGGTCAGGCCGACCTAACAGCCTTCGCGGGCTATAAAAGCTAAACCCCTTCACAGCCATCTTTCACTCATCTTTCACCCAGTTAGAGTTGTTGTTCCAGCTAGCCTTAAGCTCTTCACCTATCTTCTGTCTGGATCGCCATCTAAGCTTCACACAGTGAAAGCGCACGGGTGGACAGAGCCATCTTTGTATCAGTTGTTTGGAGCTAAAGAATTTACTGATTCTCCTCTTACCTGTTGTGTACTCTCTATCTCTTTCTCAGATTCTGTTCGCTGCGCCGTGTAATTTTTACATGGTATCAGAGCCCAGGGGGCTCTAGAGATCAGAGAGTGTGCAAGAGGCAAAGGCTTCAACAGCATAGAGAAACTATGTCAACTTCTGGAAGTGGTTCTGGCGCATCAGGAAGCGATGCAGGAGGTGTTACTATTGTACCAGCTATTCAAACACTGAGGATTCATCCACCAACCTTCAGCGAAGGCAAGTTAGATGGTACAAAATACACCTTGTGGAAGTTCAAAATTACAACTATCGTTGATTCTTATGAGCTTCTGGAGACTGTGCTGGGGACTGACATAGAACCACAGCCTACCCCCGACCCATCAAATTCTAGTGTGATGATTCCTATGAATGCAGATCTTCTATGAGCTTGGAAACGAAGGAATGCAGATGCATTGTGTGCCTTAGTTACAAGCTGTTCTGACAGTGTTCTGACTTTGATTCATCAGCATACAATCAAAGCGTCAGAGGCTTGGAATGTACTAAGGAGTCAGTACAAAACACGAAACCAAACAAGGATTCAAAACTTGGAGAATCAACTAGCAGCGGAGAAGTTTGCTAAAGGAGAGACAGTTGAAGCATTCATCACTCGGATTAAGAATCTGCGCGACCAGATGGCTGGCGTTGGGATACAAAAGACTAGCGAAGAGCTAGCTCGGAGGTGTCTTTGGATTTGTCCACAAAAGTTTGATGAACTAGTAACTACCCTTAATACTCAGGTAAGACCTTAATCTTTGACTTTTGAGGAGTTTTGTGCATTATTGATGGAGGAGGAGTTGAGGCTGAAAGCGCGAGAAGGAAGCAACAATGGAGATGCTGCATTCTCTGCCAATGCAAAAGGCAAAGGTGGTTCCTCCACCAAAAATGATGGTGACAAAAAGAAGAAGGGTGGCAAGAAGAAGTTTCAAAGATAATGCTTCTACTGCAAGAAGAAAGGACATGCAATTGCAGATTGTCGTGTCAAGAAGGCACATGAAAAGAATGGTACCCTTAAAAGTAAAGGGAAAGAGACAGCCAATATGGCTGAAGCAGAGTTGGAATTATTCATGGCGACCATTGAGGAAGTGTGCTCCTCGACGCAAGAAGAATCTACCACTGACTCATGGGTGTTGGATAGTGGGGCCTCTCGTCACATGACCAACAAGAAAGGTCTATACAGCCTCTAGAAGAATCCATCACTGTGACAGTTGGAAATGATGCTAAATGCCCTGCTGCGGGCACAAGTACTATTTCTTTTGTTGCTGCAAATGGTGAAGTCAAAAAGCTTTCAAATGTGTTGTATGTTCCCGAAATCAGGAGAAATCTCCTATCAGCCATAACTGATCTTGGTCATGAAGTGAGGTTCAAGAAGACAGGTGCAGAATTTCTTGATAGTGCTGGCACAATTGTTGGCAAAGGAGAAAGAAGGAACAACCTGTATGAGCTAAGTGCTCTTACAGCCACTGCTGGAGTGAGCACAAGTAAGCTTTGGCATGAAAGGTTTGGACACATCGGATTTCAGTGTTGAAGGAGATGCAAAAGCAAGGTATGATTGCTCACCTACCTACAATAACTGAATTGAAGGAACCATGTGAAGCTTGTATGATGGGCAAGCAACAGAGAAAGGCATTTCCACAAGAAAGCAAGAATAGAGCACAGGCTCCTCTAGAGTTGGTGCATGGTGACTTGTGTGGTAAGATGCCTACACATGCCTTGGGGGGATCTTCTTATTTTATGTTGATTGTCAACGATTACAGTAGGAAGATGTGGGTGTACTTCCTTCGTGATAAGGCTCAAGCTTTTGGTAAGTTTAAAGAATGGCTAAAACTTGTTGAGAATGAAACAAGGAAAAGTGTGAAGAAATTTAGAACAGATGGTGGTGGTGAGTTCAACTCAAAGGAGTTTGAAGGCTTTTGCAAGAGCAAAGGGATCAAGCGCCAATTGACGATGCCTCACACACCTCAGCAGAACGGTGTTGTGGAACGTAGGAATTGCACCATTGTGGAGATGGCAAGATGCATGCTAAAGGGCAAGGGATTGCCTAACCATTTTTGGGCTGAAGCTATTAATACTGCAGTCTACATTCTAAATCGGAGCTACACAAAGGCTCTCAAGGGAAAAACACCTCATGAGGCTTACACTGGTAAGAAACCATCTGTCTCACATTTCAGAATTTTTTGATGTGAATGTTATGCACATGTTCCAGATGAGAAGAGAAACAAGTTAAAACCAAAAAGCAAAAAATGTATCTTCTTGGGTTACAGTGATGAGCAGAAGGCTTACAAATTATATGACCAAGAGGCAAAGAAGATCATCGCGAGCCGTGATGTGGTGTTCAAGGAGGAGCCGCATACAGTGGAGGAGGAGAAGGCAAGTTCTTCCACTTTATCATCAAGCAAAGAAGTAGTCCACTATGAACCTGTCTCGAGAGCTATCCCTATCCTTAAGGAGGAGGAAGCATCATCTTCAGATGATGAGGAAAAAGTTCACCAACCTAACATCACCCCACTGGAAAAGCCATTGCCATGCTGGGTAAAGCAGCTCTATGACCACAATAATCCTATGCCTGCATCTGTTGAGGAGAAGGCAGACGGACCAAGGAGGTCTCAGAGAATAGAGGAGCAAAGGAGGGCTTTTGCTCACATAGTCAAGGCCTTGATGGTTGAGATTATGAGAGAAGTAAAGGAGCCAACTGACTTAGAAGAAGCACTTGCAGATCCATTATGGAAGGCTACTATGCAAGCGGAGTATGACAACATAATGAAGAATGAGACTTGGGAGCTAGTGGATCGACCAGCAAAGTGGAAGGTTATTGGCACCAAGTGGATCTGGAAGGTAAAGTACAAGGTTGATGATACCTTAGAAAAGTGCAAAGCTAGACTGGTTGGCCAAGGATTTTCACAAGGTGAAGGGTTTGATTTTCAAGAGTTGTTTGCCCCAACTGTCAGAATGACCACTATTCGCACGGTACTTGTAGTGGCTGCCCACAAGAAGTGGCCAGTGTACCAAATGGATGTTAAGTCAGCGTTCTTAAATGGTGACCTCAAGGAGGAGGTGTACGTGGCTCAGCCACTAGGGTTTGAGGCCCCTCATTCTGAGAACAAAGTATGTAAGCTGAAGAAGGCATTATATGGGCTGAAACAAGCCCCCAGAGCATGGTACCAACGGATAGATAAGTTCTTTTTAAACCTAAACTTCAAACGATGTGCCTCAGATGCTAACTTGTATGGCAGTCTGATCTACTTGTGTAACACCAGACCAGATATCAGTTTTGTTGTTGGTGTTTTGAGCAGGTTCTCAAACAAGCCTCATGAGAGTCATTGGAAGGCTGGGATGTGGGTGCTCAGATACTTGAAGGAAACTCTTGACTATGGTATCACATATAGTTTCGAAACTTCTCTTGTGGGGAACTGTGACTCAGATTGGGCATGAGACATTAATTCCAGGAAGTCAATTTCTGGTTATTGTTTCTCTTTGGGTTCAAAAATTTTCTCCTGGATTAGTAAGAAGTGGCCAACAGTGGCATTGTCTTCTATCGAAGCAGAGTACAAGGCACCTTGTTTTGCTGCATGTGAAGCCATATGATTGAGAAGGATTCTATGGCATATGGGAGTGCAGGATGAAGAACCAACTGTGCTGAGATGTGATAATCAGAGTTGCATCGCCATTGCCAAAAATCCAGTGTTTCATGCATGCACCAAACATATAGAGATCCAGTATCACTATGTGTGTGATTTGATGGAGGATGGGATAGTGGAAATAGTCTACTATCCAACAGAGGAGAATGGAGCAGATATATTCACCAAAGCACTTACGAAGGATTTGCTTCAAGTTCATCTTCAGAGACTCTGCATTGGGCCGAGGAGATAGTTCACCTATGGGTGGACATTGATGGGGGGGTTTTAGATATGATCAATGCCCCACCTTCATTAGGTGCCACCAATGATCCATGGTGATCAAAGTTGTAAGGCCCCCATTATGAGGAGAAGCCAAATGTGAGCCCGAACATTGGTTGAGTCCTGAATTGTATATCAGATGAGGTTTATGTGACCGGATGGAAAAAAGGTGACCATTGTGGCCCCTTGGCGGGGGTCCGGGGGTAGTGCCCCCGGCCCGATGGTAAAGAAAATATTCCCTGGAATATTCCTTGGCTGACTAGTGGAGGCTCATATGGTAGGTCGGTCAGGCTGACCTAACAGCCTTCACGGGCTATAAAAGCTAAACCCCTTTACAACCATCTATCACTCATCTTTCACCCAGTCAAAGTTGTTGTTCCAACTAGCCTTAAGATCTTCACCTATCTTCTGTCTAGATCGCCATCTAAGCTTCACATAGTGGAAGCGCACGGGTGGACAGAGCCATCTTTGTATCAGTTGTTTGGAGCTAAAGAATTTACTGATTCTCCTCTTATCTGTTGTGTACTCTCTATCTCTTTCTCAGATTCTGTTCGTTGCGCTGTGTAATTTTTACAGACATTCCCCAAATGAAATGGAAATTCATTAGTATGGACTTCGTTGTTGTCCTATCCCAAGTTCAGGGAGGATACAACTCCATTATGGTTGTGGTTGATATGCTCACCAAGGTTGCACATCTTATTCCTGTTAAGACAAACTATAAAGCCTCAGACATTGCAATGTTATTTATCAAGGAAATATTCAAACTGCTTGGGTTGCCCAAAAGAATCATTAGTAATCGTGACTCTCTCTCCACATCACATTTCTGGAGGGCTATCTTCGAAGCCATTGGGACCCAACTCTGTTTCAGTAAAGCTTACCATCCCCAAACTAATGGCCAAATGGAGCGAGTCAACCAAGTTATTGAGGATATGCTAAGGGCACAATGTTGCCATAAACCCAAGAAGTGGATTCAATATTTGCCACTAGTTGAGTTTGCCTATAATGCTTCTTACCAACAAAGCATTCAGATGACCCCTTTTCAATCATTGTATGGACATGACTGTCGAAGTCCTTTAAACTTTTCGGATCCAACCTTGAGGGTTGAAGCCTCAAAGCAGATGTTGGAAGATATGGATGACCAAATCAAGTCAATAAGAGAGGACATCCAAGCCGCCAAGGATAGACAGAAGGCTTACGCAGATTTGAAACGTCAAGATAGATCCTTCATTGAAGGTGATATGGTCTTCATTAGCGTACGTCCAAAGAAGAGTTCTCTATCCTTGGGTGAATGCAAAAAGCTAAGTCCAAGGTATTGTGGACCCTACAAGATCCTCAAGTGCCTAGGGCCTAATGCTTATAGATTGCAACTCCCGGAGAACCTAAAAGTTCATAATGTATTCCATATCAGTCTACTGAAAAAATATGTACCTAACCCTAGTCATGTGCTTAATGATCAACAAGTTGTAATGCCTAGCCAAGGATTCTTTGAGCTACGGCCTGACAGGATCTTAGATGTTAGGGAGAGGCATTTGAGATCCAGAACCTTGAGAGAATACCTCATCCAGTGGAAAGATTATCCCGAAGAGGATGCCACTTGGATGGATGAGAATACTCTCAACCAACAATACCCCCAATCCTTCTCGAGATGAGGACATCTTGATTCCTCTAAGGGGGAGAGAATGTAATATTTTCGCATGAAATATTAGTGAATTTTGACCACTACACACCTCGTGAAAAAGTCGTTCTAAGTCACCTCTTGCAACGAAATAATGTTAGTGGCTAAGTCCTTACCCTACATGCGCGATAATAAACCCCAACCACGTTGTGCAAATAAGGCCGAGGCCAAAACCCGCAAGCCATGCACGAACACCCTTTACAAGAAAGGTAAAGGATAATGGTTAAAATTTTGCAAATTTTTTTAATTATTTACCCCCTCCCCTCAGCCGATGCATGGCAGGGGAGAGGAGTGTGAGAGGGAGTGAGTTAAGTGGAGAAGCATGTGGAGGAGAAGGCATGCAATTATGCCATGGGGGTGGCTATTCCCCCCCCCCCCCCCCCCTTAGCCTATATAACCACCCCCTCCCTAGGCTTAAGGGAGGGGAGAGAAGAGAGAAAGGAGGCAGACGTGCTGCCTACCACCACCGTCGCCACGCCAGGGAGCTTCCGCCATTCGATGCCTGCTCTACTGCCACGCTGATTCATTGCCACCTCATCATCATCACCATCATCCTAATCGTCATCCTCATCACCTCCCTCTTCAATATTCTCTCTCCTCATAAGCTCTACCAGAAGCTTCCAAATAGGGGCTCCCATAAAGCTTGTTCTCCTGTACATTGCGGGTTTGTCTTAAAATCCCATTCTGTAAAGGCCGTGTCCTGCGCGAGGGAGAAGTCATCAGGCAGAAAGGGATTCGTAACGCGTTGTCAAACTGCTGCGCATCCGAGATGTGGAATCCACCAAAAGGTTGTGTATGTGACATTTGTTACTTTGTACATACTTAGACGTTGTGCTTTGCTCTGCTTGAACATTTTGCCTTCAGTTGGTTCATTAGCTTTGTTGCCCATTTTTCTTATCTCATCTGGACCTTCAATGTGGCTTGCTGGAATGATATTTGGATATGTGTATGGATTCGTGATTATTATCATTGGCACAAGCATAGGAATGTCAGTAGCTTTCTTTATTGTTCGTTGGCTATTCCAAGCAAGGATTCAGAGATGGTTACAAAAATGGCCCAAAAGGACTACTCTAATCAAAATAGCAGATCAAGGAGGATGGCTTCAGCAGTTCCGTGTGTTAGTGATATTAAGAGTTTCACCAATCCCATACCCACTGTTCAATTATGCTATAGCCACAACAAATGTGAAATATGGTCCATATATTAGCAGTTCATGTGCCATCTTAGTTCTAGAGGCCTTTGTTACCATTTACACTAGCAGGATTCTTAAAACTTTGGCTGACATGAAGAATGAAAGGGAACACCTCACACCATTTCAGATTGCCTATGATGTCATTGGCTTTATTGTGGCATTGGGTGTTACCATTGCCATAACAATTTACAAAAAGAATGCTATACATGAACTAGAAATCAAAGAGTAGGCAGAAGAATATGCCGTGGAATTTGAATTTCGAGTTACAAATGATAGTCGTCTGGGACCTACATTAGAACAAAGCCAGAAAGGGAGTCGTGATCTGGAGGGGGTCTATTTTCAGACATTGTGTTCGCAGGAATAGAAGGGAAAGGAAAAGCGGGAGGAAAGATGGCGAAAGGGGAAAAAACAAAGTCTGACGATGATACACAGGAGAAAAAGGTTTTGAGAATAACAGAGGCTTGAATGGACTCATTTTTGCTAGAAAATCAGTAGTGGAGTGAACTGTTGGGAAAAAGTCTTTGTGAGAGGTGTGCTCCTTGGCGGATGTACGGGATATTTTTGAATGTATTTTGACAGAGTTTCAAAGCAATGAAGCAAATTGGATCTCTTTTGTGCTTCCACCACACAATAAAGCAATGGAGCAGCTTGATGCTATGTACTAAGAGAGATCTATGACCACTTTGCATTTCGCAAGGCTACTCCCTATTGTAGCAAAAGTGGGGTTGTTGCTGCTTGAGCAACCTTGGGATGTTATTGAATCGATCACCAGTCAACAACAGCTGCAAACATTTTGTGCGCTTGTTTATTCTTCTAGGCAACGGTAACAATGGATGAGCCATCCTTAATGCAGCATGGCACACTCAACAACCTCTATCCGAGTTTGTCATGTGCTTTAGTGAGATCCTAGAGGGCGGCCATGATCTGGGCAAGAGTACGATTGTTGTGAAACTAGTGGTGTTATGGCCATGGCAGCTCTTTTACTGGGATGTCTCTATAGGTCATGTTATCCTCAAATTTCGTGGGCATGACAGTGAGGTCAATTTTGTGAAGTTTAATGAATATGTTTTAGTCATCGTTTCAGCTGGATATGATTGTTCTATGAAGGTTTGGGATTGTCGTTCGCAATCGGTGGAACCAATTCAAACAATAGATACATTCTCAGACAGTGCTACATCCCTAGTGGTTACACCAATAGAAATTATAGGTGGTTCTGTGGATGGAACAATTTGCACATTTGATGTTCGTGTTGGCAGAGAGATTGTGGATACTGTGGGACAACCAGTGACAAGTATATCTTTGTCAAATGACAATAAGCGCACACTAGGGGGGTGTCTTGATGCAAGCCTGTGACTTTTGGAAAGGTCTACAGGAAACCTGCTTCAAGAATATAAAGGGCACACAAATAAGTTTTACAAATTGGATAGTTGCTTGTCAAACACAGATGATCATGTAGTGAGTGGTTCTAAAGATGGAAGAGTCATCTTTTGGGACCTTGTAGATGCCTCAATTGTCTCGTCAGTAAAAGCACATACATCAGTGGGACAACTCAAGACTTTGTTCATGTGGAGGGGACCTTGCATCTATATACAGACATTTGCAGTTATTACCAGAACTCTTAAAAGCTCGTTGTTATACATATTTGTCTCTGATTTTGACAAGCATGGATTATGTTATACTAGCAAGTACCCTATACTCGTGAAAAGATCACCGGAAGCAAATAATGCTGTAACGTGTCCACTAGTATCATCTAGGACATGTCTTAGCAGTCCATCGGAAAGGATGTCTAGAAAGCTCCGCCCGGCACTCCCATGGAATGTTACGGGGTTTGGGAGCTAGGGCTTTCCGCGTTTGCCACGTAGCGGAAGTATTCCGGCCGTTCCCACTTAGGATCGACCTAAAATAGGGTTTTCGTGATTGGTCATTTCAAAACAGTAACTAGTGTCGAACCCAAGCGAACTACTTTACGCAGAAACGCCAGGTCTGAAGCGGATTCACACTGCACTTGGTTCAAGGAGAATGGAAAACGAGAGGGAGGCAAAGCTCAACCTCTTTATCATTAGGCATAGTCCCATTCCGTTCCCCTAAAATAGCATAAATCGGGTTAAATCATAACTCTAGGTCAATGCTTTTGTTGTCCATGTCCTTTGACGATCATCCCGTTGTTCCTCGTGATTTGAGAAAAGTTTCCAGCCAACCAGGACCACCCATCCGTAGGACGGACCCATGGCCCATCCTCCACACTTTCCTCGGGTTGTTTTAGTTACTTAATTAGCTAACGCATTAGTTGGACATGTAACAACTAGCTTCTTTAATTAACCCGTTAGGCACTGGTTCTTTCACATAATCTTATCACTCGACATAGAAAAACAATGTCAGACAGATTCCTTATTAATAGGTTATCATATTTATCTTTGAAGTACAAAGAGACCCGTCGTAGGCTTATCCACAATCCGCCCGAAGGCTATCCAACAATCCACAGGGATCACTAATCCAAGTTTCAGCCCATAGACTAGTATGCGGGCCTCGAGATCCAATCCCAAGTCACGTTAGCCTCTTGTGCAGGACCCGGAAGGTGAGGGATTTATGGCCAGAGCCCCCCCTGGCACCCAAGCGTCCTCCTGCTCCACCTAGCGCTCAACAGAGAGACCTCTCATGGCGGGTTCAGTCCACGTTCCCGGCGTGGTCAACCCCCTTGGTTAGGGTTAGGCAGGCAGTTGGGGGTAACTAAAGCTGCCTCTCCCTTCAGGCCTTCAACCTGAAGTATAGATATTCATTTATCTTTTAATTCATTGGTCAAACAAAGCCAAACAGTGCTCTAAAATTTCTAGCAAGCACAAACATTTCCATTGATTGTTTTTATTGGCAAATTGCTAAGGAATGAATCCTTCCTTTCTAATGCATCGAGCACTCGATCCGGGATGACTTGCAACTTGGCAAGATTCCCTATATCGTGGGTTAGGGCGTACCCTATTAACCCAACTTGGTCAAACCTTAAGTTCATTGGGTACTTCAGTTTCTGGTCTTTAATTTCCAATTAATCTGCCTTACTCAAGAAGGATACCAAAGTATTCATCCTCTTGCAAGCTAACTTGCGTAAGGATCCGCCATCCTCGTTGCGAGAATTTGGCCTTTTTTCTTGTGAACCAATCATAAGACCATATGACTCCGTACTTGCTACGCAAGTGTTGCATTGTACTATGCGATAATAGAGTCACGAAACAATCCGTTTCAGGTTCTTTAAACTGACGTGGTTAGACCTAGGGTTGCCTAGCTTCATTTTTGTAAGAATCTCAGGGACAAACCCTAGTTCTTTTTACGATTACGATTCACGGACCCTACATTCAAGGAATGTGGGCAAGTATTTAAGGTATAGGCGTTTCTTGGAATTTAACTCATTCCCAACGGGTATTTCACAGCATAGGTATTTTTTAAAGTTTATATCAATTTGGTTAACTCCAGAAGATAATTTCGAGATTACTTCCACATGATTCATTGTCTATGCGTAACCCTAACTTATCGATTTGAGGTCAAGGCATAGGTTAGGTTAATTTCAACTAATCTTCCCTTTTCTTTGCGAACAAAGTTCATGCTAAATAAGCAACCTTTTTCTTGCTAATTTATGCAGTTAACAACGATAATTTCATAGAGTTTATGCATCGTAAGAGTCATTTCATGATTTGCACTTTCCATGATGATTCATTGCAAAAAGAATAGGGGTTAATAGTGCGAGATGCAGTTTTATACCTTTAGGCTTAGCCGAAGTATACTATTTTAATGGGTAATAATCTAGCTCATAATTCATTTCAATGCATAAAGCTATTTGCTAGAAATACGTTTATGCTTAAGCACGAGGGGGGTTCCAAAATGGCACAAGGGAAGGGGGGCAAAGGTTTTAAACACGGGGGGAAAAATGAGGGTGGGTTTTAAACACAAGGAAAAAGGCCTTATAGGTTAAACACGGGGGGGCAGGGAGGGATAATAATAGGCACAATTAGGGCCCTTGGAGGGTTTTATGATACGGGGATGAAAGGGGTTTCAAGGGATAAAACACGGGGGAAAAAAGAGGGTTCAAAGCCCATAAGAGGGGCCTTAAAGGTTTAAATCACAGGTGAAATAATACAAAGGGTTTTAAAACCCACAAGAAGGGGGGTGGAAGGGCTAAGGGTTTTGAAGCCCATAAGAAAGGGCTCAAGGCTAAATCATGGAGTAATAAAAGGTTTTTAGAAGGCGCATAAGAGGGGGTGAAAGGTTTTTGAAAGGCTCATCAGGGGGGTGAAAGGGGTTTATACAACCCAAGATAAAGGGCTATTGATTTTAGCACCGGGGGGGGGGGGGGGGGGGGGAGTGGGTGGGTGGGAAGATAGTGGTTTTGAGGCCAAGGGAATGGGGGCTTATGAAGCTCCCTCCTTGAAGCTTCTGGAAGCTTCCTGCGTTGAAAGGTGCTCCACAAATACTGGATATGGCGCGAAGGGTGGCGGCTGATGTGCCGATGATGCCCACCACCCCTACACGGACCGGGAGGAGCTGCAGGCAGTGTACGAGATGATGGCGGCGATGGGGAACAGCTGGCCGACTACCATCTCGGACGTGTGCAGGGGTAGGTTGCATGGTATCGAGAGCTAGCTAGGCGGCAGCGGCATTGTCTTTTACCCTTCTCTCTCTACCTCAGCGTTCAGAATGGCGGCCCTCTGTCAGTCGTCTCTCCTCACGTATCTCATCTTCTCCCCCCTCCTCCTCAGCCTACAGCACCCCCCCTCAATTATATAGGGGAGAGGATAAGGTCCTCCTCACCTTACGTGTCAATTGGCATGGCCATGAGGCCGAGAAAGCTCTAGCAAGGAGCTTGCTAGCCTTCTATTTCCCTCTTCCCTTCCAGCATGACCGTCACCGACGGTGAGAAGAGAAAAAAAAATTCCCATGAATTTTGATATATTACATTCTCTCCCCCTTAGAGGAATCGAGATGTCCTCATCTCGAGATAAACTGGGGATATTGATGGTTGAGGGTGCCCTCATCTACCCAAGTGGCATCCTCTTCGGGATAATCTTTCCATTGGACGAGGCATTCTCTCAAGATTCTGGATGTTAATTGTCTCTCCCTAACATCTAAGATCCTGTCAGGCCTTAGTTCAAGGACTCCTTGACTAGGCATTACAACTTGTTGATCGTCAAGTACATGGTTAGGATTAGGTACATATTTTTTCAATAGGCTGATATGGAATACATTGTGAACCTTTAGGTTCTCAGGAAGTTGCAATTTATAAGCATTAGGTCCTAGGCATTTGAGGATTTTGTACGGCCCACAATACCTTGGACTTAGCTTCTTGCAATCTCCTAAGGATAGGGAACTCTTTTTAGGGCGCACGCGAATGAAGACCATGTCTTCTTCTTCGTAGACTCTATCTTGACGCTTCAAATCCGCATATGCCTTCTGTCTATCCTTGGCCACTTGGATGTCCTGTCTTGTTGACTTTATTTGGTCATCCATCTCTTTCAACATCTGCCTTGAAGCTTCAACCCTTAAGGTTGGATCTCAAAAGTTTAGGGGACTTCGACAGTCATGACCATACAATGCTTGGAAAGGGGTCATCTGAATGCTTTGTTGGTAAGAAGCATTGTAGGCAAATTCAACAAAAGCCAAGTATTGAATCCGCCTCTTCGGCTCACGATAGCAGTATGCCCTAAGCATATCCTCCATGACTTGATTTACTCGCTCTGTTTGGCCATCCGTTTTGGGGATGGTAAGCGGTGCTAAAGCAGAGTTGAGTCCCAATAGTTTCAAATATAGCTCTCCAGAAGTGTGATGTGAAGAGTGAATCACGATCACTAATGATTCTTCTGGGTAAACCATGTAGCTTGAATATCTCCTTGATAAACAATCTTGCAATGTCTGAGGCTTTATAGTTTGTCTTTACTGGAATAAGGTGTGCAACCTTAGTAAGCATGTCAACCACAACCATGATGGAGTTGTATCCTCTCTGGACTTGGGGTAGGCCTACAACAAAATCCATACTGATGAATTCCCATTTCATTTGGGGGATGTCAAGTGGTTGTAGTTTCCCTAGCATCATGACATGTTCGGCTTTGATACGTTGGCAAGACAAACACTCGGTGACATTGTTGAGAACATCACCTTTGAGCCTCTCCCAATGGTAGCTCTTCCTAACTGCATTAAGAGTCTTAGCATAGCCAGAATGTCCTGCGAAAGGGGAATCATGAGCTTCCCACAATATCTTCTGCTTAAGTGACTGGCTTGCTGGTATACATAGCCTTGTTCTATAGTAGACAACTCCATAATTGATAGAAAATTCATGATACTTAGCATGCAGCTTTTGATTCTGATCCTTGATAGAGATTTGCCTTAGCATTGTTTGGTAGGCTAGATCGTGGCATGCTTCCTCTCTAGCTAACTCAAATATAGGATTATTTGGCATAGATACTTTTGTAGCTAGAGATCTAGCTATTGATGGATTCTGCAGGATTAGAGAATTGAGGAATGCCTTGCGACTGAGTGCATCGGCAACTACATTCTCTTTTTCTGGTCGGTACTTGATTTCAAAGTCGTACTCCTCCAACACTTCAATCCATCGACGTTGCCTCATGTTAAGCTCGTTCTGGATAAAGATCCATTTGAGACTCTTATGGTCAGTTACTAGAGTAAACTTATTACCCAACAGGTAGTGTCTCCAGAGCTTTAAAGCATGGATGACAGCTAGCAATTCCAGATCATGCGTAGCATAATTCTTTTCATGACTCTTCAATTTCCTTGAAGATTATGCTACTGGATGACCTTCCTGCATAAGTACACACCCCAAGGCAAGAATGCTAGCACCAGTTACTACCTCGAACTCCTTATTGAGGTTTGGAAGTTTTAGAATAGGTGTTGATACCAAACTTTGCTTCAATCTGTCAAAGCTATTTTGTTCGGGAGTTGACCATGCAATGGAAGTTTACTTTTTCAATAAGTCCGTTAGAGATGCTGCAATCAAAGCATAGTTTTTTATGAAGACCCTATACCATCTTGTCAATCCAAGAAAGCTGCGTATCTCTTTGACGGATGTTGGTATTGGCCACTCAAGCACATCTCTGACCTTGGTTGGATCCACTGAGATTCCTTTTGCTGATACTATGAATCCCAGATATTCAATCTGATGCTTGAAGAATGCACACTTCTTCATTTTAGCATACAGCTTATGTGATCTCATTGTCTCAAGGACAATCCGAAAGAATAGACTAAAGTGTCGTCGAAGAAGACAAACACGAAATCATCAAGATATGGCCTAAAGATATCCTGCATTAACCTATTGAAGGTGGCAGGTGCATTCGTAAGCCCCAATGACATAACTAGGAACTCAAAGTGCCCATATCTTGTATTGAAGGCCGTCTTTGGGATATCTTCTTTCTTGATCCTTATCTGATAGTAACCTGACCTGAGATCAATCTTGGAGAAGATCTTCGCACCCTAAAGACGATCAAGAAGCTCATCTATTCTAGGAATAGGATACTTGTTCTTGACTGTTGATTGATTCAACCCTTGGTAATCAATACATAGTCGAAGTGTCCCATCTTTCTTTTTCTGGAATAGTACTGGAGCTTCCCACGGTGAACTGCTAGGCCAGATGTAGCCCTGATCTAGTAGTTTCTTGAGTTGTTCCTTAAGCTCAATTGCTTCTGGTATGGACATTCTATAAGGTCTCTTTGCAATTGGCGCAGCTCGTGGTACTAACTTAATCTCATGATCCACTTCTCTTTAAGGCGGGAGTTCAGTCAACTCTTCAGGGAATACGTCCGCGTATTCCTTTAGCCAAGAAGGTCCTTCATTAGACTCTTGCTTCTGATCTAACTTGTTGAGTTTGATTAAGTAAACAGGTAATCCTTTTCTGACTCCTTTCATGATCCGAGATACTTTGGCCAATTGGATTCTTGGCACTCCAACCTCACCTTGAGTTGTGACTAATTCCCTTTCAGAGTTTCAAAAGGAATTTTGACCCTTTCCACAGTGAATGTGGGCATCGTTAGGCTTAAGCCAATCCATTCCGAGTAGACACTCATGGATTCCTAAATTCATGACTCTGAATTTGACTGAAGTCTTCTTTCCTCCGAGAAATAATTCCACCTTAGCAGTTTGCCTGGTACAAGTAACCTCACGACCATTTGCCAATTCGACAAGCAGGGTAGGTGCTTCTACTGTGGCTATTCCTAATCTTTTTGCACATGCTAGTGAGATAAAGGATTGTGTACTGCCACAATCAATCAAGGTCTTGAAACCTTTACCTTGATAGTCCGACGGTGTCTGAATCACCGAGAACTGGCGATTCGGTCCTTTCTTGTGTAGAGCAGCATGGACTGTCGCTCTTTCAAACTCTGCTTCCATGGTCGGATCTTCTTCTTCTTTTTCTTTGCACATTTGCCTATTTGCAATGCAGGCGGTTCTTCCTCTTCCTCGGGTAGCGGCTCCTTGACCACGGCATGTTCCTTGAAAAGGCGCTTGGCAATGTCCTTCACCAAGCTTGGGACATTGCCTCTTGAAGTGACCGAGTTCGTTGCAGTGGAAACAACGGAGGTTTTGGCCATTAATTTGAGTAGGAACAAAGTTTTTGACATTATTCGTCCTTGCTTTCTTTCTTTGTCCCTGATTATGACCTTGAACTCTCTTCATTTGAGGTCTGAATGCTCCTCTATTCGGGTCATTATAAGACCAAGTTTTGTTACCCCTTGGTCTAGCTTGCACCTCTTGAACTATAGGCGCCACTCGAATGAGTGCATCCTGAAGATCTAATGGACGCATAGATTCGAGACGGGTATTGACTGGTGGATTTAATCCCGCACAAAATTTAGACACCTGCTGTGTCATATCCATCTACGGTGCATACTTAAGAAGTGAGACAAATTTAGAGTAGTATGCATCAAGCATGAGCCCCAGCTATTTTAGTTTGTAGAACTCATTCATTTTTTGCATGCGATAAGCAGGTGGTAAATATCTTCCTTGCACAGCTTTCTTCAGCTTCTCCTAGGTAATGGATCCCTTTGTGATCCCTTGATCCCTGCACCATTGCTTCCACCAAAGCCTGGCTTTGTCGGTGAGCTTTAGCTTGGCGAGTATAGCCTGATTGGCAGGTGTAGTACCGGCTGCTTTGAAGTAATCCTCCATGGATTCAATCCAAATTTCAGCATCAGCTTGAACGAATTTGCCTCTCCCGTCAAACTCGGGTGGCTTAATCTGCTTGAGAAGGAACTTCTTCTCCTGGATCATAGCAGTACTTGATGTAGAAGGTGAATTAGGAACCTGTACCTGGGGTTGTGCCTGGATAAAGGTTTCTTAACGTTATTATACAATAATCGTCGTTGATTTATATTACATCTTCAACTATCACGTAAACTCAACTTTTTATCAACTCTTATGAACAATTAGACATTGATAAAAAGAAGTATTTGTTTGTATTTATATGGCCATAGCCCTTTCGAATACAACATTTCATGCGATGATAAGCCAACTGTTACATTTAGTTTGGGGAGAACAACGTTGTATTACATTTATCTACAGGAACTGCATAATAGTAAGGTTTCAGGTCATGGATCTTCAGGAATCAGTAAGTCATTGGAAGTTCAGGATATCCTTTTCGTTGGAATCCATACTTCTCATGGCGTCCCAACACTTTAATCCTGTCGACGGTGAGGATTATACGGGTTACTTCCTCATATGCATAGGAGTTCATCTCAACCCTCCAACCTCGAATATGTAAAGTTGAGTTTACCTGAGCTTCTACAAAAATGAACAGCTTCACGACTTTCAGGTCTTCCAACCACTTGATCCTCTTTAGGTTGGTTTGTAGATAAGCAAACCGGTGGGCGGCTATATAGTAGATTCCTGAAGCACCCATCCATCTTTGTTCCATGTACAAAGGCGATGGATTATAGATCTGCTCCAGGATGTTCATCATCCCAACCCTTTGTCTATAAAGCGGAGAATGCATTGCATTCATAAACATGACTCGAAATACCAAGAACTTGTTCCACGCTTCGTAATTCTGCAAGACAGCATTGAAGGTAAGGAAATGTTTGGACATCAACATTTGCTTTACTTCATCTTATTAAGATTTCATAAAAAAAATTCCGTTGTTAGTCGGCTTTGATACCAACTGTAACGTGTCCACTAGTATCATCCAAGACATGTCTTAGCAGTCCATCGGAAAGGATGTCTAGAAAGATCTGTCCGGCACTCCCATGGAATGTTATGGGGTTTGCGAGCTAGGGCTTTCCGCGTCTGCCACGTAGCGGAAGTATTCCGGCTGTTTCCACTTAGGATCGACTTGAAATAGGGTTTTTTGATTGGTCATTTCCTAACAACAACTAGCATCGGACCCAAGCGAACTACTTTACGCAGAAACGCCAGGTCCGAAGCGGATTCATGCTGCACTTGGTTCAAGGAGAATGAGAAACGAGAGGCATGCAAAGCTCAACCTCTCTGCCATAAGGCAAAGTCCCATTCCGTTCCCCTAAAATAGCGTAAATCGGGTTAAATCATAACTCTAGGTCAACACCTTTGTTGTTTTGTCCTTTGATGATCATCCCGCTGTTCCTCGTGATTTGAGAAAAGTTTCTGGCCAACCAGGACCACCCATCCGTAGGACGGACCCATGGCCCATCCTCGACACTTTTCTCGGGTTGTTTTAGTTACTTAATTACCTAACGCATTAGTTGGACATGTAACAACCAGCTTCTTTAATTAACCCGTTAGGCACTGGTTCTTTCACGTAATCTTATCAGTTGACATAGAAAAACAATGTCAGACAAATTTCTTATTAACAGGTTATCATATTTTTCTTTGAAGTACAAAGAGACCTACCCGTAGGCTTATCCACAATCCGCCCGAAGGCTATCCAGCAATCCACAGGGATCACTAATCCAAGTTTCTGCCTGTAGACTAGTATGCGGGCCTTGAGATCCAATCTCGAGTCACGTTAGCCTCTTGTGCAGGACCTGGAAGGCGAGGGATTTACGGCCAGAGCCCCCCTGGCACCCAAGCGTCCTCCTGCTCCACGTAGCGCTCAACGGAGAGACCTCTCATGGCGGGTTCAGTACACGTTCCCGGCGCAGTCAACAACCCCCTTGGTTAGGGTTAGGCAGGCAGTTGGGGGTAACTAAAGCTGCCTCTCCCTTCAAGCCTTCAACCGGAAGTATAGATATTCATTTATCTTTTAATTCATTGGTTAAACAAAGCCAAACAGTGTTGTAAAATTTGCAGCAAGCACAAACATTTCCATTGATTGTTTTTATTGGCAAACTGCTAAGGAATGAATCCTTCCTTTCGAATGCATCGAGCACTCAATCCGGGATGACTTGCAACTTGGCAAGATTCCCTATATCGTGGGTTAGGGCGTACCCTATTAACCCAACTTGGTCAAACCTTAAGTTCATTGGGTACTTCAGTTTCCGGTCTTTAATTTCCAATTAGTCTGCCTTACTCAAGAAGGATACCAAAGTATTCATCCTCTTGCAAGCTAACTTGCGTAAGGATCCACCATCCTCGTTGCGAGAATTTGGCCTTTTTTCTTGTGAACCAATCATAAGACCATATGACTCCGTACTTGCTGCGCAAGTGCCGCATTGTACTATGCGATAATAGAGTCACGAAACAATCCATTTCAGGTTCTTTAAACTGATGTGGTTAGACCTAGGGTTGCCTAGCTTCATTTTTGTAAGAATCTCAGGAACAAACCCTAGTTCTTTTTACGATTACGATTCACGGACCCTACATTCAAGGAATGTGGGCAAGTATTTAAGGTATAGGCGTTTCTTGGAATTTAACATCTTCCCAACGGGTATTTCACAGCATAGGTATTTTTCAAAGTTTATATCAATTTGGTTAACTCCAAAAGATAATTTCGAGATTACTTCCACATGATTCATTGTCTATGCGTAACCCTAACTTATCGATTTGAGGTCACATAGGTTAGGTTAATTTCAACTAATCTTCCCCTTTCTTTGCAAACAAAGTTCATGCTAAATAAGTAACCTTTTTCTTGCTAATTTATGCAATTAACAACGATAATTTCATATATTTTATGCATCGTAAGAGTCATTTCATGATTTGCACTTTCCATGATGATTCATTGCAAAAAGAATAGGGGTTAATAGTGCGAGATGCAGTTTTATACCTTTAGGCTTAGCCGAAGTATACTATTTTAATGGGTAATAATCTAGCTCACAATTCATTTAAATGCATAAAGCTATTTGCTAGAAATACGTTTATGCTTTATTTATTTTGCATGTTCCATTAAATGTATTAATGACTAAGTTCCTTCGTCGTGAACAACTAGGACAAAATATATCCTATTTCTAACAATTAACCTTGCATGATTGAATTACAATGATATAAAATAAAAATTAAGAAGGAAAACCTAGGTTTGGGGTGAGACATCCACATGGATACCGGGAGATGACCCTCCCGCGGTTACGCCTTGCACTTTCTTAGGAGGCATCGCAATTGTAGTTTTTCGGACGTGGAAGCAGCTTTACAACTCCTCCTTGGAATTCCACCGTTGCTCCCTTGCACTTCAACACTCTTCTTCTCTTTTTTGAGGGGGGAAAAAAACCAAAATCCCAAGGGTATTTTGAAAGGGGCAAGGAAGGGCTAAGGGGTTTAACCACGAGGAAGGGGGGTTAATAAGACCTTTTAAGGCCTTAATTCTTTTGGAAGGGGAAGGGGTGTTTCAACATTCATGGAAAAGGGTTAAGGGCTTGTGATGGTTTAAAACACGGGGGTGAGGGGTTTTAAAACTTAGAGGAAAGGGGCTTATGAGCTTTAAGCACGAGGGGGGTTCCAAAATGGCACAAGGGAAGGGGGCCAAAGGTTTTAAACACGGGGGGGAAAATGAGGGTGGGTTCTAAACACAAGGAAAAAGACCTTGTAGGTTAAACACAGGGGGGGGGGGGGGGGGCAGGAGGAGATAATAATAGGCACAATTAGGGCCCTTGGAGGGAAAAAAGAGGGTTCAAATCCCATAAGAGGGGCCTTAAAGGTTTAAATCACAGGTGAAATAATACAAAGGGTTTTAAAACCCACAAGAAGGGGGGTGGAAGGGCTAAGGGTTTTGAAGCCCATAAGAAAGGGCTCAATGCTAAATTAGGGAGTAATAAAAGATTTTTAGAAGGCACATAAAAGGGGGTGAAAGGTTTTTAAAAGGCTCATCAGGGGGGTGAAAGGGGTTTATACAGCCCAAGACAAAGGGCTATTGAGTTTAGCACCGGGGGGGGGGGGGGGGGGGGGGGGGGGGGGGGGGGGGGGAGATAGTGGTTTTGAGGCCAAGGGAATGGGGGCTTATGAAGCTCCCTCCTTGAAGCTTCTAGAAGCTTCGTGCATTGACGGGTGCTCCAAAGATACTAGATATGGCGCGAAGGGTGGTGGCTGATGTGACGACGACGCCCATCACCCCTACACGGACCCGGAGGAGCTGCAGTAGGCGGTGTATGAGATAATGGCGGCGACGGGGAACGGCTAGCTGGCTACCATCTTAGACGTGTGCAGGGAGAGGTGGCACAGTATCGAGTGCCAGCTGGGCGGCAGTGGCATTGTCTTTTTCCCTTCTCTCTCTACCTCAATGTTCAGAATGGCGGCCCTCTGTCAGTCGTCTCTTCTCACGTATCTCAGCTTCTCCTCCCTCCTCCTTAGCCTGCAGCCCCCCCCTCAATTATATAGGGGAGGGGATAAGGTCCTCCTTACCTTATGTGTCAATTGGCATGGCCATGAGGCCGAGCAAGCTCTAGCAAGGAGCTTGCTGGCCTTCTATTTCCCTCTCCCCTTCCAGCATGACCGTCGTCGACGGTGAGAAGAGAAAAAAAATTTCCCATGAATTTTGATATATTACAAATGCAATATCAACTTCTGAAATCAATCACGGGACTTTGCATCTGTGTAGAGGTACCCCTTGTGAACAGCTCTTGTTTTACAATGGGCTAAATCAGCAATCTCTTTGATCGACTCTCTAGATCTATTGTTAGAGACTGTACAGACTAAGCAGGACAACTACAGTAAGCATCTTATTTTCCACAAGCTGGATTCAAGTCATCTGTACTTCCTTCCATTGCAGGCATTTGTACATGAAGCCAAGATGCCAAATGTGAAAGAGAAAGTGCAGCTTGAGTGTGCAACCCAGAAGGGATGGATTTTGGATCCTGCTGATGTTGCATGAGGTCTGTTTTGAGCTCTTTTGGAGTGGAAGAGCTTGAGTTGCGTTTTCAGAAAGTTCAGAATGTTGTTATTGCCAAAGAAGAGGAAGAAACTGATTTTCAAATGCAGAAAAGAGAACCTCACAAGAGCTTTCATCTTTGTCTGATTGCATACATCAACTTCAGGTAACACTTCACAATATTCACTAGTGGAAGGAGGCTGTTAACTCTTGGAAAGATATTGTTACTTGGCATCATTTTCTTGTCTTGCTTATTTGCTTGATTGATCTTCTATCTTGAAATTCATCAAGGTCCTCTATGGTCGTGACTTTGCTTTCGAAAACCCTTCGACAGCATAAAGAGCCAAAGAGGAGTTGCTGAACCAAAATTCGACTCGTCAATGGCTCCCAAGAAAATAGTGAGAGGTGCTCACACGGGAGTTTCTACCCTGAGCACACGCATGGACATCCCTACGAGTCCTCATGTCCAGGTTCTTAGAAGTTTAATTTCGCATAAAAGGAATGCACTGTGCACGTTTAATTTTTATGGAAATTTTATGAATGCAAATTACTCATTCGTCTTACGAGTTTTAGTTGCATGTCGCTCTTTGCTTGCATTTCCAAATTGAAAATCCTTAATGCATATTGCATAGGTTAAAAGGATGAAAATTTGTTTAAATGCATCCTTGTTTTCCTCGTAAGAAAGAACAAGCGCATAATGCATTTAGGCAATAACTTCCTTGTTGTGACTTGCATGAGAAAATCGTTAACATCCGTTAGATGTTGTCCAAAGAATTGCATTACATGAAAAGGAAACCATGAACTTACCTGTTGCATGCGAGGATGCTTGCATTTTTAATTCGGATTAAGTGCTGTTGAATGGATTAAGTAAAAAATAGTCTTATGACATTCATCATGCATGAACTTCTTTATCGAAGTTGTTCTAGAAAAAGATGCATTCATATTAAATCATGAGTTCAATGCATCGAAGAAAGGGTTATAGATATAATTCTTGATGCAATTCAACTTAGGCTTTTATGTGAGTTAGCCATGAATTGTCTATTATTATAGATTAGGCAAGAAAAAGAGAGGGTCATTTTACGTTTTATAGCTGCATAGAAGGAAAAAGTCAATGAATCACATATTTGCATGTAATGTGATGTTTTGCAACTATTTACACCTTTTAGGATAAATATTAGCATCTCTAAGAAAAGATTGTTTCTTGTCGCAAGAAAAGTAGACCGATTTAGCTAAATCACTTGTAATGACATAACTCACATGGGATTCTCAAAAGCATAAACAGTTAGTACAACAAACACCTCAAAGTGCTAGCTAGGGTTTAAACACGTTAAAAATTATGCCTAGTATTACACTTGGGATCCCAAGTCAAGACTTTCGATCCCAAAGGTCCTACCCACGTTCACAGAACATTAGGGTTAGCTAAACGCCCATACAATAGCAATCTAGGGTTTTTACCCTAAGGATCGAATCACCTAATACTAGACTTCCGATTGAGTTTAGAAACCCTAGGGTCAAACGTTGTCAGGCTAGTAAGGTTAGGGTTGGATTGGGTCAAGATGACTCACAAACCCTTCATCCTGACCAAACGTATTTTTTTGACCAAGGAACATTGTTTGATGGGAGAGAAATGATCCCACAAGTTAGGTGCGACACTTGTCTCGTACAACAAGTTGCAACGTCGCATGGCTTTGTGTTTAAGTCACAAGATAGATTTGCCACTCTTTAGAACAAGGGGTTGGTAGGATCTAAGTACAAGTTAATTTGCAAGAGGATGAGTAGTCATCCTACTACATCACCCTTCCTTGGGCCAATTTTCTAAGTCAGGGAAGATATGTATTGCTTAGCAAAAAATTGACAAATCAAGTTAGGGCGACGAGGTTGCCCAGCATTTAATGTCTTAATTTAAGGAACTTAAGGTGTTGGTTAATTTGGGTTAATAGGGTAAAACCCTAACACAAGGATACAAGGGTACACAAGCAACGAAACCCTTGGGATCTTGCCAAGTCGCAATTTATCCTGGATCGAATGCTGGATGCATTCAGAGAAGAGGATTCACACCTTAGAAGTTGGCCAAACAAACGCCTACTGGATTGATTGTGTTTGTATAAGTTAGGCGCACTATTTGTACTTTCTTTGCTCAAGGAACTAAAGATGGAAATATAATTAATGCTTCAAGTTGAAGGCTTGGAGGGAGAGGCAGCATGAGTTACCCTCAACTGTCTGCCTGACCCTAACCAAGGGGCTTGTTAGCCGCGCCGGGTGCATGAACCGAACTCACCGTGAGAGGTCTCTCCGTGGGTGCTACTTGGAGCAAGAGAACGCTTGGGTACCAAGGGGCTCTGGCCGTAAATCCCTTGCCTTCGGGTCCTGCACAAGAGGCCAACGTGACTTGAGATTGGATCTCCAGGCCCGCATACTAGTCTACGGGTGGAAACTTGGATTAGTAATCCCTGAGGATTGTTGGATTGCCTTTGGGCGGATTATGAATAGCCTTCGGGCTGGATTATGGATTTCCTTCGGGTGGATTATGGAAATAGCCTTCGGGCTGGATAATATGATGTATTCAAAAACTGATAAATAAGATCAATTGTTGAAAAGGAAATTGCTTGACATTGTTTTTCTATGTCAGTGCTAAGATTACATGAAGGAACCCTGAATAAAAGGCTAATTGAGGAAGCTTTTTTTGCATGTCAAACTAAATGTGGTAGGTAATTAGATAACTAAAGAAACCCTGAGGAAAGTGCGGTGGATGTGGCCATGGGTCCGTCCTACGGATGGGTGGTCCCGGTTGGCCGAGAACTTTTCTCGAAGAAGTTGACAGCAAGGTAACGATGACTTAGAATCTAGGAAGCTAGTGTCCCGATTTGTGATGTTTTAGGGAAACGAAATGGGACTATGCCTTATGGGCAAAGAGGTCGAGCTTTGCATCCCTCTCATTTCCCATTCTCCTTGAACCAAGTGTAGCATGGATTTGCTTTGACCTCGACGTTTCTGTGTAAAGTAGTTCGTTGCCTGGGGTTCGACGCTAGCTACAGTTCTAGGAATTTGATCCTAAGTGGGAATAGCCAGAATGCTTCCACTTTGTGGCAAACTCGGGAGGACCTATATCACAAACCCCATGACATACTGTGGGAGTGCCGGGCGGTGCTTTCTGGACTCTCTTCCCAATGGGCTGCTAAGACGTGTCCTACAAGCGACCAGGTGGACACACTACATTTTTCTCTTTTTATATGGCATAGATTCCTCAATATAAATGTATTCCCTAAAAACTTGTGGAATCTTATGATGCATGGCAATCCTTGCAACCAATACTCTAAGGGCTCAAGGTAACTGAAATGCACTTATTCTATTACATTTTAGATTTTTAAACGATAATCTTGAGATAGGCCGATAACCTTTTTGACTAATGCCCACAATATCACATGTCTCTACAATTTCCTTTGGTTTTACTAGTGTCATTTAAGTCCTTGACCAATTCTTTGAGAGTTGGGCCTCTCAAATCCATATTCTAAGGTGACCTAAGAATCCTCAAAATATCATTCTTATTCATGGTCTCTTTTAGAAGACTAATTCTCTACTCACTTTCTCAAATATTAATACCTGACATGTTAGAGATATATTTCTTTGCAAGATTCAATCTTCTTTTCGTTACTCACACACACAAGGTAGTTATATTTTTTAATGGTCTCTTTCTATTGGAGTTTTATTTAAGTGTGCTAGCTTGTCTTTTAATGACTTATTAGTATTTTCTAGAATGTCAATCTTTGTTACAAGCTCGGAAATGATTGTCTGTGCAATAAATAATGCTTTTCTCATTTCATTCATCTAAGCCATGTATGTGTAAGATGTAGAGTATAACGTTTTACAATAGCCAAGCATCCAATACCTTCCCCCAATATCTCACATAGTCATGAATATTAAAAAATTAGGAGGTTTACCTTTTGAAGGATCCTTGGGATAAATATTTCCATCCACCCACAAATCTATATGTTTCTTTCCTTGAGTTTGCAATTTGTTGGCCTCCATCTCATTTGTTAGTACTCGACGATGTATACTTCTCCAAGATGAATAAATTGGATCTAGTTGGATGGTAAGTTTGCACTTGGATGTGCTCATATTTATATTACTTACAGAGGTATTGCTAAACATTTTAGCATATCAACGATCACAGTGATAAGAAAGTGAGCACAAAGAAGAGAATAGCGAAAGAGAATGGAAAAAGAGCATGTGAAAAGAAGATGCAGGAGTAGACAAACCGCAATATAGGTGGACATTTCTCAAAAATACAAATTCTCCCAAGTTCCAATACAAAAAACAGCCGAAAAGGTGACCGTGACATAAATTAAAGATGAGGGACAATTAATGGCTGAGCTCTTCAAGGAATTCAATATGCTCTCATTAATCACATCAGAGCAACCAAATTTTCACACAAATCTCATTTTCACACAAAGCCCTTCATGATTTTCATGAAGTGCTCTAAGAAGAGCATCCATCACATATGGATGGGTCTGGCAATCTCCACTTCATCCACGAGATGTATCAAGAGGCGAGTTTATATCATGAGCATGCTCGTGGGCAAGTACTTATCAAAGAGATAGATCGTCTCCACTAATCCCAACCTTGTGGATTCAATTGAGAATGTCTTGATCTCCTTCTGTGAGATCGATTGCACTAAATTCAACAACTTATAAATCGTGGAGCATATTTTAGAGTGAGGCATCTTGCAATTGCGATCGGTAGTATGAATGCTAGAAATTTAAAGCATTATGAACATCAAATACACACTAAATAGCAAAATACTACTGAGGTTACTTGCTATCAAGGCTAAGAAAAATCTAACATATCTTGTGCCAATCATTGGATCTCAATCTTGATAGTTGGTCATCTTTAGAAAAAGCAAACCACCTAAGGGAATGCATCATACCCATTAGGGTGCAGATAGACCTCATAATTTTCTTCACCATGTGCTCTTCTTTAGTGGACAAGATCCAAGGATCGGGAGGTAGTTACAAGCAATTATTAGAGCTCAAGCACCTCCATCTTGCCTACTTCCTTCAAATCCATTTGTGCCCCTATAGTGTCTCTCTTTCCTATGATATGGTTCCACAATAAGTATTAAAATTCTGAGAATGCATACTATGGAGGATCACTGATGAGAAAATAGACAATCATAATGAGGCAGAAGATTTGACAAGGAAGAACAACTTATATTATCCAAGCATAATGCAAGTAAAACTGATTGATAATGATTGATAGAAAGAGTGTGGGGATGAGTGCCTTTTATAGGCTTAGAGTAGCTGGTGTTGGTAGGTGAAGGTAGGTGAAAAGGGATCATGGTATTCAACAATCGTGGTTTTAATAAACCGTGCATACATGACCTAGTCTAAGGCTTTATTTGCAGTTTGTTTCTTTGCCTTGTTTGTCCCATACAAAGAGGCTATGGTGGATGTGATTGCACATTTCTCAACACCCCTCCTCAATCACAACCATAAAAGACACTGAGTATACAGAGGATATCGTGAGTAGAACCTTAGTAAGTGTAGACATGGAAGAAACAAAAACAGCCATACAAAGCTAGAGGCTGTTACAAGGCCTCACTAAGTGTATAGAGGCTGTAGTGTGCAAAGGCTACATGACGATTTTAGGAGCTTATGGTGGGAACATAAGGCAAGTCCACATGCTAAACTATAAAAAAGCCTATCATCAAAAAATGAACTACAAAAGAGGGACTGGTGAGTCTTATCCTTTTGATCTTGGGTTTCTTCTTCTCCTTCTTCTTCAATGTTGTCTTCATCTTCTTTGACTATAGCAAGATATGCTCTTTGAGACTTCTTCTTAGCATAGCAGAATTTCTCAATATGCCCAGGTTTCTTACAAAAGTCACAGACTACGCTCTTCTTCCCTTTCACATAGAGGAGTTGTTGATCTCCTCTTGGGATGCTTGTTTCTCCTTTGTTCTTGATCTTCCTTTCTTCTTCCAGGAGAGAGGCTTTGATGTCCACAAGTTTCGACTTTGGCATGTTGATTAATGTGGTAGACACATTATCAATTTCAGGTGGAAGACTTTTGAGAAGCACTCCAATGCAAATGTCTTCATCCATCTTCAAGTTGATTCCTGTAAGTTGTGTCAACAAGCTTTCCATATAATTCAAATGAGTTGCAAGTGAGGTATTACTTTGCATGTCGAGCCTAAAAACTTCAAATAGTAAACCATATTTTGAGGATTTAGAATGAGCTCCAAATAAGGATTCTAATCGATCCCATGTCCCGTAAGAGGTTTCACAATCATCAACATGATGAATGTAGCTGTCATCAAGTTTGAGCTTGATAATTGCTTGAGCCTTGTCATCATTTTTATCCCATACAACTGAAAGTGCAACTTCCCTTGGTTTCTTCTTTTGACCACTTGTGATTGACCACAAGCCTTTCTTCATCAGGATCAATTTGATCCTAGTTTGCCATGTGTGGAATCCAACACCATTGAATCGGGATCTCGATGAATCCTTGCCCATTTTGTGATCTCAAGATCAACAGCAAATCAGCTCCAAACAACTTCAGTTTCAATTGAGCACAAGTGCTAAAGAATCACTAGGTGATTAGTATCAAGAGATAGTAGGCAATTTAATGACTATGATGCCTTTGAAGTTGGAATCTTCAAGATCTGATGCAAGTCTGAGTCTTCCCTTCCTTGATTTGATGCTGGAGTTGCAAAACAAATCAATTTTGATTAGAGGCAAAGCTGATTGTGTTAATTGACATTAGTGCTAAAAGCATTAGATGGGTGTCAATGGACAATGTTGCTTGAAATGCTTGATACTATTGTCAAGATCTCCCCTCCTTGCTGGTAAGTAACTTGAATACTTGTTGAAGACTAAGTGTTAGAGTAGATTAGAGAGTCAGTGACTTGATTTGAGTGACAAGAGTGAGAGAACGAAGTAAAACAAGAGTTTGAAGCTTGATAGCTATGATTGCCCTCTTTAGGGTTTTGACAAGCAACTGGTTTTCTGCTTATTCCAGCACGTAGACTCAATCCTTTTGTAAACCCTCTGAGCTGGAGATAGAGTGTTTGTGTGGCTTCGATTGCCCTATGGTCATGGGCAACATTGATGCACGTGCAAGCTAAATCAACAGTAGGAATTGCAGATGGCGCAGACTGGTCAGCGATCTGTTGCAGGCGCAATGCTGGAGCAGAGAAGTAGCAATGTTGGGCTTTGAAGTGATAGGGAGGAGTGCCTAGAGTTAGAGAAGGTTTTCCAAGAAGGAAGCACTAGTTGAAATGGCTTGGATTGGGAGCTTCAAGTCCTCTATTGAATGTGGGTAGCTATTGAGGTAGGTAAGAGATCCAAGGAAAAGTGGAGGGAGCCAGAAATTCAAACTGACATGACTAAATTTGTGGCTTGATGACTCACTAACTTAAAACCCGCTCTGATACCATGTTAAAATACTGAGAATGCATGCTATGGAGGATCACTGATGAGCAAATAGACAATCATAATGAGACAGAAGCATTGACAAGGTAGAACAACTAATATTATCCAAGCATAATGCAAGTACAACTGGTTGATAATGACTGATAGAATGAGTGCGGGGATGAGTGCCTTTTATAGGCTTATAATAGATGGTATTGGTAGGTGAAGGCAGGTGAATAGGGATCATGGTATTCAACAATAGTAGTTTTAATAAACCGTGCATACATGACCTAGTCTAAGGCTTTATTTACAGTTTGTTTCTTTGCCTTGTTTGTCCCATACAAAGAGGCTATGGTGGATGTGATTGCACATTTGTCAACAATAAGCAGACCACATTCTTGAAAATATGCATGGAATCCAACAAATGGTTGATCTACAAGTGGATCCAAGGCACCAACTCATAGGAAATTGAGAATCATTGCATTCCTTTTTTATGTGACTCCCTATGGACCATTTTCAATCATACTTGCTTTGGATATTCATTCATAGTGGAGGCCATCCAAGTAAACCTTTCCTAAGTTTATGATCCTATAGTGGCAAGAAAGTAGTGTATCCCTAATATACCATCTTCTTCATGGTCTCTGACCTTCACAAGCCTAAATGGACATGCATGATAACTTGAGGTAACTAGACTTGTCACAATACCCCTATCTAGCCAACATAAACTTGAATGAGCCATGTTAGATATCAATAATGAGAATGGAAACCCACTTATGTGAGCACTCCTTGAATCTTGGAAATTCATGCATGGTCTACATGAGAATGACTCATGTATTAGGAGACCGATGACCATCATATTTACTCATGTCTTCTAGAGCAACCCTCTCCTCCCATAAAATCTTGAGCTCATCAACTAATGGACAGAGGTAGTGAGAGCGGAGTTTTGAGCCTGGGATGTGCCTAAAATTTGCCAAAAAATCCAGAATTTAGGGAAAAAATATTCGACATCGAAGGCGGTGGTTGCAGCTAGGACCATTTTAAGCACCAAGTGAAAGATGGCTTTTAAAAGGTGCCCGAGCGACACTTGTGGATTTTTGATAAATTTTCCGACTGCCATGCGGGATGTCAGAATAACCAACCCTTTGGACTGCATTAATTTCAGCCTTTGTACATTTGCATGTCCAATGCGTTTGTGCCAAATTTCAATATTTGCAACAACACCTTTTCCTTTAGCATACATAGTAGCATTCATAGTAGGAATTCTAGTATCCAGAGTAAACCATTCTCCATGGTTGGTCATATGATTGGATGCACCTGTATTTTGCAAATCCTACATCTCTCCAAACCATTCTCCATGGCTGGTCATATGATTGGATGCACCTGAATCAACATACCAAACATCATCATGTGTTCCCTTTCCTGTAACAGCATTCAGCATATGCTGCATAACAAACAGACATTCATTTTTGTCTTCATTCTGTCGTGAAGAAAATGCGTAGTTTCCTTACTGCAACTTACCACTGCGAATATCATCTTTCTTGGCATAACATTGGGCTGCAATATGACCTATTTTGCCACAGTAGTGACACACAATACCAAAGTTGCTAGAACCTCTGTTTTGCCATCCACCTCTTTCTCTAAAGCTCCCCCTACCTCTAAAATTACCATGACCTTTTGAAACCTGCATATCGCCAAATTGCTGATTCAATCTGTTCTGCTAGTTGTCACTACCACGTCCTGTACCACGGCCTCTTGAAGAGGACCTACCACATCCCCTTCCTAAACTAGAGTAGAAAGCTTGGACCTATTCACCACTTTTTTCAAATCTCTCACTCTGCATATTGATCTCTTCAGTGATCGTAAGAGAGACCAACTCATCGAAATCTGGAAATGGCTTTCTGACATATACTGAAGTTACAAAAGACTTCCAAGCCTTTTCATTGTTAAGTCCACCCAAGGTAGACAACACCAAATCATCATCATCGAGCATTGCATCAATCACTGCCAAGGCATCTATAATGCTCCTTATCTTCAGTGCATACTCATTGATAGACATCTTTTCTTTCTTCAATGTATTCAACTCTTGCTTGAGTTGAATCTTTCATGCCTTTGTATTTACGAAAAACATACTTTCAAGTATGGTCGAAGCTTCATATGAATTCTCTGCATTTCTAATATGTCCCAGCATATTATTGTCAATTATTGCAAATAGCCAATACATGACCTTTTTGTCTTTTGCATTCCATTCCTTCCGTGCCTTTGTCTCTTCTGCAGTTGGAGGATCACTTACCTCCGGCTCCTTTTCTTCACCTGAAACAAACTCGTAGAGGCCTTTTCCAATAAGGAGGTTCATGACACGGAACTTCCATGAAGGGTAGTTGTTCTTGTCGAGCTTCTCAATGATGGGGTTTCCACTGTTCTCTGCCATTATCATAAAACTAATACCAAAATGCAAGCAAATCTTCTGCAACCCTCGACTTGTAGTGCACAACAATACATCATATATTCTGTTTCACTGTTTGCTCAACAATACATGCAATTTGCAACCACTTTGCAGATAAATCTTGTGCTTATTCATTGGTAAACACCTTTGAACTTACAGATATGAAATCTGTAACCCACGCACCTGTATACGACAAACACAGCTGAAATTGCAGGGTATCTCAAACTGCTATTCGCAACCTTGCGAGTCTAAAACAGGGCCTGAAATGACATCGGATAGCCAAAATAGCACACCAAATCTCACTGCAATCTGAGATTTTTGCTCTACCCTACTTCCAGTGCCTCCACAGGCACTGTCCAAGAGAAGAAGTAGAGAATGGAAGAGCTTCTTAGCAGTTGCTTGCTTGCTCGAATCCTTGGCTCCTTTCCTTCACTTTAGCCTTCAAAACTAGCCTCAATCAGTGGTGCAGCTCTAATACCATGTCAAGAATCGCGTGGTGGGGAGACTTGCTCAAGATGCTGTGCCGAACATACATAGAATGCACAAGGAGAAGCTCACTCAAGAGACAAGAAGAGAGATCGAGGCCAAAATGCTTTCTTGCTGGTTTCTTCTTCTTCTTCCACACACTTTACAATGTACACAAAGTATAGATAAGATACAAAATAAGGAAAGTGGCCTACTAAGTCAAACAATGTATAACCGACTACACTAGTCGACAATGTACATAGGTGTAACAACCTGAATATAATAAGTAATGAGTCAGTGGCCATGTGAGATTCATAATGACCACTGACATGCTAAGTGTAGACGTGTGGACCCATCTAACCGGATGGTCCTTCATCAATGTCTGTATGTGTTGAGCTTGTAATCTCAATAGTTAGGGCGACAAGGTTGCCCAGGAATTACTGTCTTAGTTTAAGGAACCTAAGGTGTTTTTGGGTTAATAGGGTATAAACCCTAACCCAAGGATAAAAGGGTAAACAAACAATAAAACCCTTGGGGATCTTGCCAAGTCACAATTGATCCTGGATCGAATGATGGATGCATTCGGAGAGAAGGATTCACACCTTAGTAGTTGGCCAACAAACGACCACTGGATTGATTGTGTTTGTACAGTTTGGAGCACTGTTTCTACTTCTTTGCTCAATGAACTAAAGCTAGAAAAATAATTAATGCTTTAGGTTGAAGGCCTGGAGGGAGAGGCAGCATCAGTTACCCCCGAGTGTCTTCTTGACCCTATCCAAGGGGGTTGTTAGCCGCGTTGGGTACGTGGACCGAACCCACCGTGATAGGTCTCTCCATGGGTGCTACTTGGAGCATGAGGATGCTTGGGTGCCAGTGGGGCTCTGGTGTTGAGTGTTGAAATGACTTGTTTTTTGGCTGATTTTTGTTGTTTTTGAGAGCTGAATGGTTGATTTTATGAGATGATTGATTGATTTAGAAGTGGTTTGAGAATGTTTTGGATGATATTGATTGTGTTTTGGAAGATCATCATGTTTGTTGGTGGTTCTGTGATGTTCTGATAGGTTCTGAATGGTTCTGTATACCTTCTGTTTTGTTCTATTTTGGTCTGTTTTGTTCTGATTGTCTTCTGTAGGGAGGGAAGGAGTATTGATTAATGAAGAATGAGATATTGTGAAAGCTTATTGAATGGTTTGTGAAAGTTTGGAATGGTTTGAGAGTGAGTTATGAGGTTTTGATAACCTTCTGTAGGTCTTCTGTAGACTGTTCTGCTTCTGTTCTGTTCTGTACTGTAGCTGTTCTGTAGACTGTTCTGTATGCTTCTGTAAGTGTTATGTGGAATGTATGTGTGACTTTGGGGAAAGTTTTCTAGCCTTGGAAAGAGGTGAATACAAGTGCAAAAGAGCTGAAGGAAGTGGAAGAAGTAGCTGCTGAAGACTCAAGTGAAGACTAGAGTGAAGTGACAGTAGTGAGCTATGAAAGGACACTGTAGTGGCTCTGGTGACTCTTCATATCAGACATACCTATTGGGAGGGGTATCCACGACCTAAGAGTGATTATTGAGAGTAATTTTGGAGAGATTGTAGTGAGGACATGATGTATTATTGATGGAGTGAGAGAGAGAGAGTCAGAGATAGCCAATTTTACTCAAACAGAGTGATTGTATATGAGAGATTGAGAGAGAAGACTATGAAGATATTGAAGATGAATACTATGTGATGTATTTCCATTCAAAGATGGTGTATTCTTTTGCTTTCTTTGTTCTATTGATGGATTTTGTGAAGATGTTGAAGAATATGGTTGATTCTATTAAAAACCGTGGGAGATTTACATGATGCTGCATGAAGATTTGTTGTGCCTGGTGTTCTTTTCTTCATTGTGATCATATGAAACATGATAAACAAGCTTGTTGATGTTACAAGATAGATTTTCTTGCAAGAGAATTCCCTTTTCCTTGGTGTTCCTCTCGGGGCTCCATGTTTTTGGTGCGCAGCCGGGGAAACTTGCCATCAACAAGCATCAGAAGAGGCTGAAAATGAAGGAAATGTCATTGCCAAGAAGAGAAGAATTCAATGGATGCTTGTAAAGTTCCTTCTTCCACTGAAGAGTTGGAATTCCTCATAATCAAAGCCACTTTCCACAAGAAGTTCATCCCACAATGGCGGAAACACATCACCATCATGATGCATGCTCTATGTGGTGGACAGTTTCCTCTTCCTATTGAAGCAGCAGAAACTTGCATCTTGGTGGCAAACTGTTTGGGAATAAACTGAAGAACAGAAACAGAGAGAATGAACATCCATGGAAGATTTGGCATTCATTGAGAAGTTTCTAGACAACATCAATTGGGAAATTGTGAAGAAGCTTCAGGAGTCTTGGTCTGTAGAGGTTCACAAAGACAAGAAGGGAAAGAGTTGGAATTTGTTCGTGGATGCTCAACAGCAAGATACATGGGATGCTTGGTGTACTGATAATCTTCTGTTTGTTCAATTAGCAACTCACTGGAAGTTGGTAGACAGAGTGTTTTTCACAACATACACTATTGAAACCATTAGAAGTTGGCATTACTATAATGATGGCACCACCACAATGCTCAGACGTATGCATTTTGACACCTTCAGAACCGAATACCTTCCTCTGTGCAGTGGCATGAAAGCAGAATTTAGGGACGTTGAGAGGAAAGAAGTAGAAGAAATGTTGGCAAGAGAGTCCTCTAGAGACTGAAGCCTTCTGTTAACCCTCTGTGGAGCACTAACAACATAGTGGAGTCAACCCCCTGATGAATGACGCAATAAAAAGGCAAGCGTTGGAACGAGTCCAGAGGTACGTGAGAAGAGAGAAAGCAAGAATCAGAGCCGAGAGCGAGCTCGCAGCAGAAGCTGCCTTTGACGCCCTTGCGGAACTCTTTACAGAAGTCCCAATGGCACATCAAACCCTTCCTCCTGCTGGAGGTCCACTTCCAAGCCAGATCCGTCCTGGAAATATTGATGACAGGCCAGCGAATGTAGTCCCATTGCCAGTTTTTAAGGGAGAGTACAACGAAGACCCCGATCTTCATGTAGCAGAGTTTATGGTAGCGTGTGTGGCTAACAATGCCAGACCCCTGAGCATTGGTTAGCAATATTCCCCGCCACTTTCAAGGGCGCGGCGTTTCAGTGGTATGAGAGACAAGCAGCAGGAACTTTTGGCACATGGGACGACCTGAAGTTGGCCTTCCTCACTAAATTCAGGCGTGAAGGTTTTGAAGAGCGGATGAGAGAGGAATTTATGAACCTAAGTCAGTCCTCTGGAGAAAGAGTGGAAGCCTATGTCTCACGAATGGAATCCATCTTGAAGAGATGGACTAACCATAATCTGGATGATGGCATTCAGAAGGGAGTGTTTCTCAGAGGATTACAACCAGAAGTCCGTAAGTTTGTGGAGCTGCAAAGACCAGCCACCCTGCAAGCTGCAACAGAAGGTGCAAGACTGTACGATGAAGTGGAAGCTAGACTAGCAATGAATACAGGAAGAGGAGTCCTACCTCCTCTGGTGCCAAGAATGATGTACCCACCAAATGCAGTCCCAGGGACTGTTCCCTACCCCTACCAACAGATGCCCTCGGTATCACAGTACAGTGCACCAAATCCACAGTGGCCACAATCCATGCCTCAAATGATGGCTCAACCACAACAACAATGGTCCCAACCAATTTCCTCAATGCCAAATCAGCAGCAACAGTGGAATCCTACCAACTGGAGCCAATAGCCAACAGTTCAAACAGGAGCACTGAATCAGAACCAGAACAGAGACCCCTCTGTACCAGCCCAACCCGTTTATGCAGTGATTACAGAGACTCCTCAAAACCCTCCTGCCAGTACGTCCGGAGGAGAAAGCATGAAGGATTATTTATCTAACTCAGTTGCAATCATAAAAAAGGAGTTGATGGATGTGATTACAGAACAACTACAGACGCTGAAAGTGAATACCGCAAGCATATCCAACGTTGCAGGAGCAGGAAGAGATGTGATGCAGTCAAATACTTGGTGTGGTAAGTGTCATCAAGCAGGCCATTTAGCCACTGAATGCACACGGAAACCAACCATCCCTGGAGCCTTCTGTTCCTACTGTTTGCGGAAGAATCATACAGAGGACATTTGCTCCCTGAAGGAGATGCATGATAGGAGAAGAAAGGAAGAAGACGCAAGATTTAACTTGTTGGAATCCAAAATGACAACACAAGATATTGGACCCAAGCCTAGAGAGTTTGGTCCTAATTTCGGACCCAGAAGATTTCTCTCTCAAAGTTACAGAGGAAGACAGTCTGGCGGTGGTCAGAGATCAGAAGTGGAGTGTTACAGATGCGGAGAAAAGGGACACATCTCACCAAATTGTCCAAATCCTTGAAGGTCAGTGGATTACAAGCCCTTATGCAGTCGTTGCAAAGGAGAAGGCCACACTGCAAAAGACTGTCCAAGCCCAGTCCCAGTGAAAAACAGTGCTACTGATAGTCCGTCCAAGGCCCAAGAGCCTACCTCCAATTTGGTAGAATTGGAAGTTGCTGCCATCACGCGTGCAAAGCAGAAGGAACCACCTATCCAGAAAGAGAATAACCCTCCTGCCAGAACAGTGAAGTTCAATCTTCCACCAGAAGAACAGAACAGAACAGGGCCTAACAGTGCCGTACAGAGCCCTACAGTGCCACAGAGAGTTACAGAGACAGTTACAGAGACAGGACCAGAGGTCCAGGAGACAGAAGAGGAGGAAGTGCCACAAGTGGCAGAAGAAGTTCCTGTAATTTCTCTGTTGGAAGAAAAAGGGAAAATGAAAATGGGTGTTGCCCCATTCCCTAATCGGTTAGAGAAGCCAGTGGATCCTATTAAGGAATACGATCTGGTCAGAGATCTAGATACCTTTAGACCAAACCTCACATTTCGACAATTATTGATGTTGTCTCCCAGTTGCCGGAAAAGATTCAAAAGTATACTGACAAAAAGACGTGGTTTAAGGATTGCTCCCTCAACAGTGACAAAGTCCAACAAGGCTCCAAAGCCTGTAAAAGAAGTGGATGTGGCTAATGCTTTCCTAGATCCGGGTACTCCAGAGACTGGTGTGTGGATAGAAGGCTGCTTCATTGCAAATGCACTAATTGATGGTGGTTCATCAGTGAACATTATGACGGATGTCACAATGAAGGATCTAGGCTTACAAGGTGTGCAACCCACCCAATGGCTCATCAGACTGGCAGATCAGAGTAGAATCAAGCCTTTGGGCATTCTTCCCTATGTGAAGACTACAGTGGCTGGAAGAGATTATTGGCTAACCTATTTGGTGGTGAAGCCAAACTCTTATGGTACATCGTATCCTCTGTTACTGGGCAGACCATGGCTTTTTGAAGCCAGAGCAAGGACGGATTGGTTCAAAGGAACTTTGACCTTGGGCAGAGGACCCAACAAAGTGGTGCTGAAACTGTATGGTTCTCAAAAAGGACATGGATCCACCTCCTTGGAATTATCTTCTGATTCCCCTAACGAGGCTACAGATGGAACATCAGCAGACGAAGATGCTGTCAAACAGATCCTTCCCAAGAAAACAGTGGTGCATTCCTTAACAGTGGATACTGTAAGCCGACTTCCAAAAGATGCAAAGCCATTATCAATGGGTGAATATTTCCTGCCTGAATCAGGAATGCCTTCTGAAATCACCTCTGACAGTGAGATAGAAGCATGGATGTACTGCTCTCCCTGTTATATGGCCATAGCAGAGCCAGAGACAGAGGCAGAAGAGGAGACAGAGAATCTGTTCTTCTGTTACAAAGCTCCTACAGAAGCAGAAGCAGAAGCAGAGACATAAGCAGACGCAGAGACAGAGACAGAGACAGAAGAGGATGGATATGATATGGACGAAGAAGGTTATGAAAGTGATCCGGAAGAATCTATTCCACCTGAAGAGAATAGATTTGAGGAAGAAGTTCCAGAAGCATCAGAAGCCGATGAGCTCATGCTATGGGACAGAATGGCGATGGTACCATTCGGTCTGGTAAATGGATCTGCTCATATGCAAAATCTTTATAAGAAATGGATTAAGAAGAACAAGCCGTCTTTCAGCAGTGGCCCATGCCGTCCTAACCCATCCTTGCTAAAGAAAGATGATGATGATGCACCATGCCAACAAGCACCAATCCAACTAACCCAACAAGCATCAGAGGGTCCCTGTTATGTGACGTTCCTGGATGTATCATCAGAAGATGAGTCTTCAAGTCAAGACGTAATTAATCTTGAAACCAAACCCGAAACAGCTCTAATTCCATTCCAACGTCTTAAGGAGCAACCTAAGTCTCCACCAAAAGAAGAAGTTGGTTCTAGTGGGACATCCGAAGAGGACACCACTCCCTTGAAGGAGTCGGATCTCTACCCAGAAGCAGTCCGCGGGACCTTCATCCGTGAAGTAGAAGGTGAAAGACAGTTAACCTTTGTGGATGCAGAAGGCACTGAACGCCACTTGAAGGTGGGTAGCAGTCTCCCAGAAGAGGAGTTGTCAACCTTGTACAATTTGTTGAAAGAAAATTTGGACGTGTTTGCATGGTCTTACAAAGACCTAAAGGGGATTGATCCCACAATACGTCAACATCATATTGACTTGGAGCCTGATGCCAAGCCAGTACGGCAACGACAGAGGCGAATGAACCCGAATTATTCCACATTGGTGAAAGCGGAGCTGCTGAAGCTTCTGGAAGCCGAGTTCATTTATCCAGTGGCAAATAGTGAATGGGTTTCACCCATCGTGGTTGTACCCAAGAAGAATGGCAAATTGCGAATATGTGTGGATTTCCGAAAGCTTAATTCCAAGACGAAGAAGGATCATTTTCCTATCCCTTTCACAGACCAACTGTTGGACACAGTGGCAGGACATGAACTTTATTCTCTTTTGGATGGATTCAGTGGATACAACCAAGTCCAAATCGCAGAAGAAGACCAATCCAAAACAACCTTCACCACAGAATGGGGGACCTATGCTTACCGAGTGATGCCATTTGGGCTCTGCAATGCCCCTGCTACTTTCCAACGAGTCATGATGGCTGCATTTCAAAATCATCTGCATGACTTTATTGAGGTATATTTGGATGACTTCTGTGTCTATAGTTTGATCAGTGAACACTGGGGACATTTGGAACAATGCTTTGACCGATGCCGAGAGTATGGGATTTTCCTTAACCCCGACAAATGTATCTTTGGGGTCTCTTCTGGAGTCCTGTTGGGCCACATTGTCTCAGCACAAGGGATATCAACAGACCCTGCAAAGATTGAAAAGATTGCAGCTCTGACAACACCCACCAACCTCAAACAGTTGAGGGGATTCCTAGGCCATGTAGGTTACTACAGAAGGTTTATAGCCCATTTTGCGACAAAGGCAACTTCTTTGCACAAGCTTCTGAGGAAAGATGCAGAGTTTACTTGGACAGAAGAATGTGACAAAGCCTTCCACACTCTGAAGCAGTGTCTGATAGAGGCACCCATTCTGCAACCTCCTGATTGGACGAAAGAGTTCCATGTACACACTGATGCATCAATTGAAGGCTTAGGCGCAGTCCTATGCCAAAAGGGCTCCTCGAAGTTGGATCAACTGATCTATTATGCAAGCCGAAAAGTCACTGATAGGGAACGGAACTATACAGTGACCCGAGCTAGAGTGCTTAGCAATGGTGTTTGCCTTGGAGAAGTTTCGCCATTACCTCCTATCCACCCACTTTAAATTTTATGTGGATCATGAGGCCCTGTCCTTCTTGATGAACAAAGCAGATGTGAAAGGACGATTGATGAGATGGCTCCTTTTATTCCAGGAGTTCGACTTTGAGGTGATTACTAAGCCTGGTCATTCCCATGTTCTGGCTGATCATCTGTCGCGTATCCCACAAACTGCAGATGAGGAGCAGGATGATCCAGACCTCCCTGATGCCTCCCTATTCTTGGTAGAAACTGTAACTCCCTGGTATGCAGACATTGCCAATCTGCTGGCAACCCAACAGTACCCTCCTGGTATCTCTAGTCGGGAAAGGAAGAAGCTCATGCTAGAATCAACCCCCTACACCCTGCTCGACGGTGCACTGTACAAGAAAGGCAAAGATGAAGTACTCAGAAGATGTGTTGCAGGAGATGAGATTGGGATTGTTCTGAAGGCTTGCCACGATGAGCCATGTGGAGGTCACTTTGCAGGAGAAGCTACGGCCAGGAAGACTTTGCTAGCAGGTTATTGGTGACCTGTAATTCACAAAGATTCCTATGATTACTGTAAAAGATGTGATGCTTGTCAAAGAATGGGGAAACCCACCAAGACAAGTGCCATGCCACTGCAACCTATCCTTCCCTTAAAGCCGTTTGAGAAGTGGGGCATTGACTTCGTAGGTCCGATCGACCCTCCCACCAGAAGGAAACAGAACAGATACATCCTCGTATGTACGGATTATGTCACAAAGTGGTGTGAAGCTAAAGCCCTAAAGCGGGACGTGTAACGTGTCCACTAGAATCCTCTAGAACACGTCTTAGCAGCCCATCGGAAAGGTTGTCTAGAAAACTCCACCCGGCACTCCCATGGAATGTTGCGGGTTTTGCAATCTAGGACTTTCCGCGTCTGCCACGTAACGGAAGTGTCCTGGCCGTTCCCACTTAGGATCGACCGGAATTGTTTGGTCATTTACTAACAGCGACTAGTGTCAGACCTGATCGAACTACTTTACGCAGAAACGCCTGGTCTGAAGCGGATTCATGCTGCACTTGGTTCAAGGAGAATGGGAAACGAGAGGGATGCAAGGCTCGACCTCTCTGCCAAAAGGCATAGTCCCATTCCGTTCCCCTAAAACAGCGTGAATCGGGTAATCGGTAATTCCAAGTCATCGTTCTCATTACTTGTTTCGGTGATGTTGATCATCCTTCTGTTCGTCGAAGACTTTGAGAAAAGTTCCCAGCTAACCGGGACCACCCATCCGTAGGACGGACCCATGGTCCATCCTCCGCACTTTCCTCGGTTTGTTTTAGTTATGTAATTACTACCACATTAGTTTGACATATAACAAACAGCTTCCTTGATTAACCCTGTTAAGCACTGGTTCCTTCACGTAATCTTATCACAGGACATAAAGAAAACAATGCCAAACAACTTCTTTATTATCATTTTATCCTTTTATCTTTGCAATACAAGGAGTTCCCGCCCGTAGGCGTATTCATAATCCGCCCGAAGGCTATCCAGTAATCCACCAGGAATCACTAATCCAAGTTTCCGCCCATAGACTAGTATGCGGGCCTCGAGATCCAATCCCGAGTCACGTTAGTCTCTTGTGCAGGGCCCGGAAGGCGAGGGATTTACAACCAGAGCCCCCCCTGGCACCCAAGCGTCCTCCTGCTCCAAGTAGAGCTCAACGGCAAGACCTCTCACGGCGGGTTCGGTCCATGTTCCCGGCGCGGTTAACAACCCCCTTGGTTAGGGTCAGGCAGGCAGTCGGGGGTAACTGAAGCTGCCTCTCCCTTCAGGCTTCAACCTGAAGTATTTAGATATATTTTCGTCCTTTAGTTCATTGAACAAACAATGCAAACAGTGCTTTCCAAACTGTTACAAGCACAATCAATTTCCAATGGTCGTTTAGCTGGCAAACTGTTAAGGAGTGACTCCTTTTCTCCGAATGCAACCCGCATTCGATCCGGAATCAATTGCAACTTGGCAAGATTCCTATCATTCTTGGGTTAGGGTCATACCCTACCAATACTTTAGGTTTTGTTGTGGTAGGTTCCAGCGACTATGTCGCTTTAGTTTATTGTCTGGTCACTTGCTTCAAGGCAAATACCTAACTTTTCTTTTCCTTGGTAATTATTTCCCAAGAAAAGTGAGTAACAGGATGATTACTCATCCTCTTGTAAGTTAAATTCTTTCAATAACTTGCCAACCTCATTTCGAGAGATGAAAAAACTCTCTTGTGGACAAATCTCAAGTCTATACGAGATTGCAACCTTTTTGCACATGTGTTGCATCATTCCACGGGATCATTCTACCCAATTGCTTAGCGTTTTCCGGTCACGGAATTTACCTCCAGCCGAGTGGCAGGGTTTTAGGGTATCCTCCAAACCATTCCTAATTATGTTGGCCGCCCATGATCCTAAAAATAGGCAACTCCGTCAGAGTTTCATCCTTTTGAACGAATGATCTTTAGGATAAAACCTTAGATCATTTCATGCAGGAACATCCAATTGCTTCGACATTTCGTGAACGTGTGTAAGATCTTTAGATTTGCGGATTTTGTCCTGGCAACCAGTGTAAAACTAGGTCGAATTATTATTGCACTAAACCCTAGTTAACACTTGGGATACCTATCATATCGACTGAGCCATGCCCATATGAGTCCCTTGTGGTTTAGGTTACTTAGTCAATTCAATTATACTTGTCTTGCGATAAGGATGATCCTTCTAAAGGTAATAAACTAAATCTAACGGAGAACAATAGTTATAACTCCACCAACACGCGTAAACATGCGATTTATTGCTTTTATGCATCACATGGTCCACGATAACTTTATCTTTCTTTAGTGCACGATAATCTGGATACTAACTTTTCCTAGGACCTACTAGGTCTTACATCAATAATCATACCTACAACCTTGTTGTCTACTTTCGAATCTTATGCTTTGACGAACCATGCAACCTTTCCTAAATGCGGTTTCTGATGAATGACGTTTTCACATGTTGACTATGCAACACCCAACATTCTCCTAGCTACAATGTAGTTTAACGAAGTTTATACCAAACTAAAGCTAGTGTTAACTCATTCCATTTTACATGCTATTTGCAAGTCCATCATTTCCGTACTCTATTATTTCTTTTCGGATAATATCTCTTGGTGTTAACCTTGCCTCATGAAATCATTACGAGGAGGATGTTGCCTAACATGCAGCACACGCTTATTCCTACCATGTCTAGGACGGAAGAGAATGCACTTATAAATTCCATTTCTTTGCCTAAGTTTAGACTCATTACATTGATAATGTACCAAAACTACATGCAACTAGTCTTCTAAGGTGGATAACTCGTTCAAATTCATGACAAATTTCCAATCCTGCCTAATGTTTCAAAGATACTTATCAAATGTATTTTTTTCCAATTTCCATATGCATTAAAGTTATGCATAAAAATGCAATCCCCTTTATGAACTAAGCGCGCCTAATCATTTATAACTCGAAGGAACCTGGACTTGAGGGGTCGGGGAGATATCCACTTGTATACTCGGAGATGAACCTCCCGCAGTCGCATCTTGTGTCCTTTTTGGGGCCATCGTAGGTGTAGAGTCGGCTTCTGATTTTTCCTTTGTGGTCTACGGATTTACTTGCCTCGGAATGCAACCTCCCGACCTTTGGCCTTTTCCTCGTATGCGGAAGATTCCTTTGCGGAATGGCGCTTGCCGAAAAGGGATTTAGGAGATCTTTGGGGAAAACCCCGTGTTGGCACGGAGTTGATTCTTGGATGGCTTGCGGCTTTAAAGTCCTTTTTGCGAAAGCCTTTTTCGAAGGTCTTGTGGGAGTCTTTACAGCCTTCACCCTCTCCTCTTCAATTTCCGGGAAGGGGTGTGAATGGGTCTTTTGGGGAATGTGGTGGGAAGGGGGCTTAAGGAGGCCCCCCCCTTAGAAGCTTCTAAAGAAGCTTCTAAGAAGCTTCAGCTTCTACAGGCCACGGGGGGGGGGGGGGGGGGGGGGGTCGTGCTTCAGGCGGGGCGGCGGTCTGAGGTGGACTGGTGGTCTGGCGGCAGCGACGGCGGACTGGCGGTCTGGGCAGCAGCGACGGCGGATTGGCGGTCTGGGCGGCAGCGTCGGCGGACTGGCGGTCTGGGCGGCAGCGTGTCGCTTCACGGCGACCTCCCCCTTCACGTCCGGCACGGCGACCTCCTTCAGCTCCTCGTCCAGCACGTCCAGCACCCCCTTAGCACCCTCTAGCTAGGGGGTGTTTATATAGGCCTTAGGAGGGGTGGGGAAGAGGGCCTTCACACACGTGGAGGACGCCCCCTCATGCAGCCCGACCTCACTCTTCCTTGGCCATTTCCCCCCCACACTCCCTCTCCTCCAGCCATGCATCGGCTGGGGGAAGGGATAATAATAAAAAAATTTGCCTTGAATTTATCCAATTGCCCTTCGCAAGCGGTTGTTTCCTCGCGGCTATACGGTCTTCAACCCCGGCCTTTAATTCTCGACGTGGAGGCCTCATTTTTGAGCGTGCATGGTGTGGATTAGGTTACCAATAATCACGAAGTAGGGAATACTCTTGCACAGGGTTTACACGGCGTGCGTGAAGTTAATATTTGCGGTACGGGGTACGCGGAAATATTACAGGACGATGGTAACAGCGTGGCCCTGTTCATGTACGAGAATATCATCACCCGTTTTGGTAGTCCCTTAGAGCTGGTAAGTGATAGAGTCACTCATTTCCTTAACAAAGTCATGGAAGAGTTGACAGAGTTGTATAAGATCCGCCATCGCAAGTCCACTCCTTATTACCCTAGAGCCAACGGCCAAGTCGAAGTCACCAATCGCATCCTCTGCTCGGTTCTGACAAGAACAATTGCTGCACATCGTCGTGATTGGGACGATCGACTTACAGAGGCCCTCTGGGCGTACAGAACCTCCCATAAAGCAGCAACGGGACAGACACCCTTCCAGCTGGTGTATGGTACAGAAGCTGTTTTTCCTGTTGAACTGGAACTACCCTCTTTGAGAGTGGCGATCAAAGAGCGTTTGGGTGATGATGATTCACTGCAACGCCGTCTTCTGCACTTGGAATGTTTGGATGAAATTCGCAGGATGGCTCTACAGTGCATGGAAGCCACGCAAGCTCGACGCAAGGCTTACCATGACAGCTTCATCAAGCACAAGGAGTTCAAAGAAGGTGATTTGGTCCTAGCCTATGATTCACGCTTTGGCAAGTTTCCTGGCAAGCTCCAACAGCGGTGGATGGGCCCCTATAAAGTACTTGCCATCAACCCTAATGGTTCTGTCCAAGTACAGACCATTGATGCCTCTGATGATCCCTTTCTGATCAATGGATATCGCTTGAAGAAGTACTTCCCTCCTTGGGGATCTTGACAATTACGGACACTTGATCCTTTCCCTCATTGGCGCGGCACTGTACTTCTTATGATGTTACTTTTGTTAGCCGTTCTTCAATCACTCCTGCTGAAGTGGATGCAACCCTCTGTCCCCTCCAAACCCCCTTCCAGCCTTGATTTCTTATCCTCTATTTTCCACCAGCGATAGTGGCGAGGTGGGTTCTGACACATGGTCTTTCCACCATTCCCTTGTTCAATTTGAAGAAAAAAAAAAACAAAAAAACAAAACATATCGGTTATGGGAGAAAAGGACTAAGGTCCCTGTCATGCCGACCTATTCTTCGAGAAAAGGTGGAAACACCCTCGGGAATAGGGGAAAACAAGAAAAAGAAAAAGAAGAAAAAAAAAACAAACAAACAAATCAGTTATGAGAGAAAAGGAAGCAATTCCCTGTCATAGCAGGCCTCGTTCCAAGAAAAGGTGATACACACCCTTGGGCGAGAAGCTGGCTGTGGAAAAGGTGGTAACACCCAACAGTCCAGAAAGTGGATTCATTAATTGATATCCCTAGGATCCAATTCCGAAGCTGCCTCCCTTGGTACGCTGTGTCATGGGTCTCTCTGCAAAATGACTAACTGTCCTCTAGCAGACGACATATTCCTATCCAACACAATGTTCGATTTGATGGCTACCTCCCTGGGTACGCCTCTTCAACAACTGATGACGCGATCTTCATTGACAACCCCTTGAGTGATGTGAGCTTTCATCCTAAACGGATGGGGAAGTGAGTACGGTTGCCCTCTGTATCTATCAATAGAGAGTGAGACAGAGGGTGGGCCGAGAGACCAGTCTTTTCCCTTCAAATCAAATGAGAGGTGAGAAGTGTGAATGAAGTGTTGCACGCACGGGATGGGCCTCTCAATGCACAAAGCACAATTTGTTTCTGTGCACTGCACCATAAGGCTCCCTTGCCTTCCTTCTTGCACTGTATGCCGGCACGGGGCGGGATGCACAGTTGCACCATCAAATGCGCACAAGGCATACAACCTTTGCACAAGCGACTGTGAGGATTACATCAATGGGTTTCAGGAAAAGGCTGCCCTCCTGTAATTATCAACAGAGCGTGAGACAGAGGGTGGGTTGAGTGTGACTGGAGTTTCTTCAATCAATTACCGAGAGGTGAAATTGAGGGACGTTACGACACTTGGAGTCAGGTATGTTCCACTTTCTCTGTGCACCCACGGGATGGGTCTTTGCCGTCATCACAAGACACATCACCCTGTTCTGTACACGGCACTGTAAGGCTCCCTTGCCTTCCTCCTTGCACCTATGCCAGACGGGTTGGACGCACTAATGCACCATCAACTGTGCACCCTGGCATACTCCTTCTGCACCATTCCCCCTTGTCGATTCCTCAACCGGGTATGAGATATGGGTTTTAATCATGCTTCCTCGAGTGATATTAGTCATGGGGCGAGTGACTGTTCTTTCATTCCAATTGAGTGACTGTGAGTTGAGTGTAGTATCCCTCATCATCATCGATGAATTTCCTGCGATTCCTTCCATCAGCTACCTCCCTAGGTGCTGCCACGTGGTCCCTGCCATGACGGACGTGCGCTGTGAAGATGCCTTGGTCCCTCCAGCGCCGACAACAACATTGGACGTGCCATCGACACTCAACCTTGATTCTTGACGAAACGGGCCAAGTTTTTCTAATCCTACACTTTGGTTTCTTCGTGCCGGTCATGTTTTAAGTGTGGGGACGTTAGTGGATGGTCTATGGCATGGTCCTAGGTCCCTGTTGCTCGGTTAACCCTATCAGTTGACGTCTTAAGTGTGGGGACGCGTCCCTGCGCGTCTATGTTGCATACCCCTCTGCATATGCCTTACCCTGCTCATGCATGTCTGCCTTGCCTTGCTTTTACCCTACTGGGATCCCTTCCCACCCACCCGGTTATGTTTCACCCACCCTTGGGGCTGTTCCCTTGCAGTTTTCCTTTATTCCCTGATTTTGAGGTTTTTTCATGTGAATGCACCCTACGTTCACCAAAGTCCCCATCCAACCTTATAGCCCTGTTCCTCTCTTTGAACTGATCATTTTTCCTTTTTACCTACCCCTGTTTCGGTGCACGGTTTTTGAGTTATTAATTTTTGAAGCATTTTACGCAATTTAGACGGTTTTCCATGGGAACGCACTTTTCTTGCTTCGGAACCGTGATCTGATGTCATAGCCCTGACCACGCTTTTCCCCTGACATTTTTCCTTTTTATTCCGCATCATTTCGATACATGGTTTGTCCGTTATTAATTTTCCGGGTTTTCACGACTTTTTCGTGTGTATTTTTGACATTTTTCCATGTGAACCTGCCCTGTTTGCATCGGAATTCCAATTTGATTTGACAGACATGTCCCCTGTGCGTCCCCCACCTTTTTCCTTTTTCCTCCACCCTTTTTCGACTTCCGGATTTTTACTTATTAAATTTTAAATGAGTTTTCGGGAGTGTTTTTGGAGTTTTTCACATGTGAACCCCTCCTATTTCCGCCGGAACTGCGGTTTAACGTGATAACCCTGTGACCCCTTACTGCGGACATTTTTCCTTCTTACTGCATGTCATTCCGGTGAACGGTTTGTTCGCTATTAATTTCCGATCCCATTTTCGGGTTTATTTTTTGGGTTTTTCCCATGTGAACGCGTCTTCTCTCAGTCGGGATTATGTTTTGATGTGATAGGATTGTCGGGCACATCTTTCTGCATAGTTTTTCTTTTTTTTGCACTTCATTCCGATGCACGGATCTTTCAATATTAATTTTTAAATTGCGTTTTTGGTTCGTTTTTTGTGTTTTTTGCACGTGACCACCCTTTACCCCTCCCGGAACCCCCGTCCCGTATTTTCCTTGTTTTTCGCCTGCCGTCCTGCCCACTTTTTGTTTTTGTGCTATTTCGTTTTGACGTCTGGATTGGGAGTTATTAATTTTTCTTTATTTTTCTATTTTTTCTCGCTCTCGTTTTGCGCGTGAACGCGCCCTTTTTCGATTTTACGAATCTCCACGCGCCTCGGTCGTGTCCGCGTAACCCGTACCGTCTTCCCCGTGCCATTTCAATCCCGTCACGGCAAATTTTTTTACCCCGCCCGCGCACGTGCGCGGGACGGGGGTCCGCACCCATACCTTACCACCCTTCCCCTTCCTTCGGGCACCCCCTATCCTCCTGGGATCCCTACCCTGCCCATAACCCCACCCTTTCCCCCCACCCCTTCCCCCCATGGCCCCCCATGGGCACCCACCCTTTCCTCCCACCCCTTCCCCCCCAACTGCCACCCCTTCCCCAACCGCCTTCTCCACCTCTCTCTTTCTTTCTCTCTCTCTCTCTCTCCTTCTCCGTTCTCCCTTCCCCTCGCCATCGCTGCCTACCCCCGTCGCCTCCCTTCCCAGCTCTACTCCTCCCCCCACCCCGCCAGTGCCGCCTACCTCCCAGCGACTACCTCTCCCTGCCTTCTTCTTCCCTACCCCCCGGTGGCGCCTTCCAGTCCCCCACCCCCCGCGCCTCACTTCTCCTCCCCAGCCCCGCAGCTCCTCCTCCCTCGTCTCCTACCACCCCCAGCGCCACTTCTCCTCCCCAGCCCCGCAGCTCCTCCTCCCTCGTCTCCTACCACCCCCCGCGCCTCACTTCTCCTCCCCAGCCCCGCAGCTCCTCCTCCCTCGTCTCCTACCACCCCCAGCGCCACTTCTCCTCCCCAGCCCCGCAGCTCCTCCTCCCTCGTCTCCTACCACCCCCCGCGCCTCACTTCTCCTCCCCAGCCCCGCAGCTCCTCCTCCCCCGCCTTCCTTCGTCGCCTCCCCTCCCAGCCTCCCTTCTCCTCCCCAGCCCCCCAGCATCTCCTCCTCCTCCCCCGGCGCCTGCTACCCCCCGCCCGCAGCGCCTCTCTCCCTCTTGCCCGCCGTCACAGCGTGGTGCCACCGTCGCCGCCGTTGCCACCGCGTGGAGCGCCGTTCGCCGCCGCTGCCGCCGACGTACCTCTCCCTCCACCTCCGTCGCTCCTTCACCTCCTCCTCCTTCTCCTTCCCTTCCTCCACCGCCTCCTCCCCCTCTGCCACCTCCTCCCACCCTCTTACCTGCCCCAGGTTAGCCACTAACCTTAGATTAGTTAACACTAACCTAATTGTGATTAATTACTAACCTAGCTTTAGTTAACCTTAACTAGGGTTAGGTTAAAAACTAACTTAACTAGGGTTAGGTTAAAAACTAACTTAACTAGGGTTAGGTTAACCCTAACCTAACTGTAGTTAGTCAACTAACCTACCTCAGGTTAGTCTTCCCCCCCACTAACTAACCTAGGTTAGTTAGTCTCACCTAGGTTAGTTAGAACTTACCTAGACTAACTTAACTAACCTAGACTGACCCCAGACTAACCTAATTGACTTAGTCCACCCTAGACTAACCCAGACTAACCTAATCAACCTTGACTAACCTGACTAGACTTAGGTAGACTAACCCGACTTATCCCACTAACCTGACTTAATTGACTTATGTTTAACTGACTTATTTGATTAATGTGATTTAGGTGACTTAATTAATCACTAAATTAATTTTTCCATTAAAAAATTTCAAAAAAATTTCTAAAAATTCCTTTTGCCTTTTGTCAATTTTTGGAAATTTGTCTGTTGGAAATTGCCTACCCTATAATTTCTGAAAATTCCACATTTCCTAAATTTACCCCTAAATTGCCCATAAATGTAGAAAATTCATTTAAAAATTGTAAAAAATTCTAAAAATTTCTAAAAACAATTCTCAAAAATTTCCCTCACCTCCCTTCATCATTTTTCCTTTATTCAAACATAAATAATCACAACTAAAAATTTTAAAAAAATTAAAAAAAAAACCAACACAAACCAAATCAACACATCTGCTAAGGTGTTGTCATTGTTGTTTCATCAGTGCTCTTTACTTTTCCTTTACTAGAACTCTTCCGTGCGTATTTCTGCATTACATACACACCCCTTCCAGGTATTTATTTTATGTGCTTTATTTATTTTTATTTTCCCCCTTAATCACAAATTAATTGTTAAAATGAACCCTTTAATTCACCCACCGTTTCCACGCGCATTCGCGCTAAATACACATTTTTTTTAAATTAAAATAAACCAACCGTTCACTTAGCACACGCTACGTGCGCTAAAGAGGCACTTTAAATTTTAAATTAAAATAAACCAGCCGTCACATGAGCACGCGCTGGCAAAAAAGCGCTCCACATCACCTTAATTTATAATCAATGAATTGCATTTAGAGACCCAGTCGGGAATCGAAGTCCGGGAATCGAATAACTGCACCGTTTTAACCTAATAATTGGTAAATAAATTTATAATAAGGAACCGCCGTTTTCTTGCTAAGGTTTATCACCTAATAAAAATTCACCCATTTTTAATAATTGATTAAAATCAACCCTTCATTAAATTAATTCCCCCCTCACTGCACTTAATTCCCCTTTTTAATGAACCGTTTCGTGGGATGGGTATACGCAGTTATTAGTGTTATTTTCCATGGTCCAGTCTTGGTTCTATTACAGATTTAGTTTTGATTTGTGTCGGATATGGTATGGTTTTGGTTTCCTGTCTTAGTTACGGTTACGGGTACGGTATGCAGTTTTTTTTCTTTTATTGCCTGATACGGGGTTCAGGGTGTTTGTCTGATGCATCGCATGAAGCTTTCGGTCGCATTTGTCTCAAGGTCATGTCAAAATTTTTCTAGGATGTGGTTTGCTTGGGGTTAGTAGGTCGTGTCACGTTTGATTGGTAATTCTCTTATCCTTGGTTTTTTGTCTGTTGCTTTGCAGGCATTCTCCTTGATTGTTTGTGTTTGTGGTGTGTGTGTAACCATCTGAATGGCGCCTTCTCATGCTCCTCCCCCTATCCAGTACGTCCCATTAGTTAGTAGGGATTATTCTTCCCTACTTACTTTTGAGCCCCTCACAAAGGCAGGACTTGCTGCTTTTGTGGCCACTCCTTTTCCATTACTTCCAGAGGATTCGTCCGTATGTGATGAGTTCCTGGCCTCTTACAGCAAGAAGACAGGCGTAGTCCAAGGAATGTCTATGACATTGACGTCTCGAGGCTTAGGGAAGGCTCTATCTTTACCCTCCAAAGGAGAACCTTTTGTGACCACTCGTCAGCTCTTCTCTAATGAAGAGATTCTCAAGCTGTTGCAGAAGCAGACAAGGGAAGTCCTTGATGTTAAGAAGGTGATAAACTCTTCAGGAGTTTCGTTTTCTATGATCACTGATCCCGTATGGAAGACGATGTGTCAGTTCCTTCAAGACAGGTTCATGCCTGCCAAAACGCCATCCCACTATTTGTCCAAAGAGCTTTTCACAGCTTCCAGGATGGTGCTGAAAGGAGTTGCTATTGATTGGAGCACTTACCTCCTTACTAAAATGGATCAGCATTTTGTTAAAGTCACGAGGGGTAATGTTACCAATGTTACATACGGATCATATTTGTCTGCCTTCTTGACCTATTCAGGTTTACAGAAGACTGTGCCTCCACCTCCTCCATCAGATCCAGTACCTCCTCCTCCACATTCAGAAGAGTCAGCCCCTATTGACATTGAGGATGATGATTCTCCGCCTCCCCTGGTCATACAGCGCAAACGCTTGAAGAGGGTAGCGGATAAAGCCCCTGCTATACTTCCCTCAGTACCTCTCCCTGCTACTTCTGGCAGTGAACTCCCTGGGTATCTCACTTGCAATAACCTATTCCGAGCACATCGAGAAGGATCCTTGGAGATCTCAGTTCCTTCCTTGAACAGTCTCGTTTTAGGAGATGCCATTCCTTTCCTCTGCAAGGATATTCAAAGTTCCATTGAGTTGTCCGTGACAGCCTGTGTTCAACAGCTGTACGCATCTTTCTATGAGGAGCTCATGCAGTCCAAAGACCAGTTGCATAAGGCAACATCTGAGTTAGCTTCTGCTAAGGATACCCTAGCAGATCTATTTAAGCAAATGGAACAGCAAACCCAACTGGTTGCCACTCAAAGCGATGAGATTTCTTCATTGAAGACCCAGTTATTCGAGGCTCAGTCACAGGTTACTAGCCTTTCAGCAGAGAAGGAGAGGATGTCCAGCGAAGTGAAAGAATTCCAAGTTCTTTTAGATGACAAGCTTTCAGCTTTACAGATGGCTAATGACACAGTGGCCAACCAAGCCTCCCAAATCCAGCAGTTGCAAGATCAGCTTGCAAAGTCCTGCTCTGTTCCTCCAAGCCCTCCTGTTCCATTGATTCCTTCTCTTTCACCGCAGGATTTGGCTTCCCTACAGAGACAGGCTACTTTGTGCCCTCTATTCCAAGACAAAGTGGAAAGATTGCAGTCCCGAATGGACTTGTTATGGTCTACCTTTCAACAGTTTCAGGAATATGTCTTACCAGACCATTCTTTCTTTGTCCACTACCACTTACAGAAGTTGGTCTTCTATATGAAGCTTTCCACGATGGATTTACCTTTTCCAGAGGATGGCTGGAGTGGGGCTTGGTCTGCTGAGTTGTTGACATAGGTAGTCAGAATGGTCTTTGAAGATTCTGTCACGCCAGACACCATGTTGATGTCATACATGTATCTCCGAGGAGATTTGTTAATTCCAGATGAGGTAGATATGGCATGGTATGTGGGGGATGTGGTCTTACAGGCTGTTCTATATGTCAATCATTTGGAGTTGCGCATAGCTGATATGTTTCAAAGTTATTCCTCCAAAGTAGCTGATTGTCAAGATAATTCGTGGCATCCCATGATTGATTCGGTGGTCCTCAATCAAAGACAAAACACAGCTCCTACCTTTACCCAGAGTACTAACCAACTGAGGATGGATCTCTTAACTTATCTTTCCAAACATAATCCATTTGATGCTATCTTCTTTGATGCCTATCATAGACGATCTCTCTTAGGACCTTCTGTTCCTACCCTCCTCTATTACCAACAATTGGCTCACCGCTATGCTATATATATTTCCCTTTGTCAAACTAATTCCACAGTAATTTTACCACTTCTTTTCCAACCTTCCAATTTCCCTCAAATTCCTATTTTCACTTACTGTTCCTTTATTGAGGATAGGGTATTTTCCCCTTCTCCACCCTGTCCTTCACCCCTCATTAATGTACCCTCCACATTTCCTATTTATCAGTTAACACCGTTCCTTAGTCATTCCTTACAAATTTCTGCCACTCCTTCTTTAACCTTTTCTTCCTTTTATGATTTTTCCTATCCTTTCCTACATCCACTTTCCCTTATTCCATTACCCTCTCCTAACACTTCCATATCTCAACCACCTCAGTTGGTTAGTGACTGTGACGGTTTTGATACTCAGATTTCCAGAAGAAGGGGATGGAGTTCGGATGTTTGCCTTACAGGACCACAGATTAATTGGCCAGCAATTCCAGGAGAATGGATAGCTTCGAGTCAAGCTTATCAAAACTATGTTCATTTTGCCCAGCAATATTCACAGTCTGCAGATCCCTCAGTGAGATTAACTGCTCACTTTGCTTGGTACCTGGCGTATATGCATAGGCACTCTCATACTGATTCAAAGCCTATTCCAAAGTTGTGCATGAATGTCAATGTTAGCATTGATTCCCATCAGTTGGAGATATTGTATTTTCATGCCCTCTGTTTGCCTAGCAGATACTTGGTCCTGTTGAAAAGGATGTGCTGTCTCCAATTTTTCCAAAATCCTCCTAAAAACTTTGTAGATGAATCCTTATCTATGGATCGATTCCGACAACATCAATCTTTTAAGAGGGATCATCTTCATTGATACCTTTCCAATGTATGGTGGAAGCTTTTTAATGCCAAACTCTTCTTTTTGAAGAAGTCATTCAGATGGTTGTGTTGTGTATTAGTGTTTGTGTTGTGAGTTCATGTATGTCAAACGAACGTGGTGGTTTCCTATTGGATTTTGTGTACGAGCTATGTTTTGGAAATTTGTGGTGCTGGGTTCGTGGATGGAGAATTGCAGAAGATGCTGAAGAAGAAGAAAACTTTTATATCCTTTACAAATTTGTGATGATTTTTAGTTTGATAAGAGGTGTTAATTTCAAAAGAGTTTTCCTTTCTTTGTATTTTTATATCAGAAACAGGTTATAAGTTGGGGTCGTGGTGGATGGATTCTTTTTTGAAAAGATATTGAAGATCAAAGTTGAGATTTTCTATGAACTTGTATTCCCTTTTTCCTGGGTCGCGAGGACGGTTCCTTATTAAGTGTGGGGATATGTTGAGTGTTGAAATGACTTGTTTTTTGGCTGATTTTTGTTGTTTTTGAGAGCTGAATGGTTGATTTTATGAGATGATTGATTGATTTAGAAGTGGTTTGAGAATGTTTTGGATGATATTGATTGTGTTTTGGAAGATCATCATGTTTGTTGGTGGTTCTGTGATGTTCTGATAGGTTCTGAATGGTTCTGTATACCTTCTGTTTTGTTCTGTTTTGGTCTATTTTGTTCTGATTGTCTTCTGTAGGGAGGGAAGGAGTATTGATTAATGAAGAATGAGATATTGTGAAAGGTTATTGAATGGTTTGTGAAAGTTTGGAATGGTTTGAGAGTGAGTTATGAGGTTTTGATAACCTTCTCTAGGTCTTCTGTAGGTCTTCTGTAGAGCTTCTGTAGACTGTTCTGCTTCTGTTCTGTTCTGTACTGTAGCTGTTCTGTATGCTTCTGTAAGTGTTCTGTGGAATGTATGTGTGACTTTGGGGAAAGTTTTCTAGCCTTGGAAAGAGGTGAATACAAGTGCAAAAGAGCTGAAGGAAGTGGAAGAAGTAGCTGCTGAAGACTCAAGTGAAGACTAGAGTGAAGTGATAGTAGTGAGCTATAAAAGGACACTGTAGTGGCTCTGGTGACTCTTCATATCAGACATACCTCTTGGGAGGGGTATCCACGACCTAAGAGTGATTATTGAGAGTAATTTTGGAGAGATTGTAGTGAGGACATGATGTATTATTGATGGAGTGAGAGAGAGAGAGTCAGAGATAGCCAATTTTACTCAAACAGAGTGATTGTATATGAGAGATTGAGAGAGAAGACTATGAAGATATTGAAGATGAATACTATGTGATGTATTTCCATTCAAAGATGGTGTATTCTTTTGCTTTCTTTGTTCTATTGATGGATTTTGTGAAGATGTTGAAGAATATGGTTGATTCTATTAAAAACCGTGGGAGATTTACATGATGCTGCATGAAGATTTGTTGTGCCTGGTGTTCTTTTCTTCATTGTGATCATATGAAACATGATAAACAAGCTTGTTGATGTTACAAGATAGATTTTCTTGCAAGAGAATTCCCTTTTCCTTGGTGTTCCTCTCGGGGCTCCATCTGGCCATATATAACTTGCCTCCGGGTCCTACACAAGAGGCTGACGTGACTCGAGATTGAATCTCGAGGCCCGCATACTAGTTTACGGGCGGAAACTTGGAATAGCGATCCCTGAGGATTGCTGGAATTGCCTTCGGGCAGATTATGGATTAGCCTTCGGGTTGGATTATATGATGTATTCCAAAGACTGTTAAATAAAGATCAAATATTGAAAAGGAACTTGTTTGACATTGCTTTTCTATGTCAGTGCCTAAGTTACGTGAAGGAACCAGTGGTTAATTGGCTAATTAAGGAAGCTTTTTTTACTTGTCAAACTAAATGTGGTAGGTAATTAGACAACTAAAGCAACCCCGAGGAAAGTGTGGTGGATGTGACCATGGGTCTATCCTACGGAAGGGTGGTCTCGGTTGGCCAAGAACTTTTCTTGAAGGAAATTGATAGCAAGGAACGATGACCTAGAATCTAGAGTACTAGAGTCCCAATTTATGTTGTTTTAGGGGAATGGAATGGGACTATGCCTTACGGGAAGAGAGGTCGAGCTTTGCATCCCTCTCATTTTCCATTCTCCTTGAACCAAGTGCAGCATGAATCTGCTTCGACCCTGACATTTCTGCGTAAAGTAGTTCGCCTGGGGTTCGATGCTAGCTACCGTTCTAGGAATTTGACCACTAGGAAAACCCTGATTCAGGTCGGTCCTAAGTGGGAACAGTCGGAATGCTTCCGCTTCATGGAAGACTCGGGAAGACCTGGATCGCAAACCCTGTGACATTCCGTGGGAGTGCCAGGCAGCACTTTTTGGATTCTCTTTCCGATGGGCTGCTAATACATGTCCTACAAATAGACAGGTGGACACGTTACAGTTGGTATCAGAGCAAACCAATGAGATCTAATAATTTCAAGGAAACTTAATGACGAGAAGTAAAGCAAATGTTGTTGCTAAGAATATTTTCTTACTTATTTATTAATTCTGACCTGCAGAGTCACGAAGCATGGAACAAATTCTTGGTGTTCCAGGTTATGTTTATGACTGCGATGCGTGCTTCGGATTATCGACAAAGGCTAGGTATGATGAATATCCTTGACCGCATCTACAATCCTTCACCCCTGTATGTGGAATGGAGATGGATGGGTGATTCATGAATTTATTACATAGCTGCTCATCAACTTGCATACCTTTGGACCAACTTGAAGAGAATCAAGTGGATGGAGGACTTAAAGATCGTAAAGTTGTTCAAGGTTTGTTGAAGCTCACGCAAATGAAACCCTACATGTCAGCAGTCAAAAGGTCAAGCAACAGAACACATATGTGTATGAGGAAGTGACTCGAATAATCCCTGCCAACAGAATCAAGGTGTTGGGACATTATGAAAAGAATAGGTATCAAAGGAAGGGATACCCTAAGCTTCCTATGACCTATCGATTCTTGAAAATCCATAACCCCAATCCATATTATTACTCAGTTCACGTAGCTCAATGTAACACAATCTTATTCTCCCCGAATTAATGTATCAACTTGCTCTACCATCCCAAGAATAATTGTACTCGAAAGGGCTATGCCCATATGAATGAAATAGACTTTTTATCAATGATTGTCTTGGCTGTAAGTGTTGGTAATGGAGTTAAGTGATTAGGTCACTTGTCTAAAAGCTGAATTGGGCATGAAATGTAATGTGAGAAATGCTTAGCAAGTTTTTAACGTAAAGAATCTTATTCCCTAGGCACAACCTCAAGTGCAGATTCCTAGTCCGACCCCTACACCAAGTACGGTCCTGATTCAAGAGAAGAAGTTTCTTCTCAAGCAAATCAAGCCATCAGAATTTGATAGCAAGGGAAGGACCGTCCAAACTGATGCCGAGATCTGGATCGAATCCATGGAGGATTATTTTGAAGCAGCAGGTACTGCACCCACTAACCAAGCGATACTCGCCAAACTGAAGCTTACCAGCGAAGCAAGACTTTGGTGGAAGCAATGGCCTAGAGACCAAGGGATCTCGGAAGGGTCATTTACTTGGGAGAAGCTAAAAAGAGCTGTGTGAGGAAGGTATCTATCACCTGCCTACGGCACGCAGAAGATGAACGATTTCTACGAACTGAAGTAGCTTGGTCTATCCCTTGATACTTACTATTCAAAGTTTGTCTCTCTTTTGAAGTATGCGCCACAAATGGATATGACACAATAGGTGTCAAAGTTTTGTGATGGATTAAACCCACCTATAAACACCCGCCTCGAATTAATGTGCCAAACAGACCTTCAGGACACGCTCATTCGAGCTGTGCCCATAATACAGGAGGTGCAGACCAGGCCAAGAAATAACAAGACTTGGTCTTATAAGGATAAAAACAAGGGAGTGTATATGTCCTAGGCCAAGAGAACGCAGGGAAAAAGTCAGGGACAAAGGAAGAAAGCTAGGACCAACACTGTCAATAATTTCGTTCCTACCCAAGGTAATGGCCGCAATCTCCGTTGTTTCCATTGTAACGAGCCTAGTCATTTCAAAAGGCAATGTCCCAAGCTTGGCGGAGGACAACGTCAAGGGCCATCCCAAGGAACCATCCGTGGCCAAGGTGCCGCCATCAGGGCCAGAGGAAGAACCGCCAGTGTTGCTAACAGGGAGATGTGTGATGAAGAAGACCTGACCATGGAAGCAGACTTTGAGAGGGCAATAGTCCATGCCGCTCTTCACAAGAAAGGCCCGAATTGCCACTTCTCGATGATTCAAACCCCATTGGATTATCAAGGTAAAAGCTTCAAAACCTTGATTGATTGTGGTAGTACACATTCCTTTATTTCACTAGCTTGTGCAAGAAGATTAGGAATAGCCACAATAGATGCACCTACCTTACTTGTGGAATTAGCAAATGGTCGTGAAGTCACTTGTACCAGGCAAACTGTTAAAGGGAAGTCGATCACAAAATCAAGCTAACGCCAGGAGCTGCACCAATTGCAATGAGACCATATAGAATTTCCATCCCAAAAGTGATTAAGCTGAAGGAGAAACTCAAGCAATTGTTAGACCAAGGCTACATCCATTCTAGCAGTTCACCATGGGGAGCTCCAATGCTGTTTCAGAAGAAGAAAAATGGAATACTTCGGCTATGTATTGACTATAGAGGGTTGAATCAATCAACCATTAAGAAAAAATATCCCATCCCAAGAATAGATGAACTTCTTGACCGTCTCCAAGGTGTGAAGATCTTCTCCAAGATTGATCTCAGGTTTGGGTACTATCAGATAAGGATCAAGGAAGAAGATATCCCAAAGACGACATTTAGCACAAGATATGGACACTTTGAATTCCTAGTCATGTCATTCAAACTGACAAATGCTCCTGCTACCTTCAACATGCTAATGAGGATATCTTTAGGCCATTTCTTGATGACTTCGTACTCGTCTTCTTTGACAATACCCTAGTCTACTCCAAACAGGAAGAAGATCATGAACCCGAGCTTCGCATCGTCCTTGAAACAATGAGGGCACACAAGCTTTATGCCAAGAAGAAAAAGTGTATGTTTTTCAAGCGACAGATTGAATATCTGGGATTCATCGTATCAGCAGAAGGAATTTCAGTAGATACGGCCAAGGTCAGAGATATTCCGGAGTGGTGAACACTAACAACTGTCAAAGAAATACGTATTTTTCTTGGATTGATAGGATGGTTTAGGGTCTTTATAAAAAACTATGCTTTGATTGCTGCGTGAATGATCGATCTACTAAAGACGCAAGCATCAATTGAATGGTCACCTGTTGAAAAATCCAGCTTTGATAAACTAAAGCAAATCTTGGTATCAATACTTATCCTCAAACTTCCGGACCTCTATAAGGAGTTTGAAGTAATAACTGATGCTAGCACACTTGCCTTAGGATGTGTGCTTATGCAGGAAGGTCATCCTGTAGCATACTCTTTGAGGAAACTGAAGAGCCATGAAAGGAACTATGCCACCCACGATCTGGAGCTATTGGCTATCATCCATGCTCTCAAGCTTTGGAGGCACTACTTACTGGGTAACAAGTTTACCCTAGTGACGGATCATAAAAGTCTTAAATGTATTTTTACCCAGAATGAGCTCAACATGAGGCAAAGTTGATCGATTGAAGTGCTGGAGGAATATGATTTTGAAATAAAATATCGGCTTGGAAAGGAGAATGTAGTTGCCGATGCACTCAGCCGCAAGGCATTTCTAAATTCCCTGATCCTGCAAGATCCATCAACTACAAGATCTCTAGCCACAAAGGTATCCATGCCAAACAACCTAATTCTTGAGCTAGCTAGAGAAAAGGCATGCCATGATACAACCTATCAAAAATTGCTAATGGAGATCCCTATCAAGGATCTAGACCCGAAGCTACAGGCAAAGTATCAAGAATTCTCTATCAATAGTGGACTTGTCTACTATAGAACAAGATTATGTATACCGGCAAGCCAGTCACTCAAGCAGAAGATACTTTGGGAAGCTCATGACTCCCCTTTTTCAGGACATCCTGGCTATGCCAAGACCCTCAATGCAGTCAGAAAGAGCTATTATTGGGAGAGGTTCAAAGGTGACGTTCTCAAATATGTCACTAAATGTTTGTCTTGTCAACATATTAAGGCCGAACATGTCAAAATGCCAGGAAAATTGCAACCATTTGACATTCCCCAAATGAAATGGGAATTCGTTAGTATGGATTTTGTTGTTGGCCTGCCCCAAGTTCAGGGAGGATACAACTCCATTATGGTTGTGGTTCAAACAACTCCATTATCCCTGTTAAGACAAACTATAAAGCCTCAGACATTGTAAGATTATTCATCAAGGAGGTATTCAAAATGCATGGGTTTCCCAAAAGAATCATTAGTGATCGTGACTCTCTCTTCACATCACATTTCTGGAGGGCTATCTTCGAGGCCATTGGTACTCAACTCTATTTTAGTACAGCTTACTATCCCCAAACCGATGGTCAAATGGAGTGAGTCAACCAAGTCATTGTGGATATGCTAAGGGCACACTGCTGCTGTGAACCCAAAAAGTGGATTCAATATTTGCCACTGGTTGAGTTTTCCTACAGTGCTTCCTACCAATAGAGCATTCAGATGATCCCTTTTCAAGCATTGTATGGGCATGAATGTCGTAGTCCTTTAAACTTTTCAGATCCAACCTTAAGGGTTGAAGTCTCAAAGCAGATGCTGGAAGATATGGATAACCAAATCAAGTCAATAAGACAAGACATCCAAGCCACCAAGGATAGAGAAAAGGCTTACGCGGACTTGAAACGTCAAGACAGATCCTTCATTAAAGGTGACATGGTCTTCATTCGCATACGTCCAAAGAAGAGTTCCCTATCCTTAGGTGAATGCAAGAAGCTAGGTCCAATGTATTGTGGACCTTACAAGATCCTCAAGTGCCTAGGGCCTAATGCTTATAGACTGCAACTCCCTGAAAACCTAAAGGTTCATAATGTATTCCATATCAGTCTATTGAAAAAGTATGTATCTAACCCTAGTCACGTACTTGATAATCAACAAGTTGTAATGCCTAGCCAAGGAGTCCTTGAGCTACGGCCTGACAGTACCTTAGATGTTAGGGAGAGGCATTTGATATCTAGAACCTTGAGAGAATACCTTGTCCAGTGGAAAGATTATCCCAAAGAGGATGCCACTTGGATGGATGAAAGCACTCTAGACCAACAATACCCCCAGTTTTCTCGGGATGAGGACATCTTGATTCCTCTAAGGGGGAGAGAATGTAATATTTCTGCATGAAATATTAATAAATTTTAAACCCCACACACACCGCACAATGAGCAATTTCAAGTGACCTCCCCACGGCAAAAAGACATTGGCTAAATACTTACCCCAGGTGCATCATCAAATCCTAGCCCGCATTTCGCACAAGAGTCCGTGGCTAAAAGCCCACAAGCGCACGCATGAACACCCTTCACGGGAAAGGAAAAAGGGTAATGGATAATTTAGTGTAAATTTTTTTACTATTACCCCTCCCTTTCAGCTATTGCATGGTGGGAAAGAGGGAGCGTGAGAGGAGTGAAGAGGAGTAAAAGAGCACAGGGGGAGGAGGAAGCATGAAAGCTAGCCACATGTGTGGCTATCTCCCCCCCTTATCCTATAAGACCTCCCCCCTCTCAAGCATGAGGGAAGGGAGGAGAGAGAGAAGGTCGTGGAGCTCCTGTACTGCCTGCCATCGCCGCCTTGTTGCCCTCATGCCGCCATGCTACCTACCAGGCTGCCGCCTCTGCCCACCCCATCATCACCCTCAACACCACCCTCCTCATCCCCTTCGTCGTCATCCTCTCCATCCTCCCGATCATCACATTTTTTTTTCCACATTTTTTGTCAGAGACAGAAGCTTAGAAGCTTCTTTAGAAGCTTCTAATCTTAAGCCTCCATAGGCCTGGTTTCCCCGTGCTTCCCCCCAAAATTTAAAACCAAGTCCCTAAGGCCGTATCCTACGTAGAAGGAGGAGATATCAGACATAAGTAGATTCGATACGCGAAGTGACCTAAAGGACAATTTTTGGAACAAAATTACTATGTCAAATAGCCCCCAAACAAAAGACCTAGGTGCACACGTGGGAGCCGCCAACCCCCGGTCACGCGTTGACAATGCTGCGAGTCCTCATGCCCAGGTTCCAATTGTATTCTCACATAAGAGGGGATGCGTTGAGCATGATGGTTTTTTAGGAAAATTTAAATGCATTTATCCATCATTTTACAAAGTTTAGTGCATGCAGATTAATTGAAATTGCTTGCACTCTCGTCAACAAGGGTAGTTGCATTCTCCTTGAATGTATAATGCATAAATTAGAAGAGGGATCGTGCTAAGAAGGATAGAGCTTGTCGCATGTTGCCCTTATGATTTAAATTCATGGACGTGATACGTATAGAGGATAATCTTAGATGCCATTGAATGTTGTCTAAAGAATCCCAACGCATGGAAAGGAAACTATGAACTTTGCCAGTTGCATGAGAGGAATGCTTGCATTTTAGGTTGGTTAAGTGCTAAAGGACGGGCTAAATCATTAATGGATCTCATGGCATTTCGCTCACGCATGGAATTCTTTTATCCAAGTTTGTATTTAGAAAAAGATGCATTTCATATTAAAGCTTGAATTCGATGCATTAAGCGAAGGGTTATGAGCATAGTTCTTGATGAAATTCAACGTAGGTTTTTACACGAGTTAGCCTGAAGTGTCAATCATTATAGTCTAGGCAAGGAAAAGAAATGGTCATTGTACATCTTATAGTTGCATAGAAGGAAAAAGTTTATGAATGGCATACTTGCATGGAATGTTGTATCTTGTATTTATTTACATCTTTTAGGAAAAATATTAGCGTCTCAAAAAAAGATCACCTCTTGTCGCAAGACAATTAGATCGATTTAGGTAAATCGCTTGTAATGGCATAACCCACATGGGATTCATAAAAGCATAAATAGTTAGTACGACGAGCACCTCAAAGTGCTAGGTAGGGTTTAGTTACATTAAAAATTATGCCTAGTATCACACTTGGGATGCCAAGTCAAGACTTCCAATCCCAAAGATCCTACCCACATTCATAGAATGTTAGGGTTAGCTGAATGCCTATGCAAGAACAATCTAGGATTTTTACCCTAAGGATCAATTGACCAAATTCTAGACTTCCATTTGAATTTAGAAACCCTAGGGCCAAATGTTGTCAGCCTAGTATGGTTAGGGTTAGGTTAGGTCAAGAAGACATCCCAAAATCCTACAACTTGACCAAACGGATTTCTTGACCAAGGAATGCCATTTGATGGGAGAAATGATCCCACAAGTTAGGTGCGACAATTGTCTCGTGCAACAAGTTGCAACGTCGCATGGCTTTGTGTTTAAATCATAAGATAGATTTGCCACTCCTTGGAACAAGGTTGGTAGGTTCTAAGTACAAGTTTAATTTGCAAGAGGATGAGTAGTCATCTTGCTTCATCACCCTTCTGTGAGGCTGAGTTGCCAAGTTAGGGTAACTATGAATTGCCTAGCAAACAATTGACCAATCAAGTTAGGGCGACAAGGTTGCCCAGGAATCACTGTCTTAGTTTAAGGAACCTAAGGTGTTTTTGGGTTAATAGGGTATAAGACCTAACCCAAGGATAAAAGGGTAAACAAAAAACAAAACCCTTGTGGATCTTGCCAAGTCGCAATTGATCCTGGATCGAATGATGGATGCATTCAGAGAGAAGGATTCACACCTTAGTAGTTGGCCAACAAACGACCACTGGATTGATTGTGTTTGTACAGTTAGGAGAACTATTTCTACTTCTTTGCTCAATGAACTAAAGCTCGAAAAATAATTAATGCTTCAGGTTGAAGGCCTGGAGGGAGAGTCAGCATCAATTACCCCCGACTATCTGCTTGACCCTGTCCAAGGGGGTTGTTAGTCGCGTCGGGTACGTGGACCGAACCTGCTGCGAGAGGTCTCTCCGTGGGTGCTACTTGGAGCAGGAGGACGCTTGGGGTGCCAGGGGGGCTCTGGCTGTAAATCCCTTGCCTCCAGGTCCTGCACAAGAGGCTGAGCATAAGAGGCTGACATGACTCGAGATTGGATCTCGAGGCCCGCATACTAGTTTACGAGCGGAAACTTGCAATAGTGATCCCTGAGGATTGCTAGAATTGCCTTCGGGTGGATTATGGATTAGCCTTCGGGGGATTATGGGTTAGCCTTCGGGTTGGATTATATGATGTATTCCAAAGACTGATAAATAAAGATCAAATATTTAAAAGGAACTTGTTTGACATTGCTTTTCTATGTCAGTGTTGCCTAAGTTATATGAAGGAACCAGTGGTTAATTGGCTAATTAAGGAAGCTATTTTTGCTTGTCAAACTAAATGTGGTAGGTAATTAGACAACTAAAGCACCCCCGAGGAAAGTGCAGTGGATGTGACCATGAGTCTGTCCTACGGAAGGGTGGTCCCAGTTGGCCGGGAACTTTTCTCGAAGGAAATTGACAGCAAGGAACGATGACCTAGAATCTAGAGTACTAAAGTCCCAATTTATGTTGTTTTAGGGGAACGGAATGGGACTATGCCTTACGGGCAGAGAGGTCGAGCTTTGCATCCCTCTCTTTTCCCATTCTCCTTGAACCAAGTGCAGCATGAATCCGCTTCGACCCTGACGTTTCTGCGTAAAGTAGTTCGCCTGGGGTTCGACGCTAGCTACAGCTCTAGGAATTTGACCACTAGGAAAACCCTGATTCAGGTGGGTCCTAAGTGGGAACGGCCGGAATGCTTCCACTTCGTGGCAGACTCGGGAAGACCTAGATCGCAAACCCCATAACATTCTGTGGGAGTGCCGCGCGACGCTTTCTGGATTCTCTTCTTGATGGGCTGCTAAGACGTGTCCTACAAGTAGACAGGTGGACACGTTACACAAGATCGCAAGGCATATCTTAATTACTGTGTTATGTGTCCTTACACTCAATGCAAGGTGGAAATTAGACAAAATGATTGCTTGTTTATAGACCATGTGTGACTCTTTGGTGATTTTCAATCAAAGATCATTGACTGAGTAATGTTACACTTTGAATCATGATTTACATTCACAAAGTAATTGAATATCACATACAATAATATTAGATGGTGCCCTAGAAATATCTATAGAGAAGTGATGCTCCATCCCGAGGGAATGAACCTATTGCGGCCTGTCAGAAAAGTTCATTGGGGTGTGATGGATAGCGTGCCTAAATCCATAAACCCATTACAAGGTACGCCAGAGACCATTTAGAAACACGTTGCATAAGTACATTAATGATGCACGATTGGTATTACAAAAGCATTTGGTCTTCACTCAACTTCTTATAGTTTGTGGCTTGTAGTCTGTATAAACTAAAACATCTCACCATGGCTTTCTACAAAGAAAGGACACTTGATTCTTAGCTTGCTCATTCCTAGGTATTACAAAGTCAAGAACAAAGATGTCTACCTGATGCAACCTCAAATGGTCCGGCACTGGCTATAGCACTAGCCGGACCTCATGCTCATAACAGACAAACACACCCTCACTACCTCAAGGGCCAGGAATGTCAATCTACTGCTAAAGGACGAACTGTCCTAAAGCCTAATCTATGCATTTATAGTTTTATAGTTTTGTAGTCCAACGTTTCCCTTTCTATAAACTCCATAGAGGGAGAATCCATACACATTGGCAATAAATACAACGATAATCACATACATGGGAGGCAACCTCTCAGTAGAAACACCGCGGTCCCACTGCAGCTCTCCTACATCGCAGGGATTAGCCCCTTGATGTGCTACTCAATAGATAAAACAAACGAAAAAACTCCACTCTTTCACTTTCAAAAGTAATCCAGGAGATACCATGTTTCCTTTCCAAATCATCCCATAAGAAATGAACGTCTATCCTACGGCTTAGGATGCCTTTCCACACTCATGCGTGGATCATTGTCATTGAAAATAGGTGCTATGCATCCAGGTTTTTTATTCCAATACCATGATCGTCATGCACATGCAAAGGTAAATGATTCTAAAGTGCTCAAACATAATTTTAAATCATAAATGTGCTATGCACAACCAGGCTTTCCAATGCATCTACTAATCTGTTGCTTGCAGCGATGTAAGGATAGCATCGAGACAACACTCGTGCTACTATCCTCTTAATTAACATACCATGGACTCTATGCCATGATATACATCAGAAAATCAGCAACAATTAGCATGCAAATCACACTATTCAAACATCCCAACCCCATACGTTTAGGTATTGCTTTCGTTGCATAGGTGTAGAGCTTCATTTTGTCATGTTTTGATGTATAAAAAGCGATAAATCACAAACTTTGACAAATAGATAGGGAAAACTGAGGCTAAACCTCATGCTTTGCCACTACCATATATCCACAAACAATCATTATATTTTTCCTTATTTTCCAAGACGTATTTCTATTTTTCTCTTATTTTTCCAATTTTCTTGATTTATTTGGTAATAAAATATGCTATTTTCTAGTTTTAATTGTTCCAATCACTTCTACTAACATTCAATTTATCTTCCATTTTCCCTCCATGGGAACAGATTTTACCCACCCGAAACGGAAAAACTACCATTTTACTACTTAAAAAACCGCATTTCGGGTCTACGAGAATTAAATAAAGCATGTAAATCATTGCAAAATCAAAATTTTTTGATACATAGCAATTAATCATAATGCAAACAATACTTACAAAAATTTTCATCCAATAAGAACATAATTATCATCATAAACTATAAAAAATCCTTCATTTTTCTTCATAAAAATGGTCATACCGTGTTTTTTCGTAACCCGAGACGCCTTGAATGATTTCATAACTAGCAAATGGAGCCTCCATTGCTCTCAATCCAATGCTGTACTTCAATCTTCAGCATCTCCATCAATCTCCATCACACTTCCTTCATTCTCCTCCCCCAGTTCCTTCATCAAGATGATACACATAAACAAATTATAGAGAGGAGAGAGAGGGAGGAGAGAGAAAGACTAGATTCTATTCTCTTCATCCGGACAGCCATTCCTTGCACGAAGACCGGCGATAGAGTCAACCAAGAGGGAGAAGTTGAGCCCCAATGTTGGTTGCATGGGTTCTTCACAGCCCACAATCATGATAGGGGGGATGATGGCGCATTTTCAGCACCTGTAGACGTCGCCATGCTCCACCCTTCTTCATCCACGATTTGATCATAAAATTTGGGGGGGGGTTTAAAATTCCCAAAGGGCACCCCCCTTTGGTCCAAGTTGTGTCCATCCTTTCGTATCTTGGCCAATTTGTGGCCCCTTCCTCGTCCAGGCTCCATTTCGAGCTCTGAAAAATCATGCGTGTCCGGCTTGGCATCGCGCACTGACTGGCAGCTCCTGACATCGCGCACAGTAGTTGAAAAATTTATCAAAAATCCACAAGTGTTGCTCGGATGCCTTTAAAAAGCTATCTTTCACTTGGTGCTTAAAATCGTCCTAGCTGCAGCCGCCACCTTCGATGTCGAATATTTTTTCCCTAAATTTCGAATTTTTTGGCAAATTTTAGGCACATTCCAGGCTCAAAAATCCGCTCTCATTGGAGACCATGGGATAGGGCGACTCAGACCGTCGAATCCCACAACAGATCTGCACAAAACAACCAAAGGAAACATCAAGCTGATACAAAATAGATACATACTAAAACACAGCACAGTGCTCACCCTACCCCTGACAAAACCAAGGCATGAAATCCACGAGGAGTAGGCCTAGCATAATTTGATAGAAGGTCCAAAGCTAGTCACTAAACCGATTGCTCCAACACGGCCAAACTAAAAAGAACTATCAAAGAGGTTGCCCTAAGTGGTGGTTTGGACTACCTACCTAACTAAGGACAACACAACTAGGAGCTCCTACTAGGCGAGGACTCCTATAGCCTGATCAAGAAGTGTTTTCTTTTAGCACATTTCTTTTTTTAGGTTTTTATTCTTCCATACTCGGGCGCGTAAAAATGAGGGAGCTGAGCGTAGTGACCCAAGGACAACAGGGCATTGGCCTTAGGTCCTATCTCGTATCCAAGAACCTACCAAGCTCTCGCGAGGCGACACTTAATCTTTTTTTTACGCTCACTTTTATTTTTGCTCCAACCTTCCTTAATTTCTTCTTTTCCAGCGAGACGACACCCCTAGGAAGACAAGGCATCAGCCCCGGGTCTGACTCGTCCCCAGGAACCTACCATGCCTTTGCAAGGCCATGATCAACTGCTTATAAATTTTCCTTTCTTTGCTTTTCTATTTTTATAGGGGTTAGAACCCCTTTTTACACACCTTTGTATATATTTATTTTTTTTGAGATATTCAGGGTTTTTTTCCCTCCCTATCATCATCATTTTTACTTTGGCAGGCTTTTCTAACTGCCTCACAACTAAGCAAGAACTCCTGGAACGGCTGCCTAGCAGACTAGCAGAATAGGGTCACTAGAACTACCTTCTAAACTAGGTCTTTCGATGCCTGGCAATGTCTTTACAGGAGGCAACAACTACTCAGACCTCCCTCAGACAAACCTAACCTAAACTTGGGACTTCATGCCTTGGACGCCAGTCCCCAATCAAGAAAAGAAAATCCCCGACAAGTACACAGACACATATAGCATAAAAGCACGGTACTCGTAAAGGGGAGATATCACCTGGATAGGGCCACGAGAAGTCTCCGCGTGACATAGGCTCCTTCCAAGCTCTTCTTTAAACCTGTCTAGCACAGGACTAAAACAAGAAACCATTAACTGCACCTGTACTAAACAGACAACTGGCCCTCTTGGCCTGATGAAATAAAGCATTTCACTACAAAAACTAATCAGCTCTCTTGGCCTAATAAAACAGTTAAAACCTCGCAAAATTGGCCCCCTTGGCCTAACAAAATAAAAGATAATAGTACCTACACATCCCTCCCCGAAATAGTGCAAATATACAATAATATGCTCCTGCCCAAGGAGGAAAAATAGGGCTTGTAGCCCTAAGCTAAATGCATAAGGTTATGACCCATCCCTCCTGCATATATAGCAAGAGGTGTACACATAACATGTTGTCTAATCAACCTATGGGTCCAGGATAATAATGGTAGATGGGTCTCGGCTACTCTTTGCATCACCCATATCAACCATCGCCTACCATATATTGCATGCTCTGATAACATTCCCCACAAGCGATCGGGTCCTGTCTCATTATTGATAGCAATATCCAAACTAGGACCATAGTTGAAGAAAAGGTCTTCTTCATAAGCAAGATTTGCCAGTGAATCCACAAAAAACTGATCCCAGTAGGGAATCAGCTGAAGAGACACTCTCTCAAACTCCTCAAGCAGGATCATCGCAGTTCAATGATACATACAAAGGATGGGATTCCGCACTGTGTATGTTCCATCTAGCTGATTCAAGATCAATTAGGAATCCCCTTTTACTAACAACCCCCGAATATCACCTTGTTTGGCAATATACAGTCCCATAATCAAGGCTTTATACTCTGCCATGTTGTTAGTGAATTCTACCCCAAAATAAGAAGCTAACTTCATCGTAACTCGACGTCGGGGATCTCAGATTACTACTCCAACACTCCCTTTTTTATTAGGGCCCCTGGACGCTTCATCAAAATATAATGTGTACGTCCACAATGGGTTGACACAGCCTGCCATCACAAGCTCCTCTATTCGTAATTATGATAGTCAAAATTTAGCATGTTTAGAGGATGAACTGACGGCTCCATCCCGCCTTCTTCATTGAACTCAACAGGGATACTTGTCAACATTTGTAAATAGTGATGGCAAAAGAATTTGATCTCCCACAAAAACGTTCCATCTTCCTGCTCAATCACTTTGTATCTTTTGCTCCACCAGATAAGTTTCCCCTGATGGTATCTCTGCTCCAGACTCGAGATAAGGAATTAACTACTCCATCAATGAATGCATTTCTCCGTGTTAGCATACTTAGAAATAATAAGGTTTAATATTATTAAGATTAACCTTATTTTTAAATTCTACTCCTTGCAAATTAGCTAGTAGAGCCGTAGACCTATTTTTCCCTATCCTGACAATCTTGTAGGGGCCATCCCATCTAGGTTCCAGCTTCCCTGGAAACACCTCCCTACATGCATTGTAGTACAGAACTAATTTTCCTTTTTTAAAGGTATACTTTTTTGCCTTAAGGTCATGCAACTGCTTCATCCGACATTTAGCTACCTCCTGGTGTAATAAGCTCTGCAATTTCAGCTCATCCAGGTAGGCTATGGTCGTGAACCGTTCAAAGAGTGCATTCTCATCTCCCAAAGAGTTGTTAATTGCAAACCGTATGGTTGCCAACTCGATTTCGAGGGGGAACACACACTCTTCCCCATAAACTAATTTAAATGGAGTATGTCTGGTAGCTCGCCTGAACGTTGTATTGTATGCCCATACTACCACATACAACTTCATGTCCCAGTCTCGTTTCTTCTCAAAGACTATTTTAGACAAGATACCCACAAGCTGCTTATTAGTACTTTCGACTTGCCCGTTGGCTTGCGGATTATAGGGGGTCGTTCTATTGTGCTTGATTTGCCAAGCTTCAGTCAGACTTTTGATTACTTTATTCAAAAAGTGGGTTCCACGGTCCAACACTAGTTTCTTCGTTGTACCGAAACGGTAGATAATCTGCTCTAAAAGGAAACCTGCAGTCTCTTTTGCATTGTCCTGCCTCGTCGCCCGTGCTTTTGACCATTTTGTAAAATAATCAGTTGCTACTGTAATGTACCTCTTTTGGGTAGTAGAGGATGGGGTGATAGGACTCACAAAGTCAATGCCCCACTTCTCAAATGGAAGGATAGCCATGAGAGGCGTAAGTGGGGGTTTCCTATTCTCTCTGCTGTCATGTCTTTGATAGGTATCACATCTCTTAACATACTCAAAGGAGTCTTGGAAGATGGATGCCCACCAATACCCAGCTCTTAAAACTTTCTGTGCCGTCAACCGTCCACAGCGAAGTGCCATCCACATGCAGAGTCATGGCACTCTTCCAAGATGAAAGGAACCTCGTCACGCATCACACATCGGCGATAAATATCATCAACACCCTACCCATATAGTGTTCCTATGATCAAGGAAAACTTCAAAGCCTGTTGTCTGATTTTTCTCTTTTCTGATTTTGATAAACCATCTCCAATCTCTCCTGTGATAGATAATGCGTGATAGCAGCATACCAAGATGGGATAGAAGCTGTATCAATTTTAAACATTTCTTCAATATCACTTCCTTCAGCCAAAGTCTCTTTTGGCTCCTCGAGATCCACAAGGCTTTCCACAATACCCTGCAACCTCGGTGGCTTACTCTTAATCTCATAATCAAACTCCTACAAAGTGATTAACCACTTTGCCAAAAGGTCAGGCGGTTGTAGCTTGTTCATAAGAAATCTAAGCCCTTCCACATTTGTATAGAAAACTACCTTCTCATAGAGGATGTAGTGCCTGAATTTTTTAGTTGCAAAGACCATTGCAAGGCACAACTTCTCCATGTAGGTGTATTTAATTTCTGATATGCCAAATTTCTGACTAGCAAAAGCTATCGGATCATACCACTTTTCCTCCCAGATTTGGGCTAAACAGTAGAGATGATACTATGCATGGTGGCTGTTGAAAATATGTAAAATACCTCACCTCTTTTAGGTGCTTTTAAACCTGGTGGTTTTACTAGCTCCTGTTTCACATCCTCGAAAAATACTTTACAAGGATCGCTCCATATAAATAGACCGCTAAAGAATAATAAGTTCGTTAGTGGCAACCTCCTTTCTGCCAAGGCATTTATAAACCTCCGATAGTACCTTATTGATGACAGAAAGCTATGTACCTCTTTCAGAGTGCGTGGTGGACTCATAGCGACTATAACCTTGATCTTTTCAGGGTCAGTTGCAATCCCTACTAAACTGACCACATGGCCTAGAAATAGCCCATAAGGCACTCCAAAGACACACTTCCGTGGGTTAAGAGCGATACAAAATTGTCTGTAGTGCTCAAAGAACTTTCTTAAAATAATCAACATCCTTTTCCTTACAGTGGCTGCCCCTAGGTCATCGATAAATACTTTCAACTCATCTGGGGAGATGTTACCAAAGGTCTTGTCTACTGTTCGTTGCCATGATCCAGGTGCATTGCACAACCCAAAGGCCATCACATGGTACGCAAAAGTACCAAAGACAATAATGATAGTTGTTTTCAACTTGTCCTCTTCTACAATTGCCATCTGGTTGTATCCTACAAAGCAATCCATAAATGAATATATTTCCCTACCTACTAATTGATCCAAAATGTGGTCAATAAATGGCAACGGGTAGTAATCCTTAACCATCTGCTTATTCAGCTCTCTAAAATCTACACATAGTTGGATCTGGTTGTTTTTCTTCTTTCTGATAACAACTGGTGAACACCATTCTGTGTGCTGTATAGGGAAGATTAAACCAACCTTTCGTAACTTTTGTAACTCCTCAAACAGCCCGTTCCTCAATTCAAAAGGCATACGCCTTACTTTCTAACGCACAGGATGACTACCTTTTTTTACAGGAATAGTATGAACAGCCAGGCTGGGAGGAATGCATCTCAGCTCATCATAACTCCAAGCAAAGATATCATGGAATTCTTAAGTCAAGGACACATAGTCATCCCTTTCTGCTGAACTGAGCATGGAACCTAATTTAATTGGCCGCGAATCATTCGGCGTGCCAAGGTCCAACTCAATCACATCTGCGTCTCTTATCCTATCTTGCGGCTCTATTAGCTCATTTAGAGTTATCTGATAAATATCCTATATAGTGGACCCCTCTTTAGACTCATCACTGGATGATGTCTCACTACCAGATGGATCCTCTGTTGTTTCTAATTTAATAGAGGATAAAGGAGTTCTCTCACTCCGAGGAGACTTAGGGTAATCATTGACTATTACTCGATTAGCATCTCTACCTAGAACCACTCGACCGGCGGGTACATCGACTTGACAATTTGTTCGTAAGATCCAAGGCCTACCTAGCAAGACTCGATAGCTAGGAGGTCCTGCAAATCTTATTACCCTAAATTCCAAGAAGCATTCTACACTTGCAACTGTAACATGGACTTTAGTAACACAACCTTCTGGTTGCCTTAGACTATCATCAGCCATTCTAAGAAGGGTGGAGCTATCTTTTTGGATGCCTAGACCCAACCTCTCCATCAACTCTGAACTCATGATATTGACGGAGGACCTAGTGTCTACGATAGCATGCTCTACTAATATTCCATCCACATATGCTAGAATCCTAGGGTAATTCTTTTCAGCATGATTAAACCAATCTTCCCCTACTCGTGCTATACCCAAAGATTCTATAATATACCCAATATGTAGGATCTTCTTGAATTCCTTGCGTACTCCTGGAGATAATTTAATCAACTGTAAGAGGTTTACATCCGGTTTGACTTCGCAAAGAGAACTTGCTAAATCAAAATCATGATAGGTAGCCAAAGCTCTCTTTTCTCGCCAAACCATCCTTTCTTTTGGTCTTGGGACCGGCTTTGGTGCTTCTCTTTTAGCTCTTACTTTCTTTCTTGGAAATTCCCCATCCTTCTTAGGATTGATTTTTTTGTCAATAGGCCTTAGAGGTTCACCTTCCACACTAGGATTCAGGACTTGCGTCCCCTTATCCCCTTGCTTAGGGTTTCCCTCGACCGGTTTTGCATTATCTCTATCACCCTCTTCAGCCTTTTGGCCTCTTGTCACAGCTCGTAGGTTAGAGGTTTCAATGCCATTGATGCATACAGTCTCGATAAGGCTAACTCCATTTCCTTGTGGCAACTCTTCTATAGTGGTCTTTCCCCTTTGCAATATTTATCTTGGTCCGTCATTTTGCTATAGGTTATTACCTTGTGCTCTATGATTAACTGGACCTAGCTGTTTACTCCCTTGTTGGAGGGAACTAATCTTATTACAACAAGTAGCGGCTAAGTGGCTCGACTTCCCACAAATATCACATTTAACATTTGGACAGTTTCTAGGGAAATGTTGTCTGCCACACCACTTACAACTGAATCTTGAGGGTCCACCCTCTTTAGGACGTCGACTCCCTATCAAATTCTACTGCTTCTTCAGAAAATTGATGTCAACAGCTATTTGCCGATATTGTTCAAAAACCATGTCAATGTAGTGCTTCATCATATCCTTAACTTCGCCAAGGACATTCGATGCACTCGACTCATAGCCTTGATCGTCTATCCGTCATTCCATTGGCCTAACAATTTGATTGGGCATTGGTTGTTGACTCACAGGAACAACATTAGGGTTCGAAGCTTGGCCTCCAACATTTGGTGGAGCCAACTGACTAGCCATAGGCATAGTCACACTAGGAGGAGATACATTTTGAACCATGCTTCCTCTCCCATTAGGGTTATTCATAGGCATCCCTTGACTTCCATTCATCAATGGTAAATTGCCTCCATGTACTAGACCCGCATTAAGATTTATTCGAGAGAAGTAGGCCATTTGTAATCGTGACTCTACTCCTTCTGCCAGCGTGATGGCGGTGTCTATATCAGCCAAAGCCACACTGCTCAATTGTACCTGAATATTGAAATCCAATCCATGCAAGAAGTATTGCAACTGGGTAGGCGGCGGAATAGGAATGTAAGTTTGTAACTTACGAAACACTTCCTTAAGCTTCTTGGCATAGGCTTTCACATTCTCATGTGGGTCTTAGCGTGTTACATTCAGAACATGCAACCAGTATTGGCCACCTCTTTCTTTTCCAAATAATCCCACAAGAAACGAATGTCTATCCTACGGCTTAGGATACCTTTCCACACTCAAGCGTGGGTCATTGTCATTGAAAACAGGTGCTATGCATCCAGGTTTTTTATTCCAATACCATGATCGTCATGCACATGCAAAGGTGAATGATTCTATAGTGCTCAAACATAATTTTAAATAAAAAATGTGCTATGCACAACTAGGCTCTCCAATGCATCTACTAATCCGTTGCGGCGACGTAAGGATAGCATCGAGACAACACTCGTGCTACTATTCTCTTAATTAACATACCACGGACTCTATTCCATGGTATGCATAAAAAAATCAGCATTAATCAGGACGCAGATCACACCATTCAAACATCCCAACCCCCTATGTTTAGGTACTGCTTTCGTTGCATAGGTGTAGAGGTTCATTTTGTCATCTTTTGATGTATAAAAAGCAATAAATCACAAACTTTGACAAAGAGATAGGGAAAACTGAGGCTAAACCTCATGCTTTGCTACTACCATACATCCACAAACAATCATTATATTTTTCCTTATTTTTCCAAGATGTATTTCTATTTTTCCCTTATTTTTTCCCATTTTCTTGATTTATTTGGCAATAAAATATGCTATTTTCTAGTTTTTCTTGTTCCAATCACTTCAGCATACAAACATTCAATTTATCTTCCATTTTCCCCCCATGGGAATAGATTTTACTCACCCTAAACGGAAAAACTACCATTTTACTACTTAAAAAACCGCATTTCGAGTTTACGGGAATTAAATAAAGCATGTAAATCATTGCAAAATCAAACTTTTCTCATACACAGCAATTACTCATAATGCAACCAGCACTCACACAAATTTTCATCCAATAAGAACATAATTATCATCATAAACTATAAAAAATCCTTTATTTTTCTTCCGAAAAATGGTCATATCGTGTTTTTACATAACCTGAGACGCCTTGAATGACTGCATAACCAGCAAATGGAGCCTCCATTGCTCAGCCCTAATGTTGGTTGCATGGGTTCTTCACAGCCCACAATCATGATGGGGGGGATGATGGCTCATTTTTCGGCACCTGCAGATGTCGCCATGCTCCATGCTTCTTCATCCATGATTGGATCATAAAATTTGGGGGGGTTAAAATTCCCAAAGGGCACCCCCCCTTTGGTCCAAGTTGTGTCTACCCTTTCGTATCTTGGCCAATTTGTGGCCCCTTCCTCGTTCGGGCTTCGTTTCGAGCTCTGAAAAATCTTGCGCATCCGGCTTGGCATCCCGCATTGACTGGCAGCGGATTTGCCTACATTTAGAGTTGCAGAATTTCATAAGGTATGCGAAGCATGTCAGTTTGGTAAGTAGGCAAGACAACCTTTTTCACATGATAGAGATGCAAGCAGCAATATTCTTGATGTTGTGCATACAGATATTTGGGGGCCTACACAAAATGTATCTCTTGGAGGCAGTTCATACTTTGTCACATTCATTGATGATTGTTCTAGAAAGCTGTGGGTATATTTAGAACTTTCAAGGCTACAGTTGAAAGAGAAACAGGCTTGAAAGTAAAATGTTTGAGGTTGTTGAGAGATCGAGCTCTACTCGTGATATGCCAGGGTGACCGTTGTGCATTTATGTCACCGACTTGTCAGTTGCAGATGCGGTTGGTACACCGCCCATGAATAATAGCTAGATGACAACTATCCTTATCTACTCTAGTTTGTGGCTCAGTTAGTATGCCACCTTAGTTATTTGAGTTTGGTTTGAGACCCATATATAGGGTTCTTGTATTTCTTTGTATGAGAGTTCTTTTTGGCTTACACAACTAAGAAGAGAAAAACTGTTTTCAGCCTCCACCTTTGTGTGTATTCCCCCATTGTGCAAGCAAGAAAGCTACAAGTGAGACTCCTTCCTTCTCTCCCACAATCTTGACATGGTATCAGAGCCTTGTTCGTGGTAAGGAGCTCAAGAAAGCAAGCCAAGCTCATGGTGTTTTGGTAAGAGGAGCAGTGTTGCTTTCATTTTCTGTTTTGGGAGCAGATCTCTGCAGGTAGCACAGCCGGAAATTGCAAGAGTGCATTGTCTCAGGTTGAGACACCCTTCGCGGTGAAGAAGAGGGCAGTATATGCTGGGGATGGGGCTTTAGCCCTCGAAGACCCTGTTTTTTTTATTTGAGGCCATTTCGGGGCCTGTTTTGGAGGCGGAAGTTTTCTGCGCCCACTCAGGAAAAGGCCCGGTTTTATGCTGTGCGACCATTGTTCTACAGGTCGGTGAAAATTTAATGTAGAAATTGCATTGTATGCTTGTGTGCAGAGACATTGGGAGTTACAGAATCATCCTTGTTGCCTGTTGATGCAAAATCGTCACTAGAAAGTGACTGTGTGGTCAAATACCACTTTCGTCAGTTTTGCAGATTAGCCCTTGTGAGGCTGAAGCTGTATTCTTTGCAGTGACAGAACTTTTTGTAGTGTTCTGTAATTGCGTCTGATTCTCTCTCACAGATTGTCACTGAAAAGCTTGACAAGAACAACTTCCAAGCATGGAAGCTTAGAATGACGAATTTCCTTATGGGAAAAGGATATTGAGAATTTGTTGCAAGAAATGAAGAAGAACCAGTTCTTCCTGATGTTCCCAATCAACAGCAAATGCATGCATTTATAGCATGGCATGAGAGAGCCAGGAAAGTTATGTACTGGCTGTCTATCAGTATTTCAGACTCTATGATTGTGCATATTCAGGATGCAAGTACGCCAAAGGAGGCATGGGATACTTTGTCAAAAATGTATAGCACAAATACGCAAGCCAGAAAATGCAGCTCAAGCAAGAGTTGCATAATGTGCAAAGAGAAAATATGAGCATCAATGACTACCACATGAAGGTGAAGAAGATTGCAAATGCACTTGCTTCCATTGGGTCGCCAGTGGAAGATGATGATTTAGTTTCTGTGACCTTGAATGGTCTAGGAAAGGATTATGCACAGTTTCGGACATCCATTTCAGTTCGTGAAAGATTTCCTGATTTTGAAGAGTTGATTGCTCTTCTAATTTCTGAGGAGCAGAGAAATGGTGGTGCATCTTCTTCAAGAGGAACTTCAAAAGAAGCTGTCTTCTACTCAAATGCTGGAAGAGGTAGAGGCAGAGGTAGAAGAGGCCGATTTGGAGGCCGTGGTAGAAATCAGAATATGCAACAAACTCAAGAAAACTAGTCCTATGGAGGAGGACGTGGTAACTCTAGAGGCAGGGGGAGCCAAAGAGGTCGTGGTGGATGGCAAAGAGGCCAAAATGCAAACAGCAATGTTGAATGCTACTACTGTGGTAAAATGGGTCATATGGCTAAAGACTGCTATAAAAAGCAGAATGACATCATGAATGGAAAACTACAACAAGGGAATTATGCGTCTTCTAGTAGACAGGGTGATGACAAAAATGAGCATTTGTTTATGGTGCAGCACATGAACAATTCTGTGACAAGTGCAGAAGAAAGCAACGATGTATGGTATGTTGACTCAGGTGCATCAAACCACATGACAGGTCATGCAGAATGGATGGAGGATGAAAGGAAAATGGAAAAACCAGGATTTGTGGAGACTGGTGATGATACTGCACATCCTATTGTGCAGATTGGAAAAATTCCCTTGTCTATGCAGGATGGGAAAAAGAAATACCTGTCCGATGTATTTCATGTCCCGAATATCACCAAGAATCTGGTTTTTATTGGTCAAATGGTTGAGCAGGGCTTGCAGGTCAGATTTAATCCTCATGGATGCTTTGTTGAGGATATGAAAAATAAAGGTCGCTTGATAGCAAAAGGAAAGAAGAAGGGCAGAATGTTTACGTTGGATGTAGACATGTCTGAATTGAGTGCAACAATGTTTGCACATGGGACTGGTGTAGTTGCAGATATTGATATCTGGCATAAACGCATTGGTCATGTTAATGTACAGCGACTTAAATTAATGCACGCCCAAAATATTGTTGCAGGATTGCCTAGATTCAAGGTTGCAGAAATGCATAAGGTATGTGAAGCCTGTTAGTTTGGAAAAAAGGCAAGGAAACTATTTCCTAGACATGTTTAAGAGAGTAAGAAGCCATTGGAATTAATCCACTCTGATGTGTTGACTACTAAAGCTGCATCTCTTGGAGGCTATCATTATTTTGTCACTTTTATTGATGACTATAGCAGAAAAGTTTGGGTGTATTTTATGAAAAAGAAAAGTGAAGTTTTTGGGCATTTTAAAACTCTTAAAGCTATGGTTGAAAAAGAAACAGGCCTGCAAATAAAATGCCTAAGGTCAGATGGAGGGGGAGAGTACCTCTCAAATGAGTTTGCAAGGTTCTTGCAGGAGCATGGCATAAAGCAGCAATATTCATGCAGTCATACCCCACAGCAAAATGGAATTGCAGAAAGAAAAAACAGGCATATTGGAGAGGTATCTCGTGCCATGCTCAATGAAAAAGACTTGCCAGATTTTTACTGGGCTGAAGCAGTTGCTACAGCAGTCTATATAATGAACAGGACTCCCACTGCAACAATACATGGGATGACTCCAGAGGAGAGGTATACTGGTAGGAAACTAGATATTTCTCATTTGAAAATTTTTGGTTGCATTGCCTATGTACATGTGCCAGATGGGTTGAGATCCAAGTTGGATCCAAAAGCTGAGAAGTGTATCTTTATTGGTTACTCTTTGCAGCAAAAAGGGTATAGATGCTATAACCCTTCTACTCATAAGTTTACAGTGAGCAGAGATGTTGTTTTTGATGAGATGAGTAGCTGGTATAAACCAGTAAATGTGATTGATGATGTAGATACACAAAATGGTAATGCTGCACAGAATTCACAACAACAGTCACAAAATATTAGTGGACCTGGAGCATCCTCTAGTAGTGGTTCACATTCTTCCCCATGGACAGGCAGATTGAGATCATGAGAATCTTCTCAAAGCAATGCAGATAATGGTATGCAGGTATCACGAAAAGGAAAAGAGAAGGTTGATCAACCCATGTTTGATGTGAATGCAGGTCACTCTTATGTGGATGGTGAATCCAGTGGCTCAGAACAGAGCATTGATAATGAGTTGGGTATTCCTTCTATTGTTACATCTGGAATAAGGAAGACCAGGGATGTTTTGAGAGCACCTGGGATTGAACCTACTTTGCGCAGGTCTACCAGAGCTAGGTATCCTGTGGATAGGCTGAAATATGATGGATTTACAGCCATCCACTATGCATATATGGTCAAAGTGATACAGGAACCATAATCCACTTCTTTTGAGCAAGCCATGGGAAAAGAAAAATGAGAGAAAGCCATGGATGAAGAAATGGATGCCTTGGAAGCAAATGCTACATGGGAGTTGGTACCTTTGCCTAAAGGTAAGAATGCAATTGGCTGTAAGTGGGTTTATAAGGTGAAGCATAATGCAGATGGTTCTGTGAATAGATACAAGGCAAGATTAGTAGTCAAGGGGTATGCACAAACATATGGCATTGATTATGAAGAAACATCCAGTCCGTGTTGAGATATCGAGCTCCACTCGTGATACGCAAGGGTGACCGTTGTATATTTATGTCACCGACTTGTCAGTTGCAGACGCGGTTGGTACACCGCCCATGAATAATAGCTACATGATAGCTATCCTTATCTACTCTAGTTCGTGGCTCAGTTAGTATGCCACCTTAGTTAGTTGAGTTTGGTTTGAGACCCATATATAGGGTTCTTCTATTTTTTTGTACTAGAGTTCTTTTTGGCTTACACAACTAAGAAGAGGAAAACTGTTTTCAGCCTCCACCCTTGTGTGTCTTCCCCCATTGTGCAAGCAAGAAAGCTTCAAGCGAGACTCCTTCCTTCTCTCCCACAATCTTGACATGGTATCAGAGCCTTGTTCATGGTAAGGAGCTCAAGAAAGCAAGCCAAGCTCGCGGTGGTCTGGTAAGAGGAGCAGTGTTGCTTTCATTTCCTGTTTTGGGAGCAGATCTCTGCAGGTAGCACAGCCGGAAATTGCAGGAGTGCATTGTCTCAGGTTGAGACGCCCTTCGCGGTGAAGCAAGAGGGCAGTATATGCTGCGGGAGAGGGCTTTAGCCCTTGGCGACCTTGTTTTTTTGATTTGAGGCCATTTCGGGGCCTGTTTTGCAGACGGAAGTTTTTTGCACGCACTCAAGAAAAGGCTCAGTTTTATGCTGTGCGACCACTGTTCTACAGGTCGATGAAAAGTTACTGTAGAAATTGCATCGTATGCTTGTGCGCAGAGACATTGGGAGTTTCAGAATCATCCTTGGTTTCTGTTTATGCAAAATCGTCACTAGGAAGTGACTGTGTGGTCAAATACCACTTTCGCCAGTTTTGCAGATTTGCCCTTGTGAGGGTGAAGCTGTGTTTTTTGCAGTGACAGAATTTCTTGCAGTATTCTGTAATGGCGTCTGATTCTCTTTCACAGATTGTCACTGAAAAGCTTGACAAGAACAACTTCCAGGCATGGAAGTTTAGAATGACGAATTTCCTTATGGGAAAAGGATATTGGGAATTTGTTGCAGGAAATGAAGAAGAACCAGTTCTTCCTGATGTTCCCAATCAACAACAAATGCAGGCATTTAAAACATGGCATGAGAGAGCCAGGAAAGTTATGTATTGGCTGTCTATCAGTATTTCAGACTCTATGATTGTGCATATTCAGGATGCAAGTACGCCAAAGGAGGCATGGGATACTTTGTCAAAAATGTATAGCACAAATACGCAAGCCAGGAAAATGCAGCTCAAGCAAGAGTTGCATAATGTGCAAAGAGAAAGTATGAGCATCAACGACTACCACATGAAGGTGAAGAAGATTGCAGATGCACTTGCTTCCATTGGGTCGCCAGTGGAAGATGATGATTTAGTTTCCGTGACCTTGAATGGTCTAGGAAAGGATTATGCACAGTTTCGGACATCCATTTCAGTTCGTGAAAGATTTCCTGATTTTGAGGAGTTGATTGCTCTTCTAATTTCTGAGGAACAGAGAAATGGTGGTGCATCTTCTTCAGGAGGAACTTCAAAAGAAGCTGTCTTCTACTCAAATGCTGGAAGAGGTAGAGGCAGAGGTAGAGGAGGCCGATTTGGAGGCCGTGGCAGAAATCAGAATATGCAGCAAACTCAAGAAAACCAGTCCTATGGAGGAGGACGTGGTAACTCTAGAGGCAGGGGGAGCCAAAGAGGTCGTGGTGGATGGCAAAGAGGCCAAAATGCAAACAGTAATGTTGAATGCTACTACTGTGGTAAAATGGGTCATATGGCTAAAGACTGCTATAAAAAGCAGAATGACATCATGAATGGAAAACTGCAACAAGGGAATTATGCATCTTCTAGTAGACAGGGTGATGACAGAAATGAGCATTTGTTCATGGTGCAGCACATGAACAATTCTATGACAAGTGCAGAAGAAAGCAATGATGTATGGTATGTTGACTCAGGTGCATCAAACCACATGACAGGTCATGCAGAATGGATGGAGGATGCAAGGAAAATGGAAAAACCAGGATTTGTGGAGACTGGTGATGATACTGCACATCCTATTGTGCAGATTGGAAAAATTCCCTTGTCTATGCAGGGAGGGAAAAAGAAATACCTGTCCGATGTATTTCATGTCCCGAATATTACCAAGAATCTGGTTTCAGTTGGTCAAATGGTTGAACAGGGCTTGCAGGTCAGATTTAATCCTCATGGATGCTTTGTTGAGGATATGAAAAATAAAGGTCGCTTGATAGCAAAAGGAAAGAAGAAGGGCAGAATGTTTACATTGGATGCAGACATGTCTGAATTGAGTGCAGCAATGTTTGCACATGGGACCGGTGTAGTTGCAGATATTGATATCTGGCATAAACGCATTGGTCATGTTAATGTACAGCGACTTAAATCAATGCAGGCCCAAAATATTGTTGCAGGATTGCCCAAATTCAAGGTTGCAGAAATGCATAAGGTATGTGAAGCCTGTCAGTTTGGAAAACAGGCAAGGAAACCATTTCCTAGACATGTTCAAGAGAGTGAGAAGCCATTGGAATTAATTCACTCTGATGTGTGGACAACTAAAGCTGCATCTCTTGGAGGCTGTCATTATTTTGTCAGTTTTATTGATGACTATAGCAGAAAAGTTTGGGTGTATTTTATGAAAAAGAAAAGTGAAGTTTTTGGGCATTTCAAAACTCTTAAAGCTATGGTTGAAAAAGAAACAGGCTTGCAGATAAAATGCCTAAGGTCAGATGGAGGGGGAGAGTACCTCTCAAATGAGTTTGCAAAGTTCTTGCAGGAGCATGGCATAAAGCAGCAATATTCATGCAGTTATACCCCACAACAAAATGGAATTGCAGAAAGGAAAAACAGGCATATTGGAGAGGTATCTCGTGCCATGCTCAATGAAAAAGACTTGCCAGATTTTTATTGGGCTGAAGCAGTTGCTACAGCAGTCTACATAATGAACAGGACTCCCACTGCAGCAATACATGGATTGACTCCAGAGGAGAGGTATACTGGTAGGAAACCAGATATTTCTCATTTGAAAATTTTTGGTTGCATTGCCTATGTACATGTGCCAGATGAGCTGAGATCCAAGTTGGATCCAAAAGCTGAGAAGTGCATCTTTATTGGTTACTCTCTGCAGCAAAAAGGGTATAGATGCTATAACCCTTCTACTCGTAAGTTTACAGTGAGCAGAGATGTTGTTTTTGATGAGATGAGTAGCTGGTATAAACCAGTAAATGTGATTGATGATGAAGATGCACAAAATGGTAATGCTACACAGAATTCACAGCAGCAATCACAAAATATTAGTGGACCTGGAGCGTCCTCTAGCAGTGGTTCACATTCTTCGCCATGGACAGGCAGATTGAGATCAGGAGAATCTTCTCAAAACAATGCAGATAGTGGTATGCAGGTATCACGAAAAGGAAAAGAGAAGGTTGATCAGCCCATGTTTGATGTGAATGCAGGTCACTCTTATGTGGATGGTGAATCCAGTGGCTCAGAACAGAGCATTGATGATGAGTTGGGTATTCCTTCTATTGTTACACCTGGAGTAAGGAAGACCAGGGATGTTTTGAGAGCACCTGGGAGTGAACCTACTTTGCGCAGGTCTACAAGAGCTAGGTATCCTGTGGATAGGCTGAAATATGATGGATTTACAGCCATTCACTATGCATATATGGTCAAAGTGATACAGGAACCAGAACCCACATCTTTTGAGCAAGCCATGGGAAAAGAAAAATGGGAGAAAGCCATGGATGAAGAAATGGATGCCTTGGAAGCAAATGCTACATGGGAGTTAGTACCTTTGCCTAAAGGTAAGAATGCAATTGGCTGTAAGTGGGTTTATAAGGTGAAGCACAATGCTGATGGTTCTGTGAACAGATACAAGGCAAGATTAGTAGTCAAGGGGTATGCACAAACATATGGCATTGACTATGAAGAAACATTTAGTCCGGTTGCAAGGATGGCAACCGTAAGAGCAGTCATTGCTATGGCTGCATCAAAGGGATGGTCTTTACATCAAATGGATGTAAAGAATGCCTTCTTGCATGGTGATTTGCAAGAAGAGGTCTATATGGAGCAGCCACCAGGTTATGTGCATGCTGTTCATCCTGAGTTTGTTTGCAGGTTGAAGAAAGCCTTGTATGGCTTGAAGCAAGCACCTAGAGCATGGTCTGACAAGATAGGACAGTATCTTGTCACTATTGGCTTTCAGATTTCCAAGGCAGATTTCTCACTTTATGTGAGAAAAACAGAGAAAGGTATTATGCTGCTTGTCATTTATGTTGATGATTTGATTATGACAGGTGACAGTGATGAAGATATCCTTCATGTGAAAATGCTATTGAAGCAGAAGTTTGAGATGAAGGATTTGGGAGAGCTGCGTTATTTCTTGGGCATTGAGGTGATTAGATCACCAAGTGGGATACAGCTCTTGCAGAGGCAGTATGGATTGGACATGCTGTCCAAATATGGGATGACAGGCTGTAAGCCTATTTCAGTTCCTTTGGAGCAAAATGTGAAGCTGAGCACAGATGCAGGTGAGCTTCTAGAAGACCCTACTATGTACAGACGCATAGTAGGAAGTTTGATTTATATGACTATTACCAGGCCAGATTTGAGCTATGCTGTTGGATTGGTAAGTCAGTTTATGCAGGCTCCAAGGAAACCACATTTGGATGCGGCTAGACGCATACTTAGGTATGTGAAGTCCACATTGCAGTATGGACTATTTTATGAGACTGGGGTTCAGATACAGTTGCATGGATACACTGATGCTGATTGGGCTGGTAGTATTTCTGATAGACGATCTACCAGTGGATATGTATTCTCTTTTGGGAGTGCTGCAGTCACTTGGAGCAGCAAGAAACAGCCTACAGTTGCCTTGTCGAGCACAGAGGCTGAGTACAGGGGTGCAGCAATGGCTGCATGTGAGGTAGCTTGGTTGCATAAGCTACTTTATGATATGCATCAGTCTACAGATGGGCCAGTTGTCATTTATTGTGACAACATGAGTAGTATACACTTGGCAAATAACCCAGTCTATCATGCTAGAACAAAGCACATTGAGGTGCATTATCACTATGTGCGAGAGAGGGTTTTACTAGGTCTTATTGATCTAGTTTATGTCAGCACAGAGGATCAGGTAGCTGACATATTCACGAAGGCATTGGGCGCAGAGAAGCTGCGCAAGTTCAGAGACCTGCTTGGTGTGCAGGAATTGGGATTGAGCTCGAGGGGGAGTGTTGAGATATCGAGCTCCACTCGTGATACGCCAGGGTGACCGTTGTATATTTATGTCACCGACTTGTCAGTTGCAGATGCGGTTGGTACACCGCCCATGAATAATAGCTACATGATAGCTATCCTTATCTACTCTAGTTCGTGGCTCAGTTAGTATGCCACCTTAGTTAGTTGAGTTTGGTTTGAGACCCATATATAGGGTTCTTCTATTTCTTTGTACTAGAGTTCTTTTTGGCTTACACAACTAAGAAGAGGAAAACTGTTTTCAGCCTCCACCCTTGTGTGTCTTCCCCCATTGTGCAAGCAAGAAAGCTTCAAGCGAGACTCCTTCCTTCTCTCCCACAATCTTGACAGTCCGGTTGCAAGGATGTCAACCGTAAGAGCAGTCATTGCTATGGCTGCATCAAAGGGATGGTCTTTACATCAGATGGATGTAAAGAATGCCTTCTTGCATGGTGATTTGCAAGAAGAGGTCTATATGGAGCAGCCACCAGGTTATGTGCATGCTGTTCATCCTGAGTTTGTTTGCAGGTTGAAGAAAGCCTTGTATGGCTTGAAGCAAGCACCTAGAGCATGGTCTGACAAGATATGACAGTATCTTGTCACTATTGGCTTTCCGATTTCCAAGGCAGATTTCTCACTTTATGTGAGAAAAACAGAGAAAGGTATTATGCTGCTTGTCATTTATGTTGATGATTTGATTATAACAAGTGACAGTGATGAAGATATCCTTCATGTCAAAATGCTTTTGAAGCAAAATTTTGAGATGAAGGATTTGGGAGAGCTGCGTTATTTCTTGGGCATTGAGGTGATTAGATCACCAAGTGGGATATAGCTCTTGCAGAGGCAGTATGGATTGGACATGCTGTCCAAATATGGGATGACAGGCTGTAAGCCTATTTCAGTTCCTTTGGAGCAGAATGTGAAGCTGAGCGCAGATGCAGGTGAGCTTCTGGAAGACCCTACTATGTACAGACGCATAGTAGGAAGTTTAATTTATATGACTATTACCAGGCCAGATTTGAGCTATGCTATTGGATTGGTAAGTCAGTTTATGTAGGCTCCAAGGAAACTACATTTGGATGCAGCTAGACGCATACTCAGGTATGTGAAGTCCACATTGCAATATAGACTATTTTATGAGACTGGGGTTCAGATACAGTTGCATGGATACACTGATGCTGATTGGGCTTGTAGTATTTCTGATAGACGATCTACCAGTGGGTATGTGTTCTCTTTTGGGAGTGCTGCAGTCACTTGGAGCAGCAAGAAACAGCCTACAGTTGCCTTGTCGAGCACAGAGGCTGAGTACAGGGGCGCAGCAATGGCTGCATGTGAGGTAGCTTGGTTGCATAAGCTACTTTATGATATGCATCAGCCTACAGATGGGCCAGTTGTCATTTATTGTGACAACATGAGTAGTATACACTTGGAAAATAACCCAGTCTATCATGCTAGAACAAAGCACATTGAGGTGCATTATCACTATGTGTGGGAGAGGGTTTTACTAGGTCTTATTGATCTAGTTTATGTCAGCACAGAGGATCAGGTAGCTGATATATTCACGAAGGCATTGGGCGTAGAGAAGCTGCGCAAGTTCAGAGACCTGCTTGGTGTGCAGGAATTGGGATTGAGCTCGAGGGGGAGTGTTGAGAGATCGAGCTCCACTCGTGATATGCCAGGGTGACCGTTGTGCATTTATGTCACTGACTTGTGAATTGCAGATGTGGTTGGTACACCCCCATGAATAATAGCTAGATGACAGCTATCCTTATCTACTCTAGTTCGTGGCTCAGTTAGTATGCCACCTTAGTTATTTGAGTTTGGTTTGAGACCCATATATAGGGTTCTTCTATTTCTTTGTATGAGATTTCTTTTTGGCTTACACAACTAAGAAGAGGAAATTTGTTTTCAGCCTCCACCTTTGTGTGTATTCCCCCGTTGTGCAAGCAAGAAAGCTACAAGTGAGACTCCTTCCTTCTCTCCCACAATCTTGACAGAGGTTATATGGAGGGGGAGAGTACCTCTCAAATGAGTTCAGTGATTTTTTGAGGTCTCATGGGATAAAGAGACAGTTCACATGCAGGTATACCCCACAATAAAATGGGGTTGCACAAAGGAAAAACAGGCATATCACAGAAGTTGCACACGCCTTGATGGCTAAAAAGAATATGCCTAAGCATTTTTGGTCTGAGGCTGTTCATACTGCTATTTATATTATGAACAAAACTCCCATAGCTGCAGTTCATGGGATGACTCTGAGCACTTGAAGGTATTTGGTTGTGTTGCATATGTTCATGTGCTAGATAAGCTATGAGAAGAATCTTGATCCAAAGGCAGAAAAATTTGTCTTTATTGGATACTCTTTAGAGTAGAAAGGGTATCGCTGCTATAACCCTGTCACATGTAAGTTCAAAGTGAGCAGGGATGTCATCTTTGATGAAATGAGCAGTTGGTATGCGTCTAGTGGTGATGCATTGGATGATGATAATGATCATGACACTCATGTGCAGGCTAAAAAGCAAGAATCACAGACTCTTAGTGGACCAGAGATATCATCGAGCAGTCCTTGGTCCGGGAGACTAAGGAGTAGCTCTACATCTTCAGTGCATCTAATAGCACTACAGGTAAAGACAAAGGAAATAATAAAGTATCAGATGGCATTGATGCAGTTCTTGATGGAGACTCCAGTGGCTCAGAGAGCTTGGATGATGAGCTTGGTATTCCTTCTATCAGGACACCAAGTGTACAGAGAGCTCATAGTAATGTAAAGGCTCCATTGAGTGATCCGATGGTACGCAGATCTAGTAGGGTCAGATACCCTGTTAGAAGATTTGGTTTTGAAGGTTATGCAGCTCACCATTATGCTTTTATGGTGAAAGTGATTGAGGATGCTGAGCCCACGTGTTTTGAGGAGGCTGTTGATCATGCTCATTGGGATGCAGCAATGGATGAGAAGATGGCTGCATTAGAGGCCAATAAGACTTGGGATCTAGTATCATTGCCGAAGGGCAAGAAAGCTATTGGATGTAAGTGGGTTTATAAGATTAAGCACAATGCAGATGGTTCTGTTAGTAGGTACAAAGCTAGGCTGGTTGGAAAAGGCTATGCCAAGACATATAGCATAGATTATGAAGAAACCTTTAGTCCAGTCCGCTAGGATGGCAACTGTCAAATGTGTGATTACTTTGTAGCAGTCAAAGGTTGGAGGTTGTAGCAAATGGATGTGAAGAATGCCTTCTTGCATGGTGATTTGGAGGAAGAAGTGTATATGGATCAGCCAGCAGGTTATGAAGATTTAGAGTATCCCACGTATGTGTGCAGGTTGAAGAAGGCACTCTATGGGCTCAAGCAAGCACCTAGAGCATGGTCTGACAAGATCAGAGAGTGTCTTGTCAATATTGGCTTTTATGTTTCTGATGCAGATGATCACTCACTTTATGTGAGAAAGGGAGATGCATGTTTGGTCATCATAGTCATCTATGTGGATGACTTGATTATTACAGGTGATAGTGATAGTGGGATTGCTGAAGTCAAGGACTTTTTGAAGAAGAAGTTTGAGATGAAGGATTTAGGTGACCTAAGGTACTTCCTTGGCATTGAGGTAATCAGATGTGATGATGGTATATGGATGTCCCAAAGACAGTATGGCTTGGATATGTTGTCCAAGTATGGTATGACAACATGCAAACCACTTTCAGTCCTATTGGAGCAGAATGTAAAGTTGAGTGCTGATGTTGGGGATAAGATAGAAGACCCTACTATGTTCAGGAGGATAGTGGGGAGTTTGATCTACATGACCATTACAAGGCCAGACTTGAGCTACGCTGTTGGTCTTGTGAGTCAGTTTATGCAAGTACCTAGAAAGCCACACTTGGATGCAGTCAGACACATATTGAGATATGTAAAGTCCACATTACATTATGGACTTTTCTATGAGGCAGGTACAGATGTACAGGTGTTTGGATACACAGATGCAGATTGGGCTGGTAGTATGTCTGATAGAAGATCTACCAGTGGATACATATTCTCTCTTGGCAGTACAGCAGTTACTTGGAGCAGCAAAAAGCAATCTACAGTTGCTTTGTCGAGTACAGAGGCTGAGTATAGAGGTGCTCCTATTGCAGCATGTGAGATAGTATGGCTGCAAAAGTTATTGGCTGATTTAGATGTGCAGGTGGAAGGTCCAGTTGTCATTTATTGTGACAACATGAGCAGTATACAGTTGGCTAGAAACCCTGTGTTCCATGCCAGGACAAAACATATTGAGGTACACTACCACTTTGTGAGAGAGAAGGTACTTAGCAAGTGAGATTGACTTGGTGTATGTCATCACATAGGATCAGATAGCTGACATCTTCACGAAGGCATTGGGTATAGAGAAGCTTCAAAATTTTTGAAGTTTACTTGGAGTTGCAGAGATGCAGTTGAGCTTAAGGGGGAGTGTTGAGATGACAATCTCAACACATGCAGACATTGATGATGGACCGCCTGGTTAGATGGGTCCACACGTCTACACTTAGCACGTCGGTAGTCATTATGACTCTCACATGGCAACTGACTCATTACTTATTATATTCAGGTTGTTACACTTATTTACAGCTGGCATAGTTATAGCACCAGTCGACTAGTGTAGTCGGTTATGCATTGTTTGACTTAGTAGGCCACTTTTCTTTATGTTGTATCTTATCTATACTTTATGTACATTGTAAAGTGTGTGGAAGAAGAAGAAGAAACCAGTAAGAAAACGTTTTGACCTCCATCTCTCTTCTTGTCTCTTGAGTGAGCTTCTCCTTGTGCATTCTGTGTGTGTTCGGTGTGCAGCATCTTGAGCAAGTCCCCCCATCACGCAATTCTTGACACTAACTTGATTGGTCAATTGTTTGCTAGGCAATTCATAGTTACCCTAACTTGGCAACTCAGCCTCGCAAAAGGGTGATGAAGCAAGATGACTACTCATCCTCTTATAAATTAAACTTGTACTTAGAACCTACCAACCTTGTTCCAAGGAGTGGCAAATCTATCTTATGATTTAAACACAAAGCCATGCGACATTGCAACTTGTTGCATGAGACAAGTGTCACACCTAACTTGTGGGATCATTTCTCCCATCAAACGGTGTTCCTTGGTCAAGAAATATGTTTGGTCAAGATGTAGGGTTTTGGGATGTCTTCTTGACCCAACCCAACCCTAACCATACTAGGTCAACAACATTTGGCCCTAGGGTTTCTAAATTCAAATGGAAGTCTAGAATTTGATCAATTGATCCTTAGGGTAAAAACCCTAGATTATTCTTGGATAGGCGTTCAGCTAACCCTAACATTCTATGAATGTGGGTAGGATCTTTGGGATTGGAAGTCTTGACTTGGCATCCCAAGTGCGATACTAGGCAAAATTTTTAACGTAACTAAACCCTACCTAGCACTTGGAGGTGCTCCTCATACTAACTATTTATGCTTTTATGAATCCCATGTGGGTTATGCCATTACAAGTGATTTACCTAAATCGATCTAATTGTCTTACGACAAGAGGTGATCTTTTTTTGAGACGCTAATATTTTTCCTAAAAGATGTAAATAAATACAAGATACAACATTCCATGCAAGTATGTCATTCATTTACTTTTTCCTTCTATGCAACTATAAAATGTACAATGAACATTTCTTTTCCTTGCCTAAGCTATAGTGATTGACCCTTAGGGCTAACTCTTATAAAAACCTATGTTGAATTTCATCAAGAACTATGCTCATAACCCTTTGCTTAATGCATCGAATTCAAGCTTTAATATGAAATGCATATAAACTTCGATAAAAGAACTCCATGCATGAGAGAAATGCCATGAGATCCATTAATGATTTAGCTCGTCCTTTAGCACTTAACCAGCCTAAAATGCAAGCATTCCTCGCATGCAACTAGCAAAGTTCATAGTTTCCTTTCCATGCATTGCGATTCTTTAGACAACATTCAATGGCGTCTAAGATTATCCTCTATACATATCACATCCATGAATTTAAATCATAAGTGCAACATGTGACAAGCTCTATCCTTCTTAGCACGATCCCTCTTCTAATTTATGCATTATACACTCAAGGAGAATGCAACTACCCTTGTTGACGGGAGTGTAAGAAATTTCAATTAATCGGCATGCACTAAAATTTGTAAAACGATGGATAATAATCTTCTAAAGAAGCTTCTAAGCTTCTGTCTTTGACAGAAAACGTGGAAAAAAAAACATGATGATGGGGAGGATGGACAGGATGATGATGAAGGGGATGAGGAGGGTGCTGTTGAGGGTGATGATGGCGTGGGCAGAGGCGGCAGCCTGGCAGGTGGCACGGTGGTGTGAGGGTAGCACGACGGCGATGGCGGGCAATATAGGAGCTCCACAGCCTTCTCTCTCTCCTCCCTTCCCTCATGCTTGAGAGGGGGGAGGTCTTATAGGATAAGAGGGGGAGGGGGAGGGGGGAGATAGCCACACATGTGGCTAGCTTGCATGCTTCCTCCTCCTCGGTGCTCTCCTACTCCTCTTCACTCCTCTCACACTCCCTCTTCCCCGCCATGCAACGGCTGAAGGGGAGGGGTTAATAGTAAAAAATTTTGCACAAAATTATCGATTACCCTTTTTCCTTTCTCGTGAAGGGTGTTTGTGCGTGGGCTTGCGCACTTTTAGCCACGGACTCTTGTGCGAAATGCGGGCTAGGATTTGATGATGCACGTGGGGTAAGTATTTAGCAAAGGTCCTTTTGTCACAGGGAGGTCACTTGAAATTGCTCACTATGCAGTGTGTGCGGGGTTTAAAAATTATTAATATTTCGTGCGGAAACATTACATCTTGAATGTCATGACCATCATCATCGTCCATTTGGTCTATGTTACATCAAAAAATATATTTTTGTTTCCCTCATTGATGATCTTTCTCCATTTTAGACTCTACTTATCTTTCTTGCTCTTTATTATTATATTTCCCTTCATTCCTTTTCTCTCACCCTCTTTATTTCTCCCCATCCCTCTTTCTCTCTATATTTCCCTTTCTTTGTTTGCCTCCCTTTATCTCTCTTTAATTCTCTCTCCCCCCTCTCTCCATTCCTTTTTTCTCCCTCTCTCTTTATCTTTATCTATTTTTATAGATCCCCAGTCTATTTCTCTCACCGCCCCTCTTTCTCTCCCTCTTTTCCTTTCTTTGTTTTCCTCTTTCTCTCTTTCTCTCCCTTACTTTGCCTCCCTCCCTCCCTCCCTTACTCTCTCTCTCCCTCTCTTTTAATGCATTTCATTACAAATGAAAATTAAAAAAGAAAAGAAGAAAACACAAAAGAAAATCAAGAAGAAGCAATGTACCTACCTTTAGGGCTTGAATATGAAATATTCTATGCCTTCTCTTCGCAGCTTCCCTTCTTTCTCCCTTGCACACTTCTCCCTCTTCTTCGCATAGGGTGGTGGTAGTTGTGACAATGTTGATGAGATCTCCCTCTCCCTCTCCCTCTCCCTCTCCCTCTCCCTCTCAAATCGGCAAGCTCTCTCGCACTCTTGCTCTCTCTTTCACTCTCTTCCAAATGTTTTCACTCAGCAAATGCCACGCTCGGGTTTGTAGTGCTTTTTTTTTCTTAGAGTGGTGTCACTATTCACATTGCTAACATCATCGTAAGCGTCATTATATGCATTGCTACACTATTTTGTGTGGCAATTTGCCATCGCTATCACCCCATTCCCTAGTGATACTCATGTGAATCAAATAGCTCAACAAAACCAAATCAATCCCAACTTATGTCCCTCTTGCAAAAGCCCATCCATTTTAGAGTCAGTTATTACTAATATAACCTTAAAAATATGTGACTGTATTTTCATGATGTTGTGCCACTTGAGGCATTAGTATTAGTGTCCATGGCTTAAAAATATTAGATTTTTGGACAAGTTTTAGCCAATTTTTGATAGTTTAGATATTATCTCTTGTAAAAATCCATAAAACTATAGGCAACTTCTAGAATAGGATAATATATAAAAGAAAGCATGTAGCTTCCAGCTATTTTAAGAGGATTTTATGTAAAAAGAAAGATTAGCGAAATCGCGCGATACACGATCATTGTTTTCAGGTAGTGAACAACACTCTGAAGTGGGAGATGAAGAGGGAGTGATCTGACACAATTCTGGCCAGGTATGTTGGTATTTTACCCTCCTTTCGAAGCCAATGGAAGCATCAGATTGGTGACCTGAGCATCACAGAGAAAGGTATTATTTTATAGACGTTTTTGTTCTACAAGAGTTTTATCTTCTCATAATGTAGAAATAAACTAACAGGCTTCATCTTTGTTAGTATTCTTCTATATTTTCTATTTCTTTCTGTGAGTATTCTTATACATCTTCTATTTCTTTGAACCCCTTCTCTTCCATCTACTCCTCTCTCTAAATCTCCCTTCACCCTTTTGTCTCTTACCCCTGTGGTAGACTTTCGACACCAAATGCACCAACACCATGTTAGGGGAAGTTTATGATATCATTAGAGGTAAATTTTGGAAAAATTTTGGATTGATTTGGGGCTGATATCTTCAGCCATATTTAGAGAATTAGCTACAGCATTGTTATTTTAATTCATTTCTTACTCTACAGAAGATATCTTGTCAAATATGCAATTATTATGTGCCCCTATGGCATGGCAATGTTTGTAGATCATTCATAGATGCTTTGAGTTGAATTAAGAGGAGCTTTTTATCTTATTTCTTGGTTGTGGTAACCTATCCTTATCAGGAACACAATTTGAAGCTCTCTTGAAGCAGGTCTCTTTGCCCTATAAGCCTTGTAATTGACTCATAAGCTTTTGTCCCCAACAATCTACATTGAATGTAATCATGCAAAGTTGATTCATGCTATGGCATCATGTAAGAATGATGGGATGCAGAGTTGTTTATGGTACATGACATTATATGGTACTTGATTTTATAATTTGTGATTGCTCTTACAATCAAGAAAAAAAGCTTGATTTGAGTTAGAAATTATGAGATAATACTCTTGTGATCTTTGCTAAGAACATGCAGTTGGAAGCTCTACTAACATCTTCAAGAACTTGGCTTGAAACCTTCAACCCTTCTCTTATCTCTACCATCTCCCATACATTCTTCTCTCTCAAACCCTTGTGATTGACTATGAAGTACCTCTTGAACCTTTAAACATTCATTGTAGTCTACTTATCTCTTGAAGACACATCTCTATATATCTTGTCCAGTTTTCTTGCCAAACCCCTGTGGTGACCTTCAACCCTACGCTGTCGTGCTGCTGCGCATTCGAGGTGTGAAATCCACCAAAGGTTGTGTGTGTGACATTTGTTACTTTATACATATTTAGTTGTTGTCTTTACAGTTTTGTTTTGCGTGGGTAGTAAAGTGGAGAAGGGCAGACTGATAGGCCAGATGTGAAGAGGATGCGGTCTGAGGAGATTTTGAGTGCTGCTTTACTGAAAGGTTTAAAATCTGCCTGTGTGATCTCAGCTGTGACAAAGAATATACATGTAGGGGGTAGCAGCAGGATAATCTTATCCTTATTGGTGGCAAAGGTGTTATGGAAGGTGCTTCACCAGCAGATTGTGAAAATGTGGAGCAGATGTAAGATGCCAAGTGATGAATGTAGGACTTGGTGAACAGAGTGGTGGAGGATCTGTGAGCAAGGATTGTAACTGCTTAAAGTCAAATAACAGTTATGCAAGTCCAGTATCTCATGGGAATATAGAATATTCAATCCTTGCCAGTGGGAATACAATGCAATTACTTGTACCTGTCCTCGGTTTGCCACTAAACCTTCAAGATAGCTCTACACAAATTAATACAGGCAGGGATAAAGAAGAGTTGTCCTCTCACATAAGTACATTGCTGGACAATGGGGAAGAAAAACTGTCAGCAGCAGCAGAAGCAAAGAACGTTGGCAAATTAGAGGTATATATTTCTTCTATTTCTGAGGATAATGAGAGCAGTGGTGACTGTGAGAAATTTCTTGGTGAGCTGAAAAATCAGGAAGGATGGTGGATGTTGTCAGATTCAGTTGACAATGGTGCATTATATCAGAGCCATGCTCAAGGATCAGTGTTTTATGTTAAATGTTCAGATTTAAGGGTTCATGTGTTGGCTGCAATAGCTATGGTGCTCGAAAGAACTTCAGAAGTCTTTGCACTCTGTGATGACTAAAATAGCTAAAATAAGTATCTACCGCTTTTCTGAAAAAGGGCACTTTTCTAGTAGAAGGGAGAGGCCGTTTTTGGGAGCGTGGAAAAATCTTGAGGGAAAAGCAAAAAGGGAGAGCCCGAAAAAGAGTGGAGGACTGAAATAGAGGAGGAGGAGGAGGGTACTCGGCAGCTCCAAGGGAGAATTACGCTGGGGGGAAAAGGATTGGAATCGAAAAGGATTGTTTTGGTGAATAAGAAGATCAGACATATGGTGCTCTGGGGAGAGATGGCGGAGGAGAAGACCGACGCTGAAGAAGACGAGGGAGGAAGGCAAAAGGGATTGGCTGAATGGTGGTGGGAAGGTAAGCTGGGGATTCGATATCGAAAGGGGGAGACAACTGCGTGTTGTATGCTGAAGAGCCACATTGAGAGAAAGGGGAAGTCCGCAATATATGAAGGAACGATGCAATGTGTGTGTTTCATGTGATCAGAGTACAACAACCATCATATATATTCCGGCCCTGTAAGGTGCTTCTTGCTTGGACAACACTGTGCTGGGAAGAGAACTGTAGCAGAGCTTGAAGACCAGCAGACTTCTGAAAGGTGACGATCTTCTCGACAAATCCGTAAGGGGAAAACACTTGATGCAACACATCAACTGTAATAGGATACAACAGATTGTGGATGGTAATAAGAAGGATTCGATTGGGTTGTGAATCCTGGTCAGGTTGCTTCCGAATCTGCCCGACTGCTCAGATGTGGGCCTGGTTCTTTGCCCGGAGCATGACCAGCTTGGAGATCTTTCCGAACGGCCACCCCATCCCAAACTCCAATCGCTTGCTTCCCAAGAAGCTTCTCAGTCTGCGATAACGTTGTCACTCGCAGGTTCTGCATCCAACTTAAAACCAAATAACGAAAAAGATTCTCTGTTCCTAACTCCTGTGGCTATGAAAGAGGAGACCTTGGAGAGAGGAGTTTACATCCATAGCGTGCCATGAAGCACCTCGTTCATTATCGTCACCAATTTCTTCATAAGGACAGATAGCTCAAAGGCTGTGGATGACCAGGAGAGTGGTAGCCCTTCTATCTCACCAGTTCTGGTTTTGCATGCCAATCAAACCTCAAAATACACTGGAATAGGTGGCGCTTAGTGAACGATGGTGCTAGACTCAGAGAATCATGGAGGCTGCGACACATAGTCGATTGAGGAATGCTGAGCAATGTAGACAGAAATTAGCATAATGATTAGAGAGAAACAAAGTTCCCTGCAACAGACTAGAAGTGCATCTACTTCTATCACTCTAGCAACCAAGGTTCTCTGTCGTTAGAACAAGTGAGCATTGTGTCTGTACTATCTCTGCGTAGGCAGAGAGAAAATGGAGAGAGGGGAGACAAAGAAGGGAGATGGTTCCCTACAACCAGTCCGCGGAGACGGGAGCAATCAATAAACAGTCCTGGAAATTTCCAGAGCAACCCTGTCATCGTGCATAGGAGAAGAGGCTATGAACATGTTTGGACTGGAGATGGCCAACACCGGTAGTCTGAGGGTCTGCAAATTCGTTTTAGACATGTGGACATGAACGACATATCCCTTGATCATCAACTGAAAACAAACAGCATTTATTGTTATGATTTTCTCTGTGCTACTTGAAGCATATTCATGGAATTGTTATTCTATTCTCTACAACCAGCAGTAGCAGAATCTTCTCATACAATTTTTGACAGAGGACTGGAGTTGCAGAAAACAGATCCAGCACAAATTTCTACACCTCTTTCTGAAATCTAAAGACATAAAATTTTTCTCTTGTGAATGACATCATGACAAGAGAAAATGAGAGATTTTGATTGATGATTATTTCTCAGAAACAATCCAAACTTTCTATCAAGTGTTCTCTGTATCTTTTCTTGAAGCTCATCAAGATTGCCATTGAAGAATTAATATAAAAAACAATACTTTGAGACTTCAGTTCTTGTATAAACAGAGGCTACTGATTTCAGTTACATTAAAAGACGATTCTTAAAAGGATCTGAATGTATTGAAACAAACAAATGCTACACATGGATAATATATTTATCTGAACTTGTCTGCAAGGTTGCAAATGTCATACTTGACTAATCTTTTATCCTGAAATTTATCAAGGACTTCTGAAGTTGCGACATTGCTTTCAAAACCCTTCGACATCTTTGGTGAACCCGACGTGAAAGCGTCACAGAAATTTCAGGATGGGAGATACTTCAGCCTCTATTTCAACTTCTTCTACAACTTCAGCTGCGTCTACTTCAGCTCCATCAATGACTGCTGCGTCAAATACTTCAACAGAGGATCTAAAACAGATTTTACAGAATATGTCCATGTATATGCAGCTCCAAAATCAGCAAACACAATTGTATATGCAGCAGCAACAACAATTGCATCAACAGCAGTTGTCTCAGCAAAGGCAGCTCTATTCGGAGCAAGAGAATGCAAACAGCGCGACTAAGGCTATTGAAGCAGTTGAGAGTGAGAAGAAGCTATTTGACGGCCGTAATGTTTCAGCATATTTGAAGACATATGAGATCAAGATGGGGTTTTTTGGAGTTCCTGCTGGACTTATGAGTAAGTACTTCCTTCGTCTTGTCACACCTACTTTGAGGACAAAAGTGACTGATCTTTTTATTCAAAATACACATTGGCAAGATTTTAAGAAGGCCTTGAAAGAAGAATACTTCCTTGAGGACTTTGGTATGGCTACTCAGCGGTCATTCCGAGAGTGGGTCTACATGCCAAACAAAGGTCTTGCTGCTTCGGAGTTGATTCGAGAATTCGAAGAGAGGTATAGTCAGCTTGATGCCATTGAACAAAGAGCATTAGATGTTGAAAAAGTTGAGCTTTTCTTGCAAGCTGCAGATCCTGCTCTTCAAGAAGAATTGGGTGAGCTTCTTGAAGATCGCACGAAGCCTATGGGTCTTAAAACGGATTGGCAGGATGCTCAGGATGCAGTCTCGACTTTGACTAAGAGGAGGATATGGAAGACTCGCCTACAGAATGGTTCCATGACACCTACACCATCATCAGCTCCTATGCCTACTTCTATCCCTGTTATTTCTTCTTCTCCTCAGCCAGTTTCTTGGCCTATGCCAGTGCCTATTGTTGCCACTCCACCTATTCCTCCTGTTCCACGACCGATGCCTACACCTTCTGCTCCAAAACCATCCGCTCCATCGGTGCCTACTTCTCTTGATGATATAATCAAAGGCATCACAGATTTGACACCGGAGTCAGTTAAAGCGGAGTTAGTGGGAAAGTTGAAGGAGCAGTTTGCTTCGACTGTGCCTACTACTTCTTCTAGTGCTCCTACTGCATCTAGGAGTGCTCCTAGTGCACCTAGGAGAGATCGGAGATGTATTTGGTGTGATAGTACAGAGCATCAACATTGCAGGGATTGTGATTCTTTCCAGGGATGCAAGGAGACAGAATGTGGTATATTGGGGACAAGATGGTAAGATTTGGTTGACTAAGACAGGAGCTCCACTTGCTACCAACTTTGGTAAAGGTGGAATGAAGAAGTTAGTGGAGGATATGGCTGCGCGTACTTCTTATGTGACAGCTAGAGGTGATGCTTCTGCATATGGAGTACAAATTGAGAAGGGATCAGAGACTCAGTCCGCGCTATGGACTTATGCTATGGAGACTGCAAACAAGGGGAAAATTCAGCAAACTGTTTTGACTAGTGCAGGCTCTAGCATCAGATCAGAGACAAGTTGGGACTCGCCTGTTGACATGTATTCTATTTATGCTTATTTGGCTAAATCTCATGGTGCAGTTGTATTTGTTGAGGAGAAGCGTAAGAGGGATGAAGAAAATCCAAGCGCAGCTAAGAAGACTAGAGGGGGTGAGTTTGTTACTCCACCTACTGCAGGACCGTCTTCACGATCAGGGCCAGATCGACAGATGGAGGATGCTCAAAAGAGAGAAAAGAGGCAAGAGCCTAGAGAGAGAAAGCAGCCAGGATTCAGATTGATGTCCGATATTGAGGCATCTACAGACATGAAGAAAATCTTTAATGATAAGATACTTGGCAGCGAGGTGACTTTCACTATTTCTGAGATTTTGGGCATCTCAAAAAGAGAGTTTCAGGATCAGTTTCAGGAGATCTTGAAGAGGAAAAGACATGCATTGTCTACCACTGATACATAGGGAGTTTTGATTGGGGAGTTGGATGAGGATGAGGATGAGGATGAAGTTATGGTTGATAATGCTTCTGTTTTTCTACAGGTAGAGAAGAGGGTTCAGCCTATGCATTATGCTGAAATTGATGAGACTGTCATGATACCGCGTAGTCACTTTTCGCGGAGCCATTAGGCTAGGGCAACTACAGAGACGATGGTAAAGATTGGAGAGAAACAGGTGCCTTATGTTGCATTGGTTGATCATGGTTCAGAGATTAATCTCATAGTTCGTGGAGTTTATGAGAGTAACAGATGGCCTATGGATGTAGAGCATGGGTGGCGTATGAAAGCCGCCAATAACACTGCAGGTGATTTATATGCTGCTTGTCCTAGTGTCAGGGTTTCTATTGGTGATGTAGAGGAGGATTTTCATTTCTTTGTGCAGGATTCATGCTCTTATCCCATAATTCTTGGTCAGCCATTCATTACAGAGATGCGCATGGAAACAAAGGTCATGGATGATGGATCTGCTTATGCACGGATTCGCAGTAAAGATGGTATGAGAGCAGTTCAGTTTATGACTGTATGTGTGAACCATGTTAGAAACAGAGATACTCTCAGAGATGCACCTTTGCCCAGTGTGAGAGATTCGGGTTTTCATTAGTTACCGCCGTTTCGCAAGACGACGGTGGTACAGAGGAGAGGAGATTGGAGTTCTCGCCTCCTGGCAGCAGTGTTTTCTCCTCCGGTTTTGTTGGGATTTCAGCAAACAGTTCGATGAGTTATCAGAAGACTTCTAGGTTGTCTAGAGCTGCCAGGCAGTATATATGCAGGAAGGAGAAAAATTTGAAAAATGCAGGAATTTTGGAGGATGATGAGCATATAGATGGGATGTATGACAGTGTGATTTGTGCAGATACGATGACACAGATGGAAGATATGCTGAAAATTGATATGCTGAATTGTTACGGTAATGTATTAGTGCAGTCCCTAGACATGTTTCATGAAATTGCAGATTTTATGTCACAGATTGAGTCAGAGGCTGAGGTAACTCAGCAAAGAGTGTTGAGTGCTGAAGAAATTCAGCAAACAGAGTTTCCAGCTGGTTATGATCAGCTTTCAGAGAGACAAAGGGCTGAAAATTTTCAGCCAACAAAGTTTACTGCTGAAATATTTCAGCATTAAGAGTTTGGGGCTGTTTCTATGCAGTCCATAGAGCAAAGGGCTGAGAATATTCAGCCATTGGAGTGCAGAATTGCTGATTTACAGCAAGGTTTATGTAATGCAGAAGAGCATAATGAAGCCAGGGTTGACACGAAATACAAAACTGTGGATAAGAAGGTGAAGCCGGTTGCTATACCGCTTCCACCTGACAGTGATCAGCAAATAGAGAGGGCTGCTAAACAGCAAATTTTGAGGAATCCGGAGCATATTGGTCATAAGTTTTCAATAGAGACTCTTGCTGAATTGAAAATTGGAAATGGTTATTTCTTGTTACCCATAGAGAAGCAATGCTTTCTGGATATACTTGAGCGTCATGGAAGGGGATTTGCTTTTTTCCCACATGAGATTGGATGTGTGAATCCTGATATTGTTGCTCCTATGGTCATTTTTACTATTCCTCATATCCCATGGAATCTCCGACCTATTCCAGTGCCTAAAGCACACTTGCCAAAGTTGATTGAATTATTGAATGAGAAAATCAGGATGGGAATCCTTGAGCCTTCATCTGCACCATACTCAAACAGGTGGTTTACAATTCCAAAGAAGAATGGTACTCTCCGATTTATTCAGGACATGCAGCCAGTGAACAGAGTTACTATCAAGAATGTTGGTATAGGTCCAGTTGTGGATGAGTTTGCAGAGGCATTTCCTGGACGTGCCATCTATTCTTTGGGTGATTTGTATTCAAGATATGATCAGTTTCAGCTGGCTTTGGAAAGCAGGGACATAACCACCATGAGAACTCCTATTGGGCTTGTCAGGATGTGTACCTTGCCTCAAGGTGCCACTAATTCTGTTGCGCATATGATGAATGCCATGCATAAGGTCCTTCGTGATTACATACCTCAGCTTACTATGCCTTTCTTGGATGATGTGCCCATTAAGGGGTGTGCAGAAGAAGAGAAGAATGAGAGCCTAAATGAGTAGGGATGCAGATACTTTGTGGCTGATCATATTTCAGCATGTGAGAAGATTTTGGCCAGGTTAGAAGAAGTGAACTTGACACTTTCAGGGCAAAAATCTGTTTTTGGAGTGAATGAGGTTGTCATTGTTGGGCATATGTGTGGATATTATGGCAGGAAACCCTCACCTGATAAGGTGAATGCTATAGGCAAGATTGCAGAGTATTGTTCTACCACTTCAGAGGTACGGAGATTCATTGGTGCTTGTGTGTTTTATATGATTTGGATACCTCATTTTGCACACATAGCAGATTGTTTGTATCAACTGCTTCGAAAGGGGCAGAAATTCTATTGGGATGAGAGCCACACTAGAGCTATGCGGAAATTGAAGAAGTTATTGCAGAATGCTCCTACTCTCAGGAAAGCGGATTATAATTGTGAAAGGCCTATTGTATTGACAGTTGACACTAGTCCAATTGGCATAGGTTGGGCTGTGGGTCAAGATGATGCAGATGGAAATAGGTATGCTATTCGGTTTGGGGCGAAAGTCCTAAACGAGAGACAGAGGAGATATCCGCAAATCAAGAGGGAGTTATTGGGGATTGTCACGGCTCTCAAATGTGACAAGGAGTACTTTATTGGAGCTTCAGTTGTGGTAGAGACAGATTGCTTGCCGTTGATTGGTATGATCACGAGTTGCTCTACTCCGAATATAGCCATGTTGAGATGGATTGCATACATCAAGTCATTAAATCCGGAATTTAAACACATAGAAGGGAAGGATAATCCAGTGGCAGATATGTTGTCTAGAGCCAGATATGATGATGAGGAGACTCTACTTGCAGAAGAGGATGATGCAAAAATTTCAGCCATTATGGTTGATCATGTTTGTCATGTCTATGATATTGTGGCTTTTACAGAAGAACTCTATGTTGGAGATTGGTTGCAGATTGACAGGTACCTTAGTACACTAAACAAAAGAGATGAATGGACGGATGAAGAGTTCAAGAAGATCAGAAGGAAAGCCTATGGTTATTTTCTCAAGGACGGATTTCTTTGGAAGCATCCGAAGAAAAGAGGCGGATTACCTTTGTGGGTTGTCTGCGATAGAGAGACACAGTTACAGGTGATGAGGGAGTTTCATGAGAGTCCTTGGGCTGGTCATAGAGGAGTGTGGGCTACTTATGAGAAAATCAAGGAGAAATATTGGTGGAAAGGCATGTATAGAGATGTTTCTCACTTTGTTGAGACTTGCAGACACTGCCCGATGTATTCAGTAGTGCATCATAGAGATGAGCTTTATCCGACCTATCCGCTATGCATTCATTATAAGTGGGTAGTTGATTTGGTTACCATGCCTATGGGTCTATGGCAGATGAGGTACATTGTTTTGGCTAGAGAGGATCTTACCAATCATGTTGAGGGCAAATCTTTGAGAACGAAGACCACTAGTGCAGTGTGTAAGTTCTTATTGGAGGAAATTTTCTGCAGGTATGGTTGTGTGGGTAAGATCACTACGGATCGTGGTGAATTGGATGTAGATGAAGCTAGGGAGTTTTTATCTCAGCTAGGAATCAAATTGGCTTTAACCACAGCATACAATCCAGAGGGAAATGGAAAGAGTGAAAGAGGGCATCCGCCGATAGTGAAAACATTAGCCAAAGCATGCAGAGGACGGATTGGAGAATGGCCAAGACTTTTACCATTTGCTTTATGGGCTGATCGTACGACTCATAGTGTTACCACAGGATATATGCCTGCAGAGTTGATGTATGGTCAGAAACCTGTTATGCCGATTGAGACTTGTGCTTTGACTTGGTCAGTTTTACCTTGGCAGGAGGATTTGACGAGAGAAGAGCTCTTAGCTCTTGGGATTCAACAGTTGGAGAGGAGACCTGAGGATATTCAGCTAGCTATTGACAGGTTGAAGGTTGCTAGACTAAGAAATAAGGACAGGTTTGACAGCAGGCATCGCTTGCGGCCAAGAGCAATAGAAGAGGGAGATTGGGTATTGGTCTTTGATAGCAGCCTTGAAAATCAGCATACTGCACTTCGGAAGATGGTGAAAAGATGGTTTGGGCCGTACATAGTTAGACATGTCTTTGATAATGCAACATATGAGCTGACTGAATTGGATGGGACAGTGCTTAGAGTGCCTATTGCTGGAAAAAGAATCAAGATTTTCAAGAAAAGGGATGATGAGAACTATGCATTGGAAGAATTTGCAAGAGAAGAGCAACGAGAAGAAACTCCAATGGAAGAGACAGATGATATGACAGATAATCTTGTTGATCTACCGGAAATGCATAACGAAGAGATTGATCTGTTTGTGGATCTTGATGATAATGATCATGGGTAGTTGGCCCATCCGGAGGATGCGCAGGATTAGAGGGGGTGGATGTCGTGCTGCTGCGCATTCGAGGTTTGAAATCCACCAAAGGTTGTGTGTGTGACATTTGTTACTTTATACATATTTAGTTGTTGTGTTTACAGTTTTGTTTTGCGTGGGTAGTAAAGTGGAGAAGGGCAGACTAATAGGTCAGATGTGAAGAGGATGCGGTTTGAGGAGATTTTGAGTGCTGCTTTGCTGAAAGGTTTAAAATCTGCCTGTGTGATATCAGCTATGACAAAGAATATACATGTAGGGGGTAGCAGCAGGACAATCTTATCCTTATTGGTGGCAAAGGTGTTATGGAAGGTGCTTCACCAGCAGATTGTGAAAATGTGGAGCAGATGTAAGATGCCAAGTGATGAATGCAGGACTTGGTGAACAGAGTGGTGGAGGATCTGTGAGCAAGGATTGTAACTGCTTAAAGTCAAATAACAGTTATGCAAGTCCAGTATCTCATGGGAAGATAGAATATTCAATCCCTGCCAGTGGGAATACAATGCAATTACTTGTACCTGTCCTCGGCCTGCCACTAAACCTTCAAGATAGCTCTACACAAATTAATACAGGCAGGGATAAAGAAGAGTTGTCCTCTCACATAAGTACATTGCTGGACAATGGGGAAGAAAAATTGTCAGCAGCAGCAGAAGCAAAGAACGTTGGCAAATTAGAGGTATATATTTCTTCTATTTCTGAGGATAATGAGAGCAGTGGTGACTGTGAGAAATTTCTTGGTGAGCTGAAAAATCAGGAAGGATGGTGGATGTTGTCAGATTCAGTTGACAATGGTGCATTATATCAGAGCCATGCTCAAGGATCAGTGTTTTATGTTAAATGTTCAGATTTAAGGGTTCATGTGTTGGCTGCAATAGCTATGGTGCCCGAAAGAACTTCAGGAGTCTTTGCACTCTGTGATGACTAAAATAGCTAAAATAAGTATCTACTGCTTTTCTGAAAAAGGGCGCTTTTCTGGTAGAAGGGAGAGGCCATTTTTGGGAGCGCGGAAAAATCTTGAGGGAAAAGCAAAAAGGGAGAGCCCGAAAAGGAGTGGAGGACTGAAACAGAGGAGGAGGAGGAGGGTACTCGGCAGCTCCAAGGGAGAATTATGCTGGGGGAAAAAGGATTGGAATCGAAAAGGATTGTTTTGGGGAATAAGAAGATCAGACATATGGTGCTCTGGGGAGAGATGGTGGAGGAGAAGACCGACGCTGAAGAAGACGAGGGAGGAAGGCAAAAGGGATTGGCTGAATGGTGGTGGGAAGGTAAGCTGGGGATTCGATATCGAAAGGGGGAGACAACTGCGTGTTGTATGCTGAAGAGCCACATTGAGAGAAAGGGGAAGACCGCAATATATGAAGGAACGATGCAATGTGTGTGTTTCATGTGATCAGAATACAACAACCATCATATATATTCCGGCCCTGTAAGGTGCTTCTTGCTTGGACAGCACTGTGCTGGGAAGAGAACTGTAGCAGAGCTTGAAGACCAGCAGACTTCTGAAAGGTGACGATCTTCTCGACAAATCCGTAAGGGGAAAACACTTGATGCAGCACATCAACTGTAATAGGATACAGTGGATTGTGGATGGTAATAAGAAGGATTCGATTGGGTTGTGAATCCTGGTCAGGTTGCTTCCGAATCTGCCCGACTGCTCAGATGTGGGCCTGGTTCTTTGCCCGGAGCATGACCAGCTTGGAGATCTTTCCGAACGGCCACCCCATCCCAAACTCCAATCGCTTGCTTCCCAAGAAGCTTCTCAGTCTGCGATAACGTTGTCACTCGCAGGTTCTGCATCCAACTTAAAACCAAATAACGAAAAAGATTCTCTATTCCTAACTCCTGTGGCTATGAAAGAGGAGACCTTGGAGAGAGGAGTTTACATCCATAGCGTGCCATGAAGCACCTCATTCATTATCGTCACCAATTTCTTCATAAGGACAGATAGCTCAAAGGCTGTGGATGACCAGGAGAGTGGTAGCCCTTCTATCTCACCAGTTCTGGTTTTGCATGCCAATCAAACCTCAAAATACACTGGAATAGGTGGCGCTTAGTGAACGATGGTGCTAGACTCAGAGAATCATGGAGGCTACGACACATAGTCGATTGTGGAATGCTGAGCAGTGTAGACAGAAATTAGCATAATGATTAGAGAGAAACAAAGTTCCCTGGAACAGACTAGAAGTGCATCTACTTCTATCACTCTAGCAACCAAGGTTCTCTGTCGTTAGAACAAGTGAGCATTGTGTCTGTACTATCTCTGCGTAGGCAGAGAGAAAATGGAGAGAGGGGAGACAAAGAAGGGAGATGGTTCCCTACAACCAGTCCGCGGAGATGGGAGCAATCAATAAACAGTCCTGGAAACTTCTAGAGCAACCCTGTCATCGTGCATAGGAGAAGAGGCTATGAACGTGTTTGGACTGGAGATGGCCAACACCTGTAGTCTGAGGGTCTACAAATTCATTTTAGACATGTGGACATGAACGACATATCCCTTGATCATCAACTGAAAACAAACAGCATTTACTGTTATGATTTTCTCTGTGCTACTTGAAGCATATTCATGGAATTGTTATTCTATTCTCTACAACCAACAGTAGCAGAATCTACTCATACAATTTTTGACAGAGGACTGGAGTTGCAGAAAACAGATCCAGCACAAATTTCTACACCTCTTTCTGAAATCTAAAGACATAAAATTTTTCTCTTGTGAATGACATCATGACAAGAGAAAATGAGAGATTTTGATTGATGATTATTGCTCAGAAACAATCCAAACTTTCTATCAAGTGTTCTCTGTATCTTTTCTTGAAGCTCATCAAGATTGCCATTGAAGAATTAATATAAAAAACAAATCTTTGAGACTTCAGTTCTTGTATAAACAGAGGCTACTGATTTCAGTTACATTAAAAGACGATTCTTAAAAGGATCTGAATGTATTGAAACAAACAAATGCTACACATGGATAATATATTTATCTGAACTTGTCTACAAGGTTGCAAATGTCATACTTGACTAATCTTTTATCCTGAAATTTATCAAGGACTTCTGAAGTTGCGACATTGCTTTCAAAACCCTTCGACAACGCGTTGCGACAATGAGCATTCAAAAGCTACACAATTTCACATTGTTTTCCCATGGCTATGATAGGCTAGACATTGGTCTCCCAAATAAAAACATAGCAAAATCTATGAGATTTCTAGCATTCTCTTTAGACAAATTCAGACTTATCTTCTTCAAAAATTACTCTATTTTTGAAGAGGTAATCACTGCTCAAATATCATGAGTTAAAGCCCTTCAAATTCCTACATCATCTTCTTTAAACTTAGTTCTATGGAGACCATACTTGATGATCTTACAGATCTAGATAGACTCATGAAATTTGAGTTTGGGTTCTTGGATCAATGGTTCACTCTATGTATCTAGTGGAAGCATATCGATTGTCCAATTCTGACCAATGTTAAACAAAGTTGTTTTGTTAAAACCTCAAATATGATCCAATTCACATCATTCCTATATCGTTTTGGATGCTCACATTGATTTAAATAAGCTAATTAAGGAAAACACCCTAATTCTCCCTCACAATGGAGAGGCTTCTCAGTGTGAGAGGAAAAGCTTCATATTGCAAGCCAAATATATTTTCCAAATTTCTTAACAAATGTCATGGCCTATATAATGTATGTCATGTGGGAACACCCCATGGAATCCACCTTATAGAACATGTAAGATACCATGCGAGTTCAAATGAAATGGTATTTTATTTTGTAAATTTTACATGATCATATCTATAAAATGGGTTTTTTAATTATAATTTGATAAAAACATGTAAGTTTAGTAAAGTAAAAGGGGTCATTTTGTGACCTTATAGCATGTAAAGAAATGGTATTTCTTAATATCCTTTGAATACACACTATATAGATGACTTTTTATAGGTGCACCCTCAAGGGGGAACACATTGACTTGAACAAACAAGGAAAACATGCTAATCAACCCTTACAATGGATATGATTCTCAATGAGGAAGATGAGAGCGGAATTTTGATGCCGAGAAGTGCTTAAAAATAGCTAAAAATTACGAATATCAAGGGAAAAATATTCAACGTCGAAGGCGGCAGCTCGACCTAGGACGATTTTAAGCGTCAAAGTGCTTTAAAGGCGCTCGAGCGACACTTGTTGATTTTTGATAAATTTTCAGACTGATGTGCGGGTTGTCAGGAGTTACCGACCAATGCGGGATGTGAAGCCGGACACCCAGGATTTTTCAAAGCTCAATTTGGAGTCCGGACGGGGAAATGGCCAAGAAACCGGTCAAGATGCGAAGAGGTGGACATAAAAGTGGTCAAGTGGTCATGACCTTTGGGAGGGGGGTGTAACATTTTATGCAACTAACAAAACGTGGAGAGAGAAGAAGCATGAAATTGTGGAGGAAGGCGCCATCAGGATGCGCCCGAAATTTGCACCATGTGGGATGATGAGGTTGATGTCTGGCTGTGAACAACCACCCCCAATGATTATGGGACTTGATTCCCCTCTGCCTACTGACTCTATCGATGTGTTTCACTCCTCAAATGGTGGCCTAGTTGGAAATCTCTAATTCTAGTCTTTCTCTATCCTCCCTCTCTCTCCCTTAAGGGGCTGTTCTTGTGTGGATGAAGACAATGAAGAATGATGGAGGAAAGCTTGTCCGGATGAGACCGAATTGCTTCTGGGTGGATGAAGACATGAAGAGTGCTGTTCTTGAGAATGCTAGACATTGAATGAGGGCTGACACGCAGTCCCATAGCAAAATCGAGATTCCGAGACACAAAGCCTAAGCGGTAATTCAATTTTTATGAAGAAAAAATGAGTTTTTATGCTATTTGGGTGATGAAATATTATTCCCATGGGCTGATTATGCATTATGTTGTTGTTTGCTATGAGTTTGATAAGTTTATGCTTAGAAAATCAGAAAATAATAAGTGTTAAATTAATGGTATAAAACCCGTAAAACATGCGTTTAAGAGGCAAAATGGGGTCTTTTTGCAAAATAAAGGAGAAACCTGAGATATAATATCAACAAAACCTGAATTTTTACTATCAAGAAATCTAAGGGCCACAATCCATACTCAATCTCAATTTCTAGTCATTTTTAGTTGAAAATAATAGAGGAAAAATACCAAAAAATGGTGAAAAATGGGTTTTAAAATGGAAGAAAATTAGGAAACGATAAAAGGAAAATTCCAGAAATTTACATAAGTGTTTGTGCAATGTATAATGAAGGCATAGCACGAGGTTAGCTTCAGTTTACCCTCATTTCTATGTTTTGTCCGTATCTATTGCTTTCTCTACAAAGAAATACACATAAAACGACTCCTAAACCTATCAACGATTGCAAAACATAAACGGTAGGGTGAGAGGAGAGTTTGAGCATTAAAGTACACTCTTAAATCTGATTTATGTGTTGCATCATGGCTATAGGACGTTGATTTAAAATAAAGAAAAATGCATCATGAGTGTAAGGCTGGGTGTCTCTCCTCGTTTCAATACATAAACGTTAGTATGGAAATCATGAAAAGATTGGTTGTGCACGATGCACAATGCTAATTTTCTATTGTTTATGCACTAAACCATTCACATTATGCATTATGCATGGTTCATGGCATCGAAGGAAAATCTACTGGACTGCATAGCAATTGTTTTCTTAGGACTTTGACCCACGATTGAGAGTGTGAGGTTATCCCTTGCCGTAGGGTAGAGGGTTGGTTTCCTAAGGGACTGTGAAGTGAGGAAGCATGGTATATCTCCTGGAAATATGAGAAATATAAAAGAGAGGAGTTTGTGCTCGTTTGTGTTATATATTTAGCAGTGTATCAAAGGGCCAATCCCTGAGATGTAGGAGAGCTGTAGTGGGGCTCCAACTATTAGTCGGTGGAGTGCCTCCTATGTGTGTGTGATGAGGCATTATACCTATGTATAAGGGATCTCCCTCTGAGGAGTTTAAGGAAAATGTTGGACTATAAACTATAAACGCATGAATTAAGCTTTAGGGCAGGTTTTCCTTTAGCATTAGATTGACGCTCCTGGTCCGCGAGGCCGTGAGGGTGTTTGTGTGTCATGAGCATGAGGTCCGACTAGTGTTATAGCCAGTGCTGGCCTATTTCAGGTCCCATCAGTGGTGCATCTGCTGAAAGCCACTTATAAGTGGTGGCTTTTGGATCCAAGGTTTCTAGGGACCTAAAGAAAGCTAGTTTATGTCCTCTAACAAGGATCGTCAAGTTGAAATCCAGAAAGCAGAACGTGCTGAGAGGGCTAAACGGCGGTTAGAGATTGTAAGCCATTATTCTCCTCAAAGGAGTAGCCCAGTACGTATACGAAGCAGTGGTCTTAGTCATTTAACTACTCCACCTATCCCATTAGGTGCATGAGAAAGTGTAAGATCTTCTTCTCCTCCACCAAGTCTACCCACTTCAAGTGGGGGTGTGAATCTGTCACTTTAAGCTCCTACTGCTTATCCGATTGTCACCATGGCACAGCCTATTGCGATTCCTGGAGGGACACCGGATTTACCAGCCTTAGGAGTTCCCTTGGCCATTTTTAATGGGTTAGTGGAAGAGGATGCAGAATTTCACATTTGTGAATTTCAAAGATTGATGTTCAATTATCGCATCCAAGACGAGGGACAGCTCATGATGTTCTTCAATATGATGTTAAAAGGAAGGGCTGCGGTATGGTATCACAGCATAGAGTCTGGAACCATAACCACCACCATTGATCAATTCTATGCAGCTTTCCAAACGGAATATGCCCTTGAAAGAGGTGGCCAATATTCGTTGCGGGTCTTGAATGTAACACGTCAAGATCCTCACGAGAATGTGAAAGCATATGCTAAGAAGTTGAAGGAAGTATTTCGTAAGTTGCAAACTTACATTCCCATTCCACCAGCTGCCCAACTGCAATATTTTTTGCATGGGTTGGACTTTAATATCCAAGTATAATTGAGCAGTGTGGCCTTAGCAGATATAGATACCGCTATTATACGGGCAGAGGGAGTAGAAGCACGATTACAAATGGCCTACTCCTCTCGAATGAATGTTAATGGGGGTTTAGTACCTAGCGGCAATCCATCATATACAAATGGAAGTCAAGGGATGCCTATGACTAACCCTATTGGGAGAGGGAGTATGGTTTAGAATGTACCTTTATTGCCAGCTCCTCCCAGTGTGACTATGCCTATGGCAAGTCAATTGGCTCCACCAAATGTTGGAGGCCAAGGTTCAAATTCTAACATTGTTCTCGTGGGTCAACAACCAATGCCAAATCAAATTGTTAGTCCAATGGAACGACGGTTGACGATCGAGGCTATGAGTCAAGTGCATCCAATGTCCTTGGCGAAGTCAAGGACATGATGAAGCATTATACCGACATGATTTTCGAACAATATCAACAAATAGCTGTCGACATTAATTTCTTAAAGAAGTAACAAAATTTGATAGGGAGTCGACACCCTGACCCTCTAGATTCAGTTGTAAATGGTGTGGTGGACAGCACTTCCCCAGAAATTGTCCAAATGTGAAATGTGACATTTGTGGGAAGTCTGCTCATCTAGCTGCTACCTGTTGGAGTAAGATTAGTTCTCTCCAACAAGGGAGTAAACAACCGGGCCTAGTGAATCATAGAGTGCAAGGAAATAACTTGCAACAGAATGATGCACCTAGGCAAATATTGCAAAGGGGAAAAACAAATATAGAAGAGTTGCCACAAGGCAACGGAGTCAGCCTTATTGAGGCTGTACGAGTTAATGATGCTGAAACCTCTAACTTAAGAGCTGTGACAAGAGGCCAAAAGGCTAAAGAGGTTGGCAAAGATAATGCAAAACCGGTCGAGGTAAACCCTAAACAAGGGGATAAGGGGACGCAAGTCCAAAATTCTAGCATAGAAGGGGGACCTCTAGGGCCAGTTGACAAGAAAGGCAACCCTAAGAAGGATGAGGAAGTGCCAAGAAAGAAGGCAAGAGTTAAGAAAGAAGCACCAAAACCGGTCCAAAGACCAAAAGAGAGGATGGTGTGGCGAGAAAAGAGATCTTTGGCTACTTATCATGACTTTGATTTAGCAAGTTCTCTTTGCGAAGTTAAACCAGATGTGAACCTCTTGCAATTGATCAAATTATCTCTAGGAGTACGCAAGGAATTTAAGAAGATCCTGCATATTGGGTATATTGTAGAACCCTTGGGCATAGCACGAGTAGGGGAAGATTGTTTTGACCATCTGAAAAGAACTGCCCTAGGGTTCTAGCTTATGTGGATGGAATATTAGTGGAACATGCCATTGTAGACACTGGATCCTCTGTCAATATCATGAGTTCAGAATTGATGGAGAGGTTGGGTCTAGGCATCCAGAAAGATAGCTCCACCCTTTTGAGAATGGCTGATGATAGTCTAAGACAACTAGAAGGTTGCGTTACTAAGGTCCATGTTACAGTTGCGAGTGTAGAATGTTTCTTGGACTTTAGGGTGATTAGATTTGCAGGACGTCCTAGCTATCGGGTTTTGCTAGGTAGGCCTTCGATCTTACGAATAGACTGTCAGATCGATATACCCGCTGGTCGAGTGGTTCTAGGTAGAGATGCTAATCGAGTAATAGTCGATGCTTATCCTAAGTCTCCTCAAAGTGAGAGAGCTCCTTTATCTTCTACGGAATTAGAGACAACAAATGATCCATCTGGTAGTGAGACATCATCTAGTGATGAATCTAAAGAGGGGTCCACTACAGAGGATATCTATCAGATAACTCTAAATGAGCCGATAGAGCCGCAAGATAGGATAAGAGACGCGGATGTAATTGAGTTAGACCTTGGCATGCCGAATGATTCGTGGCCAATTAAATTAGGTTCCATGCTTAGTTCAGCAGAAAGGGAGGACTATGTGTCCCTGATTCAAGAATTCCGCGATATCTTTGCTTGGAGTTATGATGAGCTGAGAGGCATCCCTCCCAGCCTAGCTGTTCATACTATTCCTGTAAAAGAAGGCAGTCGTCCTATGCATCAGAAAGTAAGGCGGATGCCTTTTGAATTGAGGGACAGGCTGTTTGAGGAGTTACAGAAGTTAAGGAAAGCTGGGTTAATCTTCCCTCTAACGAATTTATTATCCTTTAGTCGTTTATTTGAATGGAGTGACCCTTGTAAGGTAGCTTTCGAGGATGTGAAACAGGAGCTAGTAAAAGCACCCGTTTTAAAAGCACCTAAAAGAGGAGAGGTATTCTATATATTTTCAGCAGCCACTATGTATAGTATAAGCTGTTGTTTAGCCCAAATTTGGGAGGAAAAGTGGTATCATCCGATAGCTTTTGCTAGTCAGAAATTGGGCATTTCAGAGATCAACTACACCTACATGGAGAAGTTGTGTCTTGCGATGGTCTTTGGGACTAAGAAATTCAGGCACTACATTCTCTATGAAAAGGTAGTGTTCTATACAAAGGGAGAAGGGCTTAGATTGCTTATGAACAAGCTGCAGCCACCTGATCAATTGGCAAAGTGGTTAATCACTTTGCAGGAGTTTGATTATGATATAAAGAGTAAGCCACCGAGGCTACAAGGTATTGTGGAATGCCTTGTGGATTTTAGGGAGCTGAAAGAGACTTTGGCTAAAGGAAGTATATTGAGGCAATGTTTAAAATTGAAACAGCTTCTATCCCATCTTGGTATGCTGCTATTACGCACTATCTATCAACAGGAGAGACGGGAGATGGTTTGTCAAAATCAGAAAAGAGGAAAATCAAACAACAGGCATTGAAGTTTTCCTTGATCGCAAGGACACTATATCGGCAAGGTGTTGATGATATCTACCGCCAATGTGTGATGCGTGACGAGGTTCCTTTTATCTTGGAGGAGTGTCATGACTCTGCATGTGGAGGGCACTTCGCACGACGGTTGACGCCACAGAAAGCGTTACGAGCTGGATATTGGTGGCCGTCTATATTCCAAGATTCTTTTGAGTATGTTAAGAAATGTGATACATGTCAAAGATATGACAGCCGCAAAAATAGGAAACGTCCACTTACACCTATTATGGCTATCTTTCCATTTGAGAAGTGGAGCATTGATTTTGTGGGTCCTATTACCCTGTCGTCTACTACCCAGAAGAGGTATATTATAGTAGCAAATGATTATTTTACAAAATGGTCAGAAGCGCGGGCGATGAGGCAGGACAATGCAAAAGAGACTGCAATTTTCCTTTTAGAGCAGATTATCTACCGTTTTGGTCCCCCGAAAGAATTAGTGTCGGACCGTGGAACCCATTTTCTAAATAAAGTGATCAAAAGCCTGATAGAAGCTTGGCAAATCAAGCACAATAAAACGATCCTTATAATCCGCAAGCAAACGGGCAGGTGGAAAGTACTAATAAGCAGCTTGTGGGGATCTTGTCTAAGATAGTCTCTGAGAAGAAACGAGACTGGGACAGGAAGCTGTATGTGGAAATATGGGCGTATAATACCACGTTCAAGCGAGCTACCAGCCATACTCCATTCAAATTGGTGTATGGGAAAGAGTGTGTGTTACCCCTCGAGATCCAATTGCCAACCATATGGTTTGCAATTAACCACTCTTTGGGAGATGAGGATTCCCTTTTTGAACGTTTCACGACCTTAGCCCACCTAGATGAATTGAAATTGCAGAGCTTATTACACTAGGAGGTAGCCAAACGTCGGATGAAGCAGTTGCATGACCTCAGAGCGAAGAAATATACCTTTAAAAAATGGCAATTAGTCCTCTATTATGATGCGCGTAGGGAGCTGTTTCTAGGGAAGCTGGAACCTAAATGGGATGGCCCCTACAAGATTGTCAGGTTAGGGAAAAATAGGTCTACGGCCCTATTAGCTAATCTACAGGGAGTAGAGTTTAAGAATAAGGTTAATCTTAATAAGATTAAACCTTATTATTTCTAAGTATGCTAATACAGAGGAATGCATTGCAAGTCCATTATGCTGGGGATGATTTGAGACCTGCGAAAGAGCTTAAAAGCCGATTGATGGGGCAGTTAATCCCTTATTTGGAGCACCCATATCTGGAGCAGAGATACCATCAGGGGAAACTTATCTAGTGGATCAAAGGATATAAAGTGATTGAGCAAGAAGACGGAACCTTTGTGTCGGAGATCAAAGTCTTCTGCCATCACTGTTTACGACTGTTGACAAGTATCCCTATGGAGTTTAATGAATAAAGGTGGGATGGAGCCGTCAGTTCATCCTCTCAACATGCTAAACATTGATTACCATAATTATGAATAGAGGAGTTCGTGATGGTAGGCTGTGTAAACCCATTGTGGACGTATAAATTATATTTTGATGGAGCATCCAGGGGCCCTAATAAAAAAGGGAGTGTTGGATTAGAAATCTGAGTTCCCCGACGTAGAGTTACAATGAAGTTAGCTGCTTATCTCGGGGTAGGATTCACTAACAATATGGTGGAGTACAAAGCCTTGATTATGGGATTGCATATTGCCAAACAAGGTGGTATTCGTCGGTTGTTAGTAAAAGGGGATTCCCAGTTGATCCTGAATCAACTAGATGGGACATACACAGTGCGGAATCCCATTCTTTGTATGTATCATCGAACTACGATGACCCTACTTGAAGAGTTTGAGAGAGTGTCTTTTCACGTTACAGGAATCAGTTTGCGGATTCATTGGCAAATCTTGCTTATGAGGAAGATCTTTTCTTCAATTGTGGTCCTAGTTTGGATATTGTTGTCAATGATGAAACAGGACCCGGTCGCTTGTGGGGAATGTTATCAGAGCATGCGATATATGACAGACGATTGTTGATATGGGTGATGCAAAGAGTAGTCGAGACCAATCTACTGTTGTTATCCTGGACCCATAGGTTGATTAGACAACATGTTATGCGTACGCCTCTTACTATATATGCAGGAGGGATGGGTCATAACCTTATGCATTTAGTTTAGGGCTACGAGCCTATTTTTCCTCCTTGGAAAGGAGCCTATTATTGTATATCTAGATTCTTTCAGGGAGGGATGTGTAGGTGCTATTCTGTTCGATCTCGTTAGGCCAAGAGAGCCCGTTTTGTGAGGTTTTGAATGTTTTATTTCGTTAGGCCAAGAGGGCCGATTAAGTTTTGTGGTGAAGTGCTTTATTTCATTAGGCCAAGAGGGCCAGTTGTTTGTCTAGTGTAGATACGGTTAATGGTTTCTTGTTTGAGTTTTGTGCTAGACAGGTTTGAAGAAGAGCTTGGAAGGAGCCTTTTGTTGCGCGGAAGCTTCTCGTGGACCTATCCAGGTGATATCTCTTCTTTATGAGTACTGTGGTTTTTATACTATATGTGTTTGTGTACTTGTTTGGGGGATTTTTCATTTCTTGTTGGGGACCGGCGTCCAAGGCATGAAGTCCCGAGGTTTAGGTTCAGTATGTTTGAGGGAGGTCTGAGTAGTCGTTGCCACCTGTAAAGACATTATCAAGCATCAAAAGACCTGTTTTAGAAGGGAGCCCTAGTGACCCTGTTCTGCTAGCCTGCTACGCAGCCGTTCTAGGAGTTCTTGTTAGCTGTGAGGCAGTTAGAGAAGCCTGCCGAAAGAAGAAAAATAATGATGATAAAAAGAAACCTTGAATATCTGAAAAGACAATAAATATATACAAAGGTGTGTAAAAAGGGGTTCTAACCCCCTATGAAAATATCAAAGAAAAGAAAAGAAAGGAAAATCTATAAGCAGTTGATCATCGCCTTGCAAAGGCCTGGTAGGTTCTTGGGGACGAGTTAGACCCGGGGCCGATGCCTTGTCTTCCTAGGGGTGGCATCTTGCTGGAAAAGAAGAAATTAAGGAAGGTTGGAGCGAAAATAAAAGTGAGCATCAGAAAAGGATTAAGTGTCCCCTCGCGAGGGCTTGGTAGGTTCTTGGGTACCGAGACAGGTCCTGAGACCGATGCCCTGTTCTCCTTGGGTCACTACGCTCAACTCCCTCCTTTTTACATACCTAAGTATGTCAATAAAATAAAAACCCTAAAAGAAGAAATGTGCTACAAGAAAATACTTATTGATCAGGCTATAGGAAACCTCGCCTAATAGGAGCTCCTGGTTGTGTTGTCCTTAGTTAGGTAGGTAGTTCAGACCACCACTTAGGACAACTTCTTTGATAGTTCTTTTTAGTTTGGCCGTGTTGGAGCAGTCGGTTAGTGACGAGCTTTGGACCTTTTATCAGATTATGCTAGGCCTACTTCTTGTGAATGTCATGCCTTTGTTTTGTCAGGGGGTAGGGTGAGCATTATGCTGGGTTTAGTATGTATTTATTTTGTATCAGTTTGATGCTTCCTTTGGTTGTTTTTGTGTAGATCTACTATGGGATTCAATGGGCTAAGTCGCCCTATCCCGTGGTCACCAATGAGAGCGGAATTTTGATGCCAAGAAGTGCTTAAAAATAGCTAAAAAGTACGAATATCAAGGGAAAAATATTCAACGTCGAAGGCGGCGGTCGACCTAGGACAATTTTAAGCGTCAAAGTGCTTTAAAGACGCCCGAGTGACACTTGTTGATTTTTGATAATTTTTTAGACTGACGTGCGGGTTGTCAGGAGTTACCAGCCAATGCGAGATGTCAGGTCGGATGCCCAGGATTTTTCAGAGCTCGATTCGGAGTCCAAACGAGGAAATGGCCAAGAAACTGGTCAAGATGCGAAGAGGTGGACATTAGAGTGGTCAAGTGGTCATGACCTTTGGGGGGTGTAACATTTTATGCAACTAACAAAAAGTGGAGAGAGAAGAAGCATGAAATCGTGGAGGAAGGCGCCATCAAGATGCGCCTGAAATTTGTGCCATGTGGGATGATGAGGTTGATGTCTGGCTGTGAACAACCACCCCCAATGATTATGGGGCTTGATTCCCCTCTGCCTGCTGACTCTATCGCCGTGCTTTGCTCCTCAAATGGTGGCCTGGTTGGAAATCTCTGATTCTAGTCTTTCTCTCTCCTCCCTCTCTCTCCCTTAAGGGATTGTTCTTGTGTGGATGAAGACAATGAAGAATGATGGAGGAAAGCTTGTTCGGATGAGACCAAATTGCTTCCGGGTAGATGAAGACATGAAGAGTGCCATTCTTGAAGATGCTTGACATTGAATGAGGGCTAACACGCAGTCCCATAGCAAAATCGAGATCCCGAGACACAAAGCCTAAGCGGTAATTCAATTTTTATGAAGAAAAACTGAGTTTTTATGCTATTTGGGTGATGAAATATTGTTCCCATGGGCTGATTATGCATTATGTTGTTGTTTGCTTTGAGTTTGATAAGTTAATGCTTAGAAAATCAGAAAATCATAAGTGTTATGACTGAAATTAATAGTATAAAACCCGTAAAACATGCGTTTAAGAGGCAAAATGGGGTCTTTTTGCAAAATAAAGGGGGAACATGAGATATAACATCAACAAAACCTGAATTTTTGCTGTCAAGAAATCTAAGGGCCACAACCCATAATCAATCTCAAGTTCTAGTCATTTTTAATTGAAAATAATAGAGGAAAAATACAAAAAATTGTGGAAAATGAGTTATAAATAGGAGAAAATTAGAAAACGATAAAAGGAAAATTCCAAAAAATTACATAAGTGTTTGTGAAATGTATAATGAAGGTAGAGCACAAGGTTAGCCTCGGTTTACCCTCATTTCTATGTTTTGTCTGTATTTATTGCTTTCTCTACAAAGAAATACACATAAAACGACTCCTACACCTATCAACGATTGCAAAACATTAAATGGTAGGGTGCGAGGAGAGTTTGAGCGTTAAAGTACACTCTTAAATCTGATTTATGTGTTGCATCATGGCTATAGGACATTGTTTTAAAATAAAGGAAAAGGCAGCATGAGTGTAAGGCTCGGTGTCTCTCCTCGTTTCAATACATAAACGTTAGTATGGAAATCATGAAAAGATTGGTTGCGCACGATGCACAATGCTGATTTTCTATTGTTTGTGCACTAAACCATTCATATTATGCACTATGCATGGTTCATGGTATCGAAGGAAAATCTCCTGGACTGCATAGCAATTGTTTTCTTAGGACTTTGACCCACGATTGAGAGTGTGAGGTTATCCCTTGCTGTAGGGTAGAGGGTTGGTTTCCTAAGGGACTGTGAAGTGAGGAAGCATGGTATATCTCCTGGAAATACGAGAAATATAAAAGAGAGAAGTTTGTGCTCGTTTGTGTTATATGTTTAGCAGCGCATCAAAGGGCCAATCCTTGAGATGTAGGAGAGCTACAATGGGGCTCTGACTATTAGTCGATGGAGTGCCTCCTATGTGTGTGTGACGAGGCGTTATGCCTATGTATAAGGGATCTCCCTCTGAAGAGTTTAAGGAAAATGTTTGACTATAAACTATAAATGCATGAATTAAGCTTTAGGGCAGGTTGTCCTTTAGCATTAGATTGACGCTCCTGGTCTGCGAGGCCGTGAGGATGTTTGTGTGTCATGAGCATGAGGTCCGGCTAGTGTTATAGCCAGTGCCGGCCCATTTAAGGTCCCATCAGAAGAGCTTCATATTGCTAGCCAAAAAGGTTTCGAAAATATCTTCATAAGTTTCCTAGCCTATATAGCACATGCCAACAACTTCCCACATGGCATGGATCATTATGTGGAATTTGAATATATTTCTCACTTTTATGCTTGATTTCTACAAACCTAACCATGGAATATATATCCTTGTCCATAAATAAGTGCACAAGCATAATGGTTTAAAAACCCACACACATAAAAATAAATCCACAATTCTTGCCTCATAATCCTAGGAAGTATTGCACCCTTTAGGTGGTGGAAGAACTATAAAGAAAAAAAAATCCAATAAATGCATGCAATGACCATATTAAATCATGAATGTGTGATTTTGTGATTGAATGCATCAACCTAAATCAAAAGACATGCACTAAAGTTGGTTTTGAGAGTTCTAAACTATCTTTTCTATACTAGATATCAATTTTTAACATTCAAAAATTTCATTTAATCAAAAGGTCTTCACACTAAGTGTTTTCCTTGTGTAGATGGCAACCCAAGTATTATACCAAGGATCCAAGCTTATCATGGATACCAAGTATGACAAAAGGAATAGGATTTTCATGCTAGCATAGCAGCAATAAGTTGTCACCATAGTAATTCGTAGTTCAAGAATTGAAGTAGTGGCATGGTTAAGAAACTCATATAAGATTGTGGACTCACCACCTATGTCAAGGCTATGTCTAGACTAGCATAATTATTTGGATACTTGACCTTATCCAAAACTTCACACTAGAAACCAAGGCAAGCATGATCATTGTTGAAGAAGAAGTTAGAATAAGACACTATCATATTGCCCTTATGTCAAAATTAGGTGAGGTTGCTCTAGGCCAAAGAAGAAAGAAGAAAGATATGAACCAATAAAGAAAGAAATATTGGTAATCAATAGGTGGAATCAACACACATGGTTGAATAATGATGAGGAGTTTTTCATGCAATTTAGCATGAGGAGTTAAGAGTCACAACTTCAATATCCCACTCTATGTTCACTTATTGTAAAATTGATGCATCAACCAATAAAATGTGAAAGGAGCTCATGGAAGGCATTTTGTCTAAGAGTATTACTAAGCATAATTTTCATTAATATTGGATTAAAAATTTCGTGGAATCACTTAGGAGGGCTAGGGTAGCACTACAAAATCCTCAAGGAACACCAACGAGTATGAAGATTAGGTTTTGCATGATAAGATATAGGTTTACACTCACCCAACTAGTATGTCTTGCCTTCAAAGCACTTATTATTACAAAGATCTTCACAGTTGGCCTAACAATAAGTGTAGAATTTAGTCCCCTTGAAGTATAACCATTCTTGCCACAACAATCACTACCACAAAAGATAGAGAACAAGGTGCAAGAGAGCGTGGTGAAATAGGGATGGATACATTAGAACAAGAAAAAAGAAGGGAAGTAAAGTAGGAGAGTGATATTGCAATAGAAGACATGAAATAAGAGGTGAGGATGGAGAAAATGCAAAAATAATGTGATCAAAATAAGAACAATTTGACCTCACATCAACCATAAGAAAGATTATAAGGAATCCACAACAAGAGTAAGCAACATGCTTGAATGAATATAAGTAATTCCTTACAAGTATGAAAATATTCTTATGATGAAAGATTTGCATAACATGGAAGAAGAGCTACATAGAAAGGATGAGGATCTACGTAGCACGAAAGAGGAGTTGGCAAGAAAAAATGATGGACAATCAACAAAAAGAGGTGAAACTTCTAGTAGCAGCTGAGGAAAGGATAAGTCAATAAAGGACAACAAGAACTACAACTAATGCTAATTACACTCCCAACCATGCAAATAGAAATATTGGAGCTTAAAAAATGGCAATTCATAGGGGTAGGCTACCTCTAAAAATGATGAATAATTACTAGTTGATTCCATGATTGGTTAGCTCATGTACATAGAGACACCATAGAACTATAAGTTAAGCTAGAAATAGTGGTGGAGACATACGAGGAATACTTGATGCAAACTTCAATGCATCAATAGGATCCATAATATATTAAAGAGAAAAAACAAGGAACTAGAAGAGCTAAAGATACAAGTCCAAGGGATGAAAGAACTACATAAGCAAGATGAGAAAGCTAAACTATGACTAGTAGAAACTAGAGTGCATATGGAGCAAGAATGGAACAAGATGATAGGTCTAACCAGAGAACTTGAAGATGTTCAATAATCCCACACCAAACTATGAGTCATCTTCACAAGCGTACAAACCATCCTAGAGACAAACTTATGAAGATATCAACAAAAATAGTAGGGAAAGCCAAATTCAAACATTCCACAATGCATGCCAATTGATTTGGATAGTGCCCTCTTGTAAGAAATTCATTACAAAGAGTGGGTAGCTATCTGCGGATGTGTCCTCCACGCCTAAGAATGAATGTATTATGAGGTAATAACCACTATGATAAAATCTTAGATAGAATTGGTTGAGGATATCAAGGCCCAATTAGGACTGGCCATTGTGGAAAAGATTGATTTTAGAGTAGAATTGTGATTGATGACTTATGACCATACAAAGGAGAGACTTCTGGCCCATCTTTGATAGGTGGAGTATAATGATATAAATTGAAGGATATGGGGTTCTGGGTGCCTACCTCTTCATCATTAGAAGTGAAGACCATCGACTATTGAGAGGGGAAACATGGGAGCCATGCTTAATAATGACTCCTTTAAAAGAGTTGGTTGCACTTTTCGAGTATGATACTCCACTAGAAGTAACCAACGATGAAGTTCTACATCCATAAGATGACCTTAGAGCACCCCTAGAATGGCAAAAAGCCTATGAGAAGATACTTATAAAATTGTAGAAAGACCAACCAAAGAAAATGAGTGATGTTCCTTTAAACATAAAAGTATTAGAAGAGCAAAGGGATAGCCTTGAGGGACATGTGCATAGGTAGAATGAGAGGAAGACTTGATGCAATCACATTTTATTTTCAAGTATATAAAGACTCTAAATCCACAAAACCCCTCCTTCTAAAGACAGTACACTTTCTCATTAAGATAGGGGAGACATTGGCTCAACGATGGTAGACCAACATGATGTAGAAGCCCTTTGCAAAAACTAGAAACTTATAGGTTCTCAAAGGAGCAATCACTACATTGAATAATGACCTAAAGAAGGATTTCTACAAAAGCGATAATAGTGCTACCCTATTTAAGAAAATGAGAAGGTTGCTTGTGGGTTACTTATTGCTATGCACATGAGGGTTAATAAGCTAATTATATGTACTACCTCTACCCTTGTAGGTATAGCAAATATTGTGAGAAAGATAATAGCAAGTATAATTTCCTAAGATTTCTAATGTTTGGGTTCATGATTATGAGAAGACATATATTTTCCAGCCTAGGCACACAAATCCTTGGTTAAGAAGATTTGTCCTCCAGAGAGATGTAGTAATTCTCATGATGCATCTTTATCACAAGCTATAACTACCTATGACTACAAGACTTACAAAAATGGGCTCACAAACACTCTTCTTTGATGTGAATATTAGGATAGATAAAGTGGCATATCTTCCTCCACTACTCATTTCTTCTCATTACATAAATATTTTGGAAGATATCATGGTGGATAGCCGATTTCGCAAATACACTCATCCATTCTATCTAGATTCTTTTATCAGTATGACGAAATGAAATCTTACCCTCCTAGCAAGGGTTGCCATATGAGAATGCTCTAGCCACTTCCTAAAAGGAACTAGAATCGTGCCACAAATTTTTCAAAGGTGAAAAGAAGGAGAAAAGGGTTGCCATATGAGAATGCTCTAGCCGCTTCCTATAAGGAACTAGAATCATGCCAAAAAAATTTCAAAGGTGAAAAGAAAGAGAGGAAAAAAGAAAAGAAATCAAAAAGATAAAATTTAGATAGGTTTGCTATACAATCACTATATGTAGGGGTCCTCAATTAGATGCTTGGTGGCTTTAGCCAATGATCTTTGTGTCCAATCACCTATTTCCACAACATATAGTTAGGGCTCATCAAGGGCAAGAATCCGGAGCCACCCAATATACCTATCTCCTTGAGCATTGCATTGCACCAATTGGGTCCTCAACTATGGAATAACAATTTGAGTTCACTTGGAAATCGACCCAACTCCTAGTTGTACTAGCAAGAGCACTAGCCACAACACTAATGAGATAGACATACCCCTCAAGGATAGCACTAGTATGCTTCTAAGTACCACAAGAAACCTGAAGGATCCTGAAGGATTCCTCAATATCCAAAGCCTTATAGCATCCACCGTCTTTGATCCCACCTCATAGCCCAACATGTCACTGCCAGAAATAAGTCCCCCCAGCTTCAAAAGGATCAATCACAACACCCTAGTTCCTTAGTTGCAACAAAAACCATTTGTCTATCTAGACTCCAACAAAATCTACAATGCCACCCACCATCAATACAATATGACAAACCTTTCTCAAAGCATTAGAAGCCAATAAAGCAAGTAGAGAAGTAAGGGAGTGTCAACAAAATGAAGATTAAATTTCTTGTCCAAATCCGTGAATGTTTGCATATGTTGAATAAAGTGATCAATTTGAACTAAGAGACATGCTCACTTATGTGCAAATTGTATACTTTTTGTTTTAATGGGCTACATATGAAGAGCATATAGAAAAAGGGTGGAAACAATCAAAATGGTGTAAAAAAGGGACAAAAGATAAAATGCTAGTCTAGTGTGTGCCAACTTCTTGTGAGCTTCCTTCTTTAGGCGTTTGTCTACTACTTTGAGCTCTCATGTACTATTGAGAGAGAAAGAGTATGAGAGATAAAGTGGGAGAGAGAGTGTGGTAGTGAAAGTGGGAGGGACGTCGCATGAATTGCTTAGTGGTTCTCTACTCTCTTCTTGTCTCTACTACACCCAACACAGAGGGTGGGATACTTTATAGGTGGAGGGGGAGGTGGCAGGGTGGTGCAACACCCGCCACCTAGGGGGCTGCATGCCCCCCCTACTCTCACTACTTACTCTCTCTCTCTCTCTCCCTGCCATGCACATAGCAGGGAGAGAGAGAGGCAAAGTTTTTTTTTAATTTCAAAAAAATCTAGAGGGGGGAAGTTCCTATGGGGGGGAAGGCACGGGGGTCACAGGGGGGGGGGAGGGGAGGAGACATTACAATAGAAGAAGAGAAAGATTGCATGTCTCTAGCTTGCCCACTATTAAAAGCAAGATAGTTGATGTATCCAGTAAGCCACCTACTTCTGTGGCTAACCCTATGACTGTACCTGCTATTGTTCCCTCTGTTAGGGAGGAAGATGTCTTAGATGAATTGGTCAAAGGCATGCGAGATCTTCAATTGAAGGTTGCAAAATTGGATGAAAAAGGATAAGAGGAAAGGGAACGGGCAATAGGTCCTAAGCGAGGAAAAGGATGTATGTGGTGTGATAGTCTGCAACATGAGAGAAAGGATTGTGCTGCTTATCAAGAGGCCTTGGCATAAGAGCTTATCTTTTGGAAAGATGAGAAGATCCATACACAAGAAATGGGATTACCTCTTTCTTTGAATTTTGGAAAGGGAGGTATGCAAAAGTTGTTGGAAGACTTCGTAGTTTGAAATGCTTATGCGGCGGTACATGCTTCTACTTTTAGTCTACAGTTGGATAGAATGCATGACCAAGTTATGGTTGGTCCAAAGGCTAAAATATGGGCACATACTTTACATGGAGTTGAAAAGAGAAAGGTCACTGATAGTGAAATATCTGATGTAGGGCAAGACATGCATGGCATAACTAGTTGGGAATCACCGGTAGATGCATATTTAGTGTATGCATATTTAGCAAAGGTACAAAACATGGATGTACTTGTGGAAGAAAAATGAAAGAGAGATGAAGATAATACAGGGACATCTAAAAGAATGACAAGAAGAAGTGTGGATTAGCCTAAAGCTACAAATTAGCCACCTCCCAAGCAGGTTATAGAAGAGGTCACTCAAGAGCAAAAACAGGATAGCAAACAAGAGAGCAAAAAGAAGGGCAAGTAGCTAGGATACAAGTTGCAATCTGACCTTGAGGCAGCCATAGATATTAAGAAGGTTCTTGAAGAATGGATCTTAAACAGTCGGGTGGAAATCACCTTGGGAGAGGTGCTTGGCATTGCCAAGCGAGAATTTCATGATGATATCATTGACATAATTAAGAGGAAGTGTCAGTTTCTTGGTAATACCACTAGTGCATTGCTGCAATTTGAAGAGGAAACTGGTTTATTGGGTATTCGGGCGGCTGAATATGAGAATGAAGTAAGTACTGGATTATCTATGCAGGATGCTACTAATCAGTGGACAACATGTGAAAAAGAGAAGAAAGTGACTGAAAATGCATTGTCTTGTAGCAATATGCATGGTGCAGTAAGGCAAATGCAACAATATGGGGAAGAGACTCTATGATTTATTCCTCAATTCACTACACAAGAAATCATTGGGCCAGGGCTACCACTGAAATAGTAGTGAAAATAGGGAAATGTGAAACTCCTTGTGTTGCTTTACTTGACCATGGGTCTTAGATAAATGTCATTGAGCATGGATTGTATGAAAATGGTGCATGGCCTATAGACATTGATCATGGTTGGCATATGAGGGCTGCAAATAATTCTTCGGGAGAGCTCTATGTTGCATGTCCTAATGTAAAAGTGACGATTGGTGATGTAGAAGAAGAGCAACATTTCTTTGTGCAAGATAATTCCTTATATGCAGTGATTTTGGGACAACCCTATATTACAAGAGTGCGTATGGAAACAAATGTGCTTGATGATGGTTCTGCTTATGCAAGAGTTAGAAGCAAGGATGGGAGGAAAGCAATCCAATTTCTTATTATCTGTGTTAATCATCCTAGAAATCGTGATACGCTTCGAGAGTCTCCTTTGGCTTCAAATGCAAGGGAATTCAAAGACTTGGATTTTCATTAAGTACTATTGTAATGCGGGGCTACAGTAGTGTTTTTTCAGAGGATGTACTCACCTCTTGATGGAATGAAGCATGTATTTACTAGTGGTTATTCTCAGTTTACAGCAAACAGTTCATGTTGGTTTAAGACTATGGAAGCTATGTGCAAGACTGAATGCATATCTCTGAAACAAGCTACTAAGAACTTGAATGCATTGGGAGCTAAAAATGAAGGCATTTCAGGCATCTTTTATGGGCTGAATATTAATGAAACTATGGCTGAAATTTTAGCAACTATACATGCTGAAAATGAGGCTGAAAACAGAGTGTTGTCAACATGTTCTTTGGACATGTATGACGTTGTAGCATTGTTTTCTCAGCAAGAAGGATTAGAATGGGTTGAAGCACTTGTGGAGACAAAGTATAAAACAGTTGACAAAAAGGTGAAACCAATCACTTTGCCACTTCCACCAAAGAGTGAGGGTTTGTCTGAAAAAGTGTCAAGGTAGCCAAGCTTACAGGATCCTAAAGATATAGGTCATCAATTTATATCTAAAACATTACAGGAATTGAAAGTTGGTGCAGAAGGGTTTCTTTTTCCTACTGAGAGAGACTGTTTTATGCGAAAGTTGGCTAGGCATGGAAAGGAATTTGCATTTCAGCCAAGTGAAATAGGTTGTGTGGATCCAAATGTTGTCTCTCCTATGGTAATATTTACTAGAAAGCAGGGATATCACAACCATGAAGACTCCCTTGGGGTTAGTATGGATGTGTACTCTCCCACAGGGTGCAACAAACTCAATAGTACACATGACAAATGCTATGAATAGGGTACTCAGGGATTTTATACCACAATTGATAGTGCCCTTCTTGGATGATGTTCCAATCAAAGGGTGTGCAGTGAATGAAAAGAATGAAGAGATGGATGCTCATGGGTGCAAATAGTTTGTTGCAGACCATATTGTGGATTGTGAGAGGATTTTGGCACATCTAGAAGATGTGCATTTAACTCTTTTCAGACAAAAGTCTGTCTTTGGAGTTGAAGACGTTTTGATTGTTGGGCATATGTGTGGGCCTTATGGGCGAAGACCATCACTAGCAAAAATAGATGGGATTGATAGAATGCAAGATGTATGCACGAATGTATCAGAGGTGTGTAGATTCTTAAATGCATGTGTGTTCTATTTGATATGGATTCCTCACTTTGCACATGTAGGCGATGCTCTTTATCAACTTCTGAGGGAAGGTCACAGATTTCATTGGGAAAGGAAGCATCAAAAAGCAATGAAGAAATTGAAGCATCTCTTAAAATATGCTCCTACATTGAGAAAGACTGACTATTCACATGGAAAGCCTATCATTATTACTGTTGATGCAAGCCTAATCGGGATTACATGGGCGATTGGGCAAGATGATGAGGAAGGGAAAATCTATGCAATTCGCTTTGGTGCTAAAGTATTGACTAAATGATAGAGAAGATATCCACATGTAAAAAGAGAATTATGGGGAATTGTGACAGTCCTTAAATGTGATAAGGAGTATTTAATGGGTGCTCATGTAGTCATTGAGACCGATTGTTTGCCGATATTGGGTATGATTACTAGTTGTGCTACCCCGTGCATTGCTATGCTCCAGTGGATTGCATACATCAAATATTTGAACCCTGAATTTCAGCATATTGTAGGAAGCGATAACCCAGTGGCAGACATGTTATCTCGAGCATGCTATGAGAATGAAGATGGGATGATGGATGAGGAGGAAGAATATGTCTTTCTTGCAACTGAAAATGATGTTTTAAGAGTGAATTTAGCAATGCAAGGTGTTGCTACAGTAGTAATAAAAGCTTGGACAACAAAGAGAAGACACTTTAGATGTTTTGCATCTTGTGTAGAAGTGTTTTTGGAAGACAAATATGTAGGAGAGTGGCTGAGAATTGGTCAATACCTCAGTACATTAACAAAGAGAGATGAATGGTCAGATGAGGAGTTTAAGAAGTTCAAGAGAAAATCCTATGGGTTTTTCTTAAAAGATGGATACCTATGGAAACATGCTAAAAAGAAACATGGTATGACATTGCGAGTTTCGGGTGATAGAGCTTCATAAGTAAATGTTATGCAAGAATTTCATGAAAGCTTATGGGCTCTGACCATAGAGGTGTTTGGGGTACTTTTGTAAAGTTCAAAGAAAGATATTGGTGGAAAGGTATGTATAAAGATGTTTCTCACTTTGTGGAAACATGTACGACATGTCAAATGTATTCATATGTGAGACATCGGGATGGATTGCAGCTCACATATCCATTGTCTCTTCATTTTAAGTGGGTGGTGGATTTGGTCTCGATGCCTACAGGTCTTTGGCAAATGAGATATCTTGTTCTTGCCCGTGAAGACTTGACGAATCAAGTGGAAGGGAGAGCTCTATGTACTAAGATGACAAATGCCGTGTGTACTTTTCTCTTAGAAGAGATCTTTTGTCGGTATGGCTGTGTGGGAAAAATTATAACAGATAGGGGTGAGCTAGATGCACATGAGGCTCATGATTTCTTTGCAAGGTTGGGGATAAAGCTTGCTTTAACTTTAGCCTATAACCGTGAAGGAAATGGAAAAAGTGAAGGGGGTCATCCACCTATTGTGAAGGCATTAGAAAAAGCATGTGGAGAGAAGGTAAAAGAGTAGCCACGATTGCTCCCTTATGCTTTATGGGCTAACAGAACAACACATAGTGCTGTTACATGATATATGCCAGTTGAATTGATGTATGGTCAAAAACCTATCATGTCAATAGAAGAGCTGACAATCACATGGAGTGTGCTACCTTGGGAGGAGGAGTTGAATCGAGAGGAGTTATTGGCCTTGCTCATTAGATAGTTGAAAAGAAAGTCAGGGGACAGAAGCAACAATTGCAAAATTAAGGGCAACAAGGATACAGAATAAGAAACAGTTTGACAAAAGACATAAGTTGAGACCAAGAACCATACAAGATGGGGATTGGGTATTGGTTTATGATAGCAATTTAGACAACCAGCATAGTTGCATGCGTAAAGTTTCCAAAAGATGGTTTGGACCCTGTGTGGTAAGACATGTATTTGATAATGCTACTTATGCATTAAATGAACTGGATGGGACAACCATAAAAGTTGTGGTAGCAGCAAAAAAAATCAAATTATTCAAAAGGCGGGAATCTAATGCCTATGAGTTGCTAGAATTGGAAGAAAATGATGGCCATGATACAGGGGGAGCCAGGAAGATATGGAAGATGAAGAAGCAAAGGATATGGTTGCAGAGGATGAGGAGGACTCAGAATCCGGTGACAACTAGGATTTTGGCACATACTGAAGGATATATAGGTTCAGAGGGGGTGGATGTCATGATGCTACGTAGACACAATGTGAAAAAGCATGGAATGCATCATCATCGGACTTTCTTATTGATCAAGAGAGTCATGTGATCTGGGTTATTAGTACTAGTGTGAGTGGCAAGGATTATCCAAAAATACTAGATTTTTTATAGTTTTAGCGAAATTTTAATATTATTTATTATAAAAATCCAAAAAAGTTAGAAAAGATTCTAGATCAGGATGGCATGCAAAAAGCAAGTTGCTTTTTGTGTCAATTATTGGATTTTTTATTAAAAAGAAAGAGGGACGAAATTGCGCGCGTCGCAATCGTTGTAAACAAGCTAAAAAGTGTAGTTTGAACTGGAAGAGGAAGAAGAAGTGATCTGAGAGATCCCTAAGTAGGTGTCCTGCAATTTCACCCCCCCTTTTGAGGCCAACGAAGCCATCAGATTTGGGTTCCGAGGAACAGAGAAGGAGTTGTTACTTTTGATCCACGTTTTTGTTCTACAAGGTAGCTCCAGGAGATCTAATGCTTGGAGAATGCTTCTGAGTAGTGTGAGACAAATGATTTTAGGTTTTGTCAATACATATTGATTTGATTCATTGTTCTTTGTCCTCGGGGGGGTCACCTTATAGAACATGTAATATACCACGTGAGTTCAAAAGAAATGGTATTTTTATTATGTTGACTTACAATTTTCCAAAAATAGAAGGGGTTTATAAATGCACCTCATGTAAAATTTACATTAGGGGTGTTTTTATTCAAAAAATTTCAAAAGCATGCTTTTTAAGGGAGGCGGGGGGAGGGGGGGTGTGTGGGATGGGAGGGGGATGGGGATGGGTGGGGAGAAGATGGGGGGAGGGGATCAATACTTAAAGGCATATATGTTCTCATGAGACAAATATTTACAACTAGCATGGGGGAAACGGAGTGGATTCTATAATAGCTTTTCATCAATATGAATTTACCTTGTGTTCACATTAAAATCCAAACAACTTCCAAGTTTGAGGATTATAGGCAACACACCAAGTGCTTTTGTCGGGTAAGGCAAAGCATTTATAGTTGTTTCCTCTCCTTGCAATTTTATTAGCCTTTCCCTTTAGGGCATGTGCTAGTAAAATGGTGCATGGCTCCAAAAAATTAGCCACACTTTACTCAAGTTAAGTGGCTCATTATCTTAAGTAAAGTGGCCCATTTTATGAGTTAAGAGTTGTGGATCTTGGAAAAAAAGGAGTCCTTAAAATTAGGCATTGGTTACATCAAGGCAGATTAGAAATGTTGGAGGAGGGCAATCAAGAGGTTGCTCAACTTGCTCAACCTTGTAAACTATCATTGATAGTAGTGAAAATAGAAGTGGTACAATGGTGTAGTAGTAAATCGCATCTTAGTATGGATAGCACCCCCCCTCTCTGCATAGAAGGCAAGAAGATAAGCCAATCATTGTCTTCCACTCATGTTAGGAAGTTATTGTTAAGGTGCAAACCTGACTTTAGCCACCTTCCTAACAAAAGCTCCTTATGGATCGCGAGTCATTGGCAAGCAATTCGCTTACTTGTGTCTTTCTAATTTCATGAGAACCCATATATTGGAAGGTCAAGTGCATCAAATAAGATATTTGACAAATCAAAAGTTGAAGATGGGAGTGATGTCTAGCTCAAAAGACGGAGAAGAAAGCAATGAAGATAATGTGGTTGCGGTTTTAGCTACAAGTAGAGGAGATGGATATTTTAATAACACTCATGATGGTAAGTGACATCTTTTTAACCATTGAAACCTCTAGTAAAATGTTATTTTCATATACGATAATTACTGGTTTATGAAAGAGTTGAGCTTTAGTAAGGTTTGGGTTTGTTTTAAAATCACTTTTGTATATGTATCTTAGAGCTAATTTCTAATCATTTTGGAGATTAGTTTGTGAGAGTCTTGACTCATAATTATACAGGATCTGATTTTCAGCTTATTGAGGCAACATTGAATGACTACAAAGATAAAGGGAGAGTAAGAGTTGTATGCAAAAGTATGATTAGAAATGATTGCATTTGTGCCCTTCAAGATCAGACTTGCACACGATTTTCACAAAGCAATATCAAGTCAAAGTCTCACATCATGGTTGTATCCAAAAAAACATCTACCAACCATGTAGTTAGGATTTCTTAAAATGCAACAATTGAAAAAACACTTCTATATAAATGAATCATAAAGATCAACTTAAGAAAATGGGAGTGCACATTGGGTCCTCTTTAATACAACATTTTGAGCTAGTTGTCCTGTTGAAATGTCTTGTGTGATGTCTAAAATACAAAATTGCTTTTTGGGGCTGATATAAGAACCATGGTACTTTGAAAGGCAATTTAAGGTAGCCTAACATTCCTTCTCATGCTCAAAAAGGGTGATCAAAGAGAGTGAAAGGAAGGCTCTAGTCTTGACCCAAAGAGTCCCACCCCAACAAGATTAAGGCATTGTGTCAAGGGTGTCACTCCGGACTACTCAAGGACCTAGGAGGATTAGGGAGATGATGTATATTTTCTTTGAGTTTCCCAAGAGGTCACCCCAATGAAATCAAGACATCAGACCAAGGGTGTTGCAACGGATTGCTCACAAGCTTGCAATGATCATGAAGGCAATGATTTTTGTTTGGTGGATGTTTGTTTGTTTGACTTGGCCCAATAGTTCATACAAAAGTGAGACTCGAAGTACAAAACCACAATCAAGGGTGTGGATGTAAAGAGTAGATGAGGGTAATTGCCTAACTAATGTGGTAGTTGCTTGGGATCTTGTATGAGCAATGAATGCTCATAATGCTCCACTTGATGAGATAAAAGGAAACATGATGCTCAATGCATGGTTTTCCATTCGAAAGAGCTGAGTTGGAGAAGTAGTCACTATGGTAGTATTATGTTTTAATTTGAATTGTATAGAAGGGGCCATGAAAATGCACATTCGATTCAAATTTTAGATTTACAAAGGGGATATAACTATTGCCTTCAAAATTCACAAAAGGGGTATATAAAATGGTGAAATTTTTTTAAAAATGGGTTTTTAAAGCATCCTTTGAATGCACGTTATATAGTGTGCTTCTATAAGGTGACTCCCTCAAGTCTTTTTCATTATTATATTTACCTCTTGTGTAATCTTTATCTTCTCTTCCATCTCCTATCTCTACTTCCTTTGACCTCTGATCCCTGGTGGATATGATCTTTTGACAAAAACCCCTTTGACAACATATGCAGCAGTTCATGGGGATTCTTGAATGGTTCTGTCAAGATAGTGGTTTGATAGTGAATGTATAAAAAACAAGGCTAATGGTTGTGCATACCAAGCAATCAAAGACCCCACCAAAAGTACATTATGGAGGATAGTCTATAGAGGTAGTATCTACTTTCAAATACTTGGGGATAGAGATACCTATAGACCACATATGGCATACATATGTGGAGTGGTGGTTAGCGGTAGGGAAAAGCAAATATTATCACTTTAAAAATGATTGTAGCCGTACAGATACTAAATGCTAGAAAATACGTTGTATGAGTTTTTGTGCATATGTTCTACAAATGGTATTATATCGAGTGGAAGTGTGGGGAGGGAGCATCTCCTCATTTGAATGGAATGACATTGAGAAGTTCCAAAAAGCTTTTATTTGTAAATGTTTGGGCATCAAAATCACCACACCATATGTACTTATGATTTTGGAAAGTGGCCCTCGGCCAATTGAGGTACATGGTATGATCCGAGTACTGAGATATGCCACCTAAGTACGTTAAATGGATGATAGTAGGCTCCCCAAACGGGCATGGGATACTAGCACACACCTACAGAAAACGTGGAAAAGTAAAGTTATTTCAATAGGATGGGTGTTGGACATGTGAAAATGGTTTAAATGGTGGGGAGTGTATAGAAATCTAGATATGGCATCCAAAGATATATGCGTGGACACATTTCAATCACAAGTGTATCAAGCAAAACATCAAAGCAAGGGAGCAAATGGCAAACTTGCTTACTACAGTATGCATATCTATCCTTCATGTTGGGAATCCTCATGCAGGCAGAGGCACACATGCAACCATACATAGCCAACCTGCTCTCAATGGTATTTAGAGGGAGTATTACATGACTTTGAACTCGATCACATAGTTTATTGATTGAGACAGGTGCATGGAGTGGATAGGCAAGAGAGACGAGGTTATGCAAGTTGTGTGGGCTACAAAGTGTAGAATGAGAGGAGCACATGATTATGACATGCCCAACATATGCACACATGCGAGCTAAGTTTGATATCCCTTTACAGGGGCCACTTCACCAGTTTTTGACCACTACTCCTATATCAAAGTTAGGGGCTCTCATCACCCATATGTTATGCTTTCGAAAGAACCACATTGCATAGATTGTTCTTTTATCATAGCTACCCTTTCCAACCATGGGGAAGGAGAATCATTGTATATCTGGAAAGGTCCCGTGTGTCATAATTTGGCCTTCCGTGGACGATAATAAAGTACTCTACTGTACTCTTATCTCTCTCTCAATCTCCCTTGTGTTGATCTGTCTCCCTTCTTCTCTCTATACATCTCTTCATCAACAAAAACGAAGAGAGAAGTAAAGAAAAGAGAAAAACAAAGAGAGAAGAGAGAATGGACTTACCTCAAAGCTTGAAGAATAATGCTTTCACACTTCTTCTTTTTCTCCTTCACGGGTTCCCTCCTTCTTCTTTGTAGTTGTCCCCTCTCTTTTTGTGGTGGATTGGCAGTGGTAGTAGCTTCTCTCTCTCTCTCTCTCTCTCTCTCTCTCTCTCTCTCTCTCTCTCTCTCTCTCTCCCTTGTGCATGTTGATCTCTCTCACTTCTTCTCTCTATGTATCTCTTCATCAACAAAAAGAAAGAGAGAAGTAAAGAAAAGAGAAAAAAAAAAGAGAAGAGATAATGCAATTACCTCAAATCTTGAAGAAGAATCCCTTAGTGCTTGTGTCCTTTTTCTTCTCCTTCGAGAGTTCCTTCCTTCTCCTTTACACTTGACTCCTCCCTCTTTATGGATGGTGGCAGTGGTGGCTCTCTCTCTCTCTCTCTCTCTCTCTCTCTCTCTCTCTTTCTCTTGTTTACAAATCTCTAAAATGCCATGCTTGGGTTTCGACACTTTTTTATAAAGCCCCTCTCTCTCCCCTCTTTTATTTCTCTATGTCTCTCTCTTCCTTCCCCTCCCTTCTTCTCTCTATTTCTCTCCCTCCTTCCCTCCCCACTCTCACTCAACTCATCTCATTGCAAAGACAATCAAATATAGAAAATACAAAGCTTAAAAAACAAAGATATTGAAAGAAATGTCACCCCACCACAGGGGGAGAGAAAGAGAGAAAAGGAAATGAGAGAGGGAGAGGAGAGACAAAAAACATTAAACATAATAGGGAAAGAGAGAAAGAGAGGGAGAGGGTGAGGGAGTGAGAGGAAATGAGGGAGGAAGAGAAAGAGAGAAAAGTAAATGAGAGAGGGAGAGGAGAGAGAAAAAAATGAGAGAGGGAGAGGAGAGAGAAAAAGAGAGGAAAAACATTAAACCTAATAGGAAAAGAGAGAAAGAGAGGATGAGGAAGAGAGAGAAAATAAGAGAGGGATAGAGGAAGAGAGAAAAGGAAATTAATTGTTGTTGTTTGTAGTAGTAGTAGTACTAGTAGTAGTAGTAGTTTTTTTTCTTTTCTTGTTTATTGTTGTTTAGTTTTCTTGTTTTTTTTTTTTTGTAGTAGTAGTAGCTTTTTCTTCTTTTCTTGTTTATTGTAGTAGTAGTAGTAGTTGTTGTTGTTGTTTTTTTTTTCTTCTTCTTCTTTTCTTGTTTATTATAGTGGTCGTAGTCATGGTAGTGGTAGTGGTAGATGTGGTGGTCGTAGTCGTGGTCGTAGTCATGATAGTGGTAGTAGTAGGTGTGGTTGTGGTCATCATAGTTGTAATCCTAGTCGTAGTCGTGGTCATGGTCATTGTCATGATGTTATGAGGACACAATGTGAAAAAGTATGGAATGCATCACCATCCAACTTCTCTATTGATCTAGAGAGTCAATGTAATCTGAGCCATTAGTACTAGTGTGAGCTGCATGGATTATCCGAAAATACTAGATTTTTGGATCATTTTAGTCTATTTTTTATATTATTTATTGTAAAAATCTAAAAAATTTAAAAAAAACTTCTAGATTAGGATGGTATGCAAAAAGCTAGTTGCTTTTTCAGCCAATTAGGGGATTTTCACAAGAAGGACAGATTGATGAAATCGCACACGTCGCAATCACTGTAAACACGCTGAAAACTGCCAATTGAATTGAAAGAAGAAGAAGGAGTAATCTGGGAGATCCGTAACCAAGCGTCCTATGGTTTTACCCCCCTTTTGGAGCCAACGGAGCCATTAGATTTGGGTTCTGAGCAGCATAGAAAGAGTTGATTTTTTTGATCCACGTTTTTGGTCTACGAAGGAGCTCCACGATAACTAATGCTTGGATATTGCTTCTGAGTAGTGCAAAGATTCCAGGTTCTTTCAATACATATTGTTTCAATTCATTGTGATTTATTTTTGTAGTGCTTACCACTTGAATATTATCTATCTTCTCTTCCATCTTCTATCTCTACTTCCTTCTACTTCTGATCCCTGGTGGATTCGACCTTTCGACAAAAACCCCTCCGACATTGGTAAACCCGACATGAAAGGTCGACAGAAGAAGGAAATACAAGATGGTAGAATCTTCAAATAAAATCTCCAGTGATGTTTTGCAACAGTTGGTGCAAAATATGAATATGCTTATGCACATACAACAACAACAACAGGTGATGCAAGCTTCAGCTCAAACAGAAAGTGTTGTGATGAATGCTTTGTAAGCAATTGAGTGTGAGGTGAAGTTATTCAATGGCAATAATGTATCTGCATATGTACATACCTATGCTTAGAAGATGGAATTCTTTGGAGTGGCTCAATTTGCATGGAGTCCGTATTTTGTACATGTTACTGTTCATGAACTGAAAGCATGGATTACTGAATTATACTTGCAGGTTGCTAACTGGGTAGCCTTCAAGAAGACACTCAGGGAATAATTTTACATTGAGGACGCCAGTTTGATTACACACAAGACTTTTCAGGAGTGGGTTATACAACCCAATAAGGGTCTTGTGGCTAAAAAATTGTTAAGAGAATTTGAAAGTAGATTTGAGCAGTTGGATCTTGCAGAACAACAAGCTCTTGCAAGTCAAAAAATTGAATTGTTTCTACAGGCAGCTGATCCTGAGCTTCAAGAGAAGCTTGATGATTTGCTGGAAGATCACACTACATAGACAGGTTTGAAAAAAAAAATGGAGACATGTCAAGGAAGCTGTTACTGCGCTTGTGAAGAAACATAGAAGAAGAGAAATATTTCATGTCTCTACCTTGCCTACTATTACGGGTAAGATAGTTGAAGTATCCAGTAAGCCATCGGCTTCTGTGGCTAACCCTATGGTTGTACGTGCTATTGTTACCTCTATTAGGGAAGATTTCTTAGATGAATTGGTCAAAGGGATACGGGATCTTCAATTGAAGGTTGCAAAATTGGATGAAAAAAGACAAGAGGAAAGGGGACGGGCTACAGCCCCTAAGCCTGGAAAAAGATGTATGTGGTGTGATAGTTTGCAGCACGAGAGAAAGGATTGTGCTGCCTATCAGGAGGCCTTCGCACGATAGCTTATATTTTGGAAAGATGGCAAGATCCATGCACAAGAAACGTGATTGCCTCTTGCTTTGAATTTTGGAAAGGGAGGTATGTAGAAGTTGTTGGAAAACTTGGCTGTCCGAAATTCTTATGTGGTGGTACATGCTTCTACTTTTGGTCTATAGTTGGATAGAATGCATGGCCAAGTGATGGTTGATCCAAAGGCTGAAATATGGACACATGCTTTACATGCAGCTGAAAAGAGAAAGGTCACTGATAGTGAAATGTCTCATGCAGGGCAAGACATTCGTGGCATATTTAGTGTTTGCATATTTAGTGATTGTTAGGAATCACCAGTAGATGCATATTTAGTGTATGCATATTTAGCACAGGTATAAAACATGGATGTACTTGTGGAAGAAAAATAAAAAAGAGATGAAGATATTGCAGGACATCTAAAAGAATGATGAGAAGAAGTGTGGATCAGCCTAAAGCTGCAAATCAACCACCTCCCAAGCATGTTATGGAAGAGGTCAGTCAGGAGTGAAAATAGGATAACAAACAAGAGGGAAAAAAGAAGGTCAAGCAGCTAGGATATAAGTTGCAATTTGACATTGAGACAGCCACAGACCTTAAGAAGGTTCTTAAAGAATGGATCTTAAACAGTCACGTGGAAAATACCTCAGGAGAGGTGCTTGGCATTGCCAAGCGAGAGTTTCATGATGAGATCATTGACATAATTAAAAGGAAGCGTCAGTTTCTTGGTGATACCACTAGTGCATTGCTGCAATTTGAAGAGGAAACTGGTTTGTTGGGTATTCGAGCTGGATATGAGTATGAAGTAAGTACTAGATTATCTATGCAAGATGCTACTAATTAGTGGACAGCATGTGAAAAAGAGAAGAAAGTGGCTGAAAATGCATTGTCTTGTAGCAATATGCATGGTGGAGTAAGGCAAATGCAACAATAATCTTAGCTGAAAATGATGGCATTTCAGGCATCTTTTATGGGCTGAATATTATTGACACTATGGCTGAAATTTCAGCAACTGTACATGCAAAAAATGAGGCTAAAAACAGAGTGTTGTCAATATGTTCTTTGGATATGTATGATGTTATAGCATTGTTTGCTCAGCAGGAAGGATTAAAATGAGCTGAAGCACTTGTGGAGACAAAGTATAAGACAGTTGACAAAAAGGTGAAACCAATTGCTTTGCCACTTCCACCAGAGAGTGAGGGTATGTATGAAAAAGTGTCAAGGTAGCCAAGCTTACGGGATCCTAAAGATATAGGTAATCAGTTTACATCTGAAACATTACAAGAATTGAAAGTTCGTGTAGAAGGGTTTCTTTTGCCTGTTGAGAGAAACCGTTTTATGCATATGTTGGCTAGAGATGGGAAGGCATTTGCATTTCAACCAAGTGAAATAGGTTGCGTGGATTCAAATGTTGTCTCTCCTATGGTCATATTTACTGTGCCACATGTACCATGGAACTTTAGGCCTATTCCAATGCCTAAAGCTTACTTGCCAAAGTTGATGGATTTGCTAAGTGAAAAGATTTGCATGAAGATCTTGGAGCCTTCTTCAGCCCCATACTCAAATCGTTGGTTTACTGTGCCCAAAACGAATGGGGCTTTGAGATTTATTCAAGACATGCAACCAGTCAATAAAGTGACCATAAGAAGTGTGGGTGCAGGTCCCGTGGTTGATGAATTGGCAGAGGCTTTTGCAAGCAAAGAGATCTATTCTTTGGGTGATCTTTACTCGGGGTATGATCAGTTTTAGCTTGCAATTGAAAGCAGGGATATCACAACCATGAAGACTCCTTTGGGGTTAGTACGGATGTGTACTCTTCCACAGGGTGCAACAAACTCCTTTGGGGTTAGTATGGATGTGTACTCTCCCACAGGGTGCAACAAACTCAGTGGCACACAACAAATGCTATGAATAGGGTACTCATGGATTTTATACCACAATTGACTATGCCCTTCTTGGATGATGTTCCAATCAAAGGGTGTGAAGTGGATGAAAAGAATGAAGAGATGGATGCTCATGGATGCAGACAGTTTGTTGCAAATCATATTGTGGATTGTGAGAGGATTTTGACACGTCTAGAAGAGGTGCATTTAACTCTTTCTGGACAAATGTCTATCTTTGGAGTTGAAGAGGTTTTGATTATTGGGCATATGTGTGGGCCTTATGGGAGAAGGACATCACCAACAAAAATAGATGGGATTGATAGAATGCAAGATGTATGCACGAATGTATCAGAGGTGCGTAGATTCTTGGGTGCATGTGTGTTCTATTTGATATGGATTCCTCACTTTGCACATGTAGCCGATGTTCTTTATTAGTTTCTAAGGAAAGGTTAAAAATTTCATTGGGAAAGGAAGCATTAGAAAGCAATGAAGAAATTGAAGCAACTCTTAAAATCTTCTCCTACATTGAGAAAGGCTGACTATTCACATGAAAAGCCTATCATTATTACTGTTGATACAAGCCCAATCGGGATTGGATGGGCAATTGGGCAAGATGATGAGGTAGGGGAAATGTATGCAATACGCTTTGGTGCAAAAGTATTGACTGAACAACAAAGAAGATATCCACATGTAAAAAGAGAATTATGGGGAATTGTGACAGCCCTTAAATGTGATAAGGACTATTTTATGGGTGATCATGTATATTGTTGAGACCTTTCATGATTTTCATGCGCTCATGTATATTCCCAACCTCCCACCTAAGTGAAACATGCCTGAAGATAGGAAAGAAGTAGCTAAGTCTAAGTATGTACAAAGTTGAAACCTATATCTATCCAACTGCCATCATTTGGTGGGAATGGGAAATCACTTTGCTAGAAGACCCTTCATGAGAAGGTCTACAAGATTGTCATTTATATGTACCTTGGCAAGAGCAATGCTCTTGTTGTCAAGTACCTCTCTGATGAAATGATACTTTACCTGTATGTGTTTTGTATTTGCATGAAAGACAGGATTCTGTGCTAACATTATATCACTTTGACTATCACAATGGAGAACAAGAACCTCTATAATGCCAAGCTCTCCCACCAAACATAAGAGCCATAAAGCCTCCTCGCTTGCTTCATTGGTAGCCACATACTCTGCCTCTATAGTAGTATAAAATCCAATGAGACTTCTCCTCCTATGAAGGTGAATACATACCTTGAAGTAGGCTTCCTACAATCTAAATGACTAGCATAGTCTACATCCATAAAGCCAACCATAGAGGTATTTTTCTTCCCAAAGTAGATTCACAAATCCTTTGTGCCCTTAAGGTATCTCATGATACCTTTCATTTCTTCCCAACGCTTGCCAAGGTATGCCATGTACCTTCTAATCACTCCCATTGCAAATGCAATGTCATCACGTGTAGCAACCATTGCATACATTAGCCAAAACATACAGAATCTTGGCTATTTCAGCCTTTTCATCATCGCTTGTCTTGTGCACTAGGTTTCACATATGGAGGCAATAGAACACAAATCACTTCCCCCCCTTCCATATTGAAATGTTGCAAAATCTTGGATACATATGCTGTGAAAAATAGAGAAGACCCTTTGACTTGTCCCTAAGTATCTGCATCCCAAGAATATGATTTGTCTCACCAAGATTCTTCATGTCAAAATTTCTATGTAGGCTTTGATTTAGGGTGTCCAAGGCATGAATATCCCTCCTTGAAATCACCATGTCATCCACATATAAAACAAAGAGTATCATGCTATCATCTTATTGCTGCCTTCTTGGTGTACAAGCAGTGATCCACTTACTCATGTTACAGCTTTGAGACTACATATTGAATGCATCAAACTTGTGATATAACTCCCAAGGTGCTTGTTTCAGCCCCTATACAAACTCCTTTTGAGTTTACATACCATGTGTTCTTTCCCCTTTGCTACAAAACCCTTTGGCTGTTACATATAGATATCCTCATGAAGATCAACATTTAAGAATCTAGTTTTTATATCCATCTACATGAGTTTTATATCCTCAGATACAATAAAACCCAAGATGCAACCAAGCAGAGAATGTAACAATGCAGTCTTTACATCTATCCACATGAGTTCCATATCCTGAAATGAAACCAAGTCCAAGATGGTCCGCAAAGTAGTCATTTTGATTATAGGAGAAAAGATTTCATCAAAATTAACTCCATGTTCATGTTTGTATCCCTTTACAACAAGTGTGCTTTATACTTTAGCAAGGAACCAGAAGTGACTTTCATCTTCTAAACCCATTTGCATAGTAGTATCTTCTACCCCTTAGTGGCAAATGCACCAAGTCCCAAGTGTTATTCTTTTCAAGAGATTCCATCTCTAATAGCATAGCCTTATCCCATTTCTAGCTATCCTTCCTACCCATTACTTCCTTGAAGTATGACAATTCACCACAATAAGTCAACATGACATAATCTACAACATATTCAGCATTGAGAACAAACCTATCAAGCGGCCTTGAAGGCCGGGTCGACCTACGGAGCAAAGCTTCCACATTTGTTGGGTGTTGGGCATGAAAATTTGTAGTTGAAGCTTGTTGTCCTAAAATTTTAGCATACTCTCCTGATAGTTCAAGTTTTCCTAAATGTGTATTATCCTATTGAAACTATGGGACATCATGGGCAACTACTGCTAATCATTTTCAACATTATTCCTTGCTATTTGTTGCTATCTAGTGGGCATGCTCTCTTGTATAATCAATATATCTTTCTAGAATGCAATCCTTTTGGCCTCCTTTGTCTTTTTGGCTATTTTTGCATGCAATATTCTCAGAAGGTAACATCATTGCTAAGTACGACTTTCCTTTTCTTGAGATCCCATGATCAACAACCCATTTCATCCTCGTCACCATATCCTAGGAAAATACATTTATAGGAATTTGACTCAAGTTTGTTGCATTCTTCCTTACAGATATGCACAAAAGACTTGCATCCAAACACTCTCAAACTAGCATAAGAAGGTGGCTTACTCGACCACACTTTTTGAGGAACCCCCCCCAAGGACCTAGTTGGTGACCAAGTAATCAAATGAATAGCTGTTATAATAGGATCTACCCAAGAACCTTGGGGTAATGCAGTATGAGACAACATAGTGTGAACCTTTTCATGAATGGTCCTATTCATACACTCTGTGACTCCATTTTGGGGTAGATGATGAGGGGTAGTGAGCTCCCTCTTTATCCCTTTAATGTCAAAAAAGTCATGAAAGACCTTAGATATGTATTCCCCACCATTGTCAAAGCAAAGACACTTGAGTGTCTTACTTGTCATATTTTCAGCCAATGCTAGGAATTTCTTGAATTTATCCAAAGCCTTATCCTTACAATGGATAGGGTACACCAGACTTTGCATGTAGCATCATTGAAAAAAGTGATAAAGTACTTATTTCCCCCTAGAGACAACCTTGGCATTTGACATACATCTAGATGTACCAACTCTAAAGGAGAATATTTCAATAAAAGAGACTTCTTATGTGATGTTTGAGTATGTTTACCATAGACACAATGATCACAATGGTCAAAATCAGCATACCTTAAACACAGCAAATAACCCAGGCAAGAAAGAACTTTCATTTGAGATTGACTCATGTGTCCTAATGGGCCATGCCACAAGGAAATACTCGGCTATTCGATACATGTAATGGGCACGGGGGATTCACTATAGTAATAAGGAGATGTCACATGTGTGCAAGAAATATATGAAAATACCCCTTATCTACCCCCTATTTATGAGACCTTACCTTATAAAATGTACCTTCCTTCCCTTACATAACCCCCCTACCCTACACTCACGTGGTACCATACGGTAAACCCTAGTGGACCCCCTAGGGTAGATGGTATCACTCTTAAAACCATGAGAAATTATTCTAGATCCCTTACATATCTTCCATTGACATCTCCAAAAGTAGTGTAATAGCCTTTGTAATCTAGCTACTCTATGCTTATCAAGCTCTTCTTGAGCTGGGGTACATGCCTCACATGATGAAGGGTAAACACTGAACCATGCTAAAATTTTAGCTACTATGTGCTTATCAAGCTCCTCTTGAGCTACGTTACATGCCTCACATAATGAAGGGTAAACACTTAACCATGCTAAAATTTTAGTTGCACACTACCAATGCCCGTAATATCACATGCATAGTTGTCCCTCATGTGGACAACACCATGTCTACCATCACTATAGTCAGAGAACCACTCATGATAGGGGTGTGACATGAAAAGAAGAACCTAAATCCAAGATTCAAGTATGCATGTCATCATCAAAATCTATGAACAATGAGTATGCACTAAAGCAAGAAGAAATAAAGAGTACATCATTGCTACCATTGTCACTCTCATGGTTGACTACTTTGACTTCCTATATCTTGACATTACTTTTCTTTGCAGATTGGATGTCCTTCTTCTCATCCTTGTTATCATCAGTCTTCTTACCCTTGCCTTTCTCTTTCATATGTACTCATCATCATACAATACACCTACCTCCTTGAATTCCTTCATTCCATTATACATGTACTACATGGCAGCTTTGGGCATGTCTAAAACCATTTGATAAGAAATAGAACGTGACATCCCATAGGAACCCCCCCTTTCTTTTTAATTTCAAGGATAATTTTATCACTGGTTCAATAGGGGAGGCTTCTCCCCTCCCCAGGAAGAATGAGGAGGAACGTCGTTGCCATCGACCTTCTGATAAGTCACCGTTGCAGGAGCTGGTAGAGTTGTTCCTGGAAAGCGGCAAGGGGCAGGAGGAGGCTAGATACGTCGCCACCCTCCCCCGTTAGTTGCTGCACAAGGCCCCAGGCCTCCGACTGGAGTTCACCCCCTGGGGCTCTCGGCCAAAGCCACCCCACACCACCGGGACGACCGCGCTACACCACCCCCTGAGGGTCTTCCGAGCATAGTCTTTTCCCCCCCCGACCTGCTGAAATGGCAAGTTCCGGTCTAGCGTGTACTCCGTTGATAGCTCGGTCCATTTCCTCCCCTTGAGTTAGCTGGTATTGACGGAGGCTATGGGCCCCCTCCTTAAGTCACCCCCCCTATTTACTAAAGGATACGACCCCCCCTCTCCCCCCCCCCCCCAGGCCATCCAAACTAGTCGCCTCCCTCCCTGGTTGTTTCGGGCCATGAGGAGAAAAAGGAGAAGGAGAGGATAAGAAGGAGAGGGTGGGAGAAGAGAATGAAGGAGGGAGAGAGAGAAGAGGAGGAAGAGGGAGAGAGAAGGAGAAGGGTGAGAAGAAGGAGTGGGAGAGAGAAGGAAAGAAGTGGGAGAGAAGGAGTGAGGAGAGAAAAAGAAGGAGTGAGGAGAAAAAAAATGAAGAGGGAGAGAAGGAGAAGGAGAGAGGAGTAGGGGAGAGGTAGAGGAAGGGAAGTAGAGGAAGATAAGTAGAAGAAGGGAAGGAGTAGGAGAGAGGTAGAGGAAGAGGAAGTAGAGGGAGTGAGGTAGAAGAAGAAGAAGAAAAGGTAGAGGGAGAGAGGAGAGAAGTAGTAGAGGAAGAAGAAGAAGAAGAGTAGAAGGAGAAAAGAAGAGAAGAGAAAGGGAAAGAGAGGAAAGGAGCAGAAGGAGAAAGGAAGTGGGAGAAGGAAAAGAAGAGAGGGAGAGAGAGAGAGAGTAGGAGAATAAGTGGAGAAGAAAAGAGAGAGAGAGAGAGAGAGAGAGAGTAGGAGAATAAGTGGAGAAGAAGAGAGGGAGAATAAGTGAAAAGAAGAAGAAGAGAGAGAGAGAGAAAGAAGGAAGGAGAGGGAGTGAGAGTTGGTAACTGCATCAAGCCACACCCAAACCACTCCCTCGACAAAGGACCCCATTCAGCAGTCTTTCCCACCGAACCCGAACAAGCCAAAACCCATTAAGGTCTGGACTGCCCAATCTCCGCAAGGCGAATGGATCCAAAGTTGTGGGAAGCGTACGCATCCAAGCCACCGGCAATGCTAGAGGGGCGAGCGGAACGACAAACGCAGCACACACGAATCAAGCCCAGGTTCTAAGCATTAAAATTTAATTTAAGAATTATTTATCATGGAAGGGATGAAAGGATCTATGTGCTGCATAGGGTTTTGTTTACTCTAAGAACTAAGTTGCATGCGTGAAACAGTAGAGGTTGGAATTCGCATAAGATTTTATGCATAAAATGATAAGGTTATCGCCTTACCTCACATGAAATGATAGCTTTTACCCACATAAAATGATAAGGTTATCGCCTTACCTCACATGAAATGATAGCTTTTACCCACATAAAATGATAAGGTTATCGCCTTACCTCATATGAAATGATAGCTTTTACTCACATAAAATGATAAGGTTATCGCCTTACCTCACATAAAATAATAGCTATTTAACAAGTCTAGTGCATGAACAGCCATTTAGAATTCACGTTTCACAATCATGGTTAAAAGAAACACATGAAATGTTATTTTCTATCCATGAGATATACTTGCATTGTTAGACAAAACCCTAAAATTTCATATTCGCAAATCACATGTGATCCAGTGCATTAAAACAAAGTACTCGTTGCCAGGAATAAAGAGAGATAAAAGTCGTTTAGGAGGTACAACTATACTAAACGCACAATGTGCATGATGGATATAAGGTTGATTGGGAAATCCTGCATAGAATCACACTAAGAGAATTGAAAGGATCGCATGAATCTAGGCTGCATCTTGGAAGTCTGAACGAAGAACCATGTGTTGACGTGTGTGTTAACTGAGCTTGGTTAGAATTGGAGATTAAAAGACCCTTGGTTGGGTTGCAAATAAGGCATGTTCGTTGCCTTGACTGACTAGCTAATGCGTGAGTTAGGGATTAAGATACCCTAAAGTAAAACCCAAGGGAAAAGGGCAAGTCAAAGTTAAGTTATTTTACCAAGGCCATTTGCTTACAAAATATTGTTTTGGAATTATTGGAATCTTGCCAAGACGTGGAAAAGACCCAAGATCGGATGCTGGGAGCATCCGAAAAAAAAGGAGTCACACCTTAGTAGTCGGTCTTACAAACGACCTCCGAAATGTTCGTGCTTGTAGAGAGGGAGAATAAGTGAAAAGAAGAAGAAGAGAGAGAGAGAAAGAAGGAAGGAGAGGGAGTGAGAGTTGGTAACTACATCAAGACACACCCAAACCACTCCCTCAGCAAAGGAACCCATTCAACAGTCTTTCCCACCGAACCCGAACACGCCAAAACCCGTTAAGGTCTGGACTGCCCAATCTCCACGAGGCGAATGGCTCCCAAGAAGAACGTCACAGGAAGCGTAGGCATCCAAGCCACCGGCAATGCTGGAGGGGCGAGCGGAACGACCAAGGCAGTACACACGAATCAAGCCCAGGTTCTAAGAGTTAAAATTTAGTTTAAGAATTATTTCTCGTGGAAGGGATGAAAGGATTGATGTCGTGCATAGGGTTTTTTTACTCTAAGAACTAAGTTGCATGCACGAAACAGTAGAGGTTGGAACTCACATAAGATTTTATGCATAAAATGATAAGGTTATCGCCTTACCTCACATGAAATGATAGCTTTTACCCACATAAAATGATAAGGTTATCGCCTTGCCTCACATGAAATGATAGCTTTTACCCACATAAAATGATAAGGTTATCGCCTTACCTCACATGAAATGATAGCTTTTACTCACATAAAATGATAAGGTTATCGCCTTACCTCACATAAAATAATAGCTATTTAACAAGTCCAGTGCATGAACAGCCATTTAGAATTCACGTTTCGCAATCATGGTTAAAAGAAACACACGAAATGTTATTTTCTATCCATGAGATATACTTGCATTGTTAGACAAAACCCTAAACTTTCACATTCGCAAATCACATGTGATCCGGTGCATTAGAACAAAGTACTTGTTGCCAAGAATAAAGAGAGATAAAAGTCGTTTAGGAGGTACAACTATACTAAACGCACAATGTGCATGATGGATATAAGGTTGATTGGGAAATCCTGCATAGAATCACACTAAGAGAATTGAAAGGATCGCATGAATCTAGGCTGCATCTTGGAAGTCTGAACGAAGAACAATGTGTTCCGTGTGTGTTAACTGAGCTTGGTTGGAATTGGAGATTAAAAGACCCTTGGTTGGGTTGCGAATAAGGCATGTCTGTTGCCTTGACTAACCAGCTAATGTGTGAGTTAGGGATTAAGATACCCTAAGGTAAAACCCAAGGGAAAAGGGTAAGTCAAAATTAAGTTATCTTACCAAGGCCATTTGCTTACGAAATCTTGTTTTGGAATTATTGGGATCTCGCCAAGACGTAGAAAAGACCGAAGATCGGATGCTGGGAGCATCGAAAAAAAAAAGGAGTCACACCTTAGTAGTGGGTCGTACAAACGACCTCTGAAATGTTCATGCTTGTACCTAGGTACATTACTTGATCTCTCGCTCAAGGAACTAATTTGAGGAAAATACCTAATGCTTCAGGTTGAAAGAGAGGCAGAAATAGTTACCTCCGACTATCTGCCTAGCCCTATCCAAGGGGGTTATTAACCGCGCTGGGTATATGGACCTAACCCACCACCACGAGAGGTCTCTTCATGGCTATTTCTTGGAGTAGGAGGATGCTTGGGTGCCAGGGGAGGCTCAAGCTGTAAATCCCTTGCCTCCGGATCCCGTGCAAGAGGCCGACATGACTCGAGATGGGATCTCGAGGCCCGTGTACTAGTCTACGGGCGAAACTTGGAGCAGCAATCCTGTAGTGCTGGGATAGCCTCCTTGCATGATATTGGATGTACTCCGGAATTATGATAAATAAAAAACAGATACTTGAGAAAAAGAAACTTGCTTCACATTGTTTTTGTGTTAGTGCCTAAGTTACGTGAAGGAACCTGTGATTAATTTGTTTAACTAAGGAAGATGATTTTGCATGTTAAAACATAATGTGTTAGGTAATTAGATTACTAAAGCAAACTGAGGAAAGTGCGATGGACATGACTTAGGTCCGTCTCATGGAAGGGTGGTCCTGGTTAGCTAGGAATTTTTCTCAAATGATGAGATAATAAGACAATGAAGACCTAGTGTCAGTGGATGTAGAATTTCTGGATTATTCTATTTTAGGGGAAAGGAATGGGGCTATGCTGTATGGCAGAAAGATTGAGCTTTGCATCCCTCTCGTTTCCCATTCTCCATGAACCAAGTGCAGCTTGAAACTGCTTCATCTCAGTTGTCCCTACGAAAGGTGGTACAACTGGAGCTTAACGCTAGCTCCTTCCTAGAGACTTTGCTGATAGGAAAGAAACCCTGACCTCAGGTCGATCCCAAGTGGGAATGGCTAGACACTTCCGGTCGGGGCAGACTCGGGGAGACCTAGATCGCAAACCCTGTATCATTCTGTGCGAGTGCCAGGCGGAGCCTTCTAGACCCTCCTCTCGATGGGCTACTAAGATGTGTCCCGCAAGCGGAAAAGCGGGCACGTTACATAGAACTATCAATATGAAGTCCAACAAAATTGGAAAAAGAAATCCACTACTAAGTGGCAAGAACTAATCCCACACCATACCACCATCATCCTGTAGGACAATGGTAGCTAATGAAAATATAGATCTATCACAAGTAGAGGGGACCCACCAATATAAAATAATATGAGCAAGTGTCCTACACAAAGAAATGAAAATCCTCTTGCACATCACCTATAGATATCTTGATATTTAGACATGTAGCATATAGTTCTCCTATTTTATTATTAGCAGCTCTCATCCGCTAATGTTTCACATTAACTAGATACTTTTCACAATAGCAATAATCTCTAACAAGAAAAGTAATACATGGAGTAGCCTTCTCACCTGTTTTAATCACTATTTGTTTGGTCGCATGAGCCCAATGAGGTCTAGAAAAGTGATTGCAAGATAGGAGGATATGTGTGTCATCATCTATATAATGTATTGGTTGAACATGCTTTACAACATCCTAATATACTATAGCATCCTTTTCATGAGCCTCATCCTCACTCTCATTAAAAAACCCCTGCTCTTTCTCTTTATGAAATTTATGATCTCCTCATTGAATTTCCTCTTAGCTATTCCCAAGATTCAATCTAGAGTGAACTACACTTTACTATTCAAAATCTCATCTTCAAGCACTCTTTTGATATTAGTATCAATCTCAATATCTAAAAATAACTTATAGCCATGTTATTTCTTGGGTCACACATCTTGCTTCTTCTCTTTTCTCTATGCCTCATCCATAACTTTCTTAGGAATCGGTCTATGAAGGAGAGCAACAAACTCACCTCTCTAGTCTTCTTACACATACTGAGAGCATTATAATCTTGCCTTCTCTTCTCCTCAACAAGTGTCTCTATCCCCTTGTTCTTTGCCATGTATGCATAGGTAGAGTAAGTATCCACAAGTGCAACCCATCTAGTCTCTTTCCTTATGCTCTACCCTACACTAGAGAGCTCTCACTATAGCATTATTTCCATGTTTGCTATATGTAATGCAAAAGTTCATAGCTTTGACTCACCCTATGGTCCCTTATTAATCTACATGCTAACACACCAAAGGAATCCATATTCAATTTATATAGTTTCAAGTAGCTTGAGACATTGCATCCTTCAAAGACTCTCTTACGATTTTCCAGTGCTTCCATGGTCTTGATAGTCACAATCTCATACTAAGCCTTGGCTTGAAGTTGCATCTGTTGCAACATCTATTGCTAATGGTCCTGTTATCATTGGTGTATGTATGCATTAAAGGTTAGCAAAAGCTGCTTCAAATCATTACTAAAATGGTCTTGTTATCATTGGTGTATGTATGCATTAAAGGTTAGCAAAAGCTGCTTCAAATCATTACTAAAATTTAATAAACCTGTTGAAAGGAATAATTCTCCCATCTTGCTAGTAATTGGAACTTGGCTTTTAGGTTGGGCTCACCATTAGCAATGTCAAAGGTTAATCATGCCATGAATCCATAAATGACATAAAAAGAAGTAAGACACAAGAAGGTTCACAGTCAACACCCAGTGGAAATTCTTGAGGAAGTTAAGGATCAGTATAAAATAGTCAAACATGCCAATGTTATAACAATCAAGCACCAAGAAAAAAAACCACTTGCATCTAAATTGACAGGATGACAGGTTTCTTGCTCAATGGTCTCTACTAATCCATTAATTCGCAAATGTATTATGTATGACTGTTGAAGTGGGAGTTAATAGCTCTTCTATGAGAAGAGATTATAGCAAGGAAAGAGAGTTAAAGATGCCATAGCTCCCTCAACTTTTCATCTTTTATATTTTCTTGTCAATTCTTCCCCCCCATGCAATCGAATCTCCATTCAGGGTACCATTTAGCACGTTCCTTGTTTTGGCCAAGATCTGGCTAAAAGCTTGAGTGCATTCACAAAAGTATGCTTTTTTTCTCTCCTTCTCTCCCTCATACAAAAAATGTATAAGGTTAATCCACCCCTCTCTTGTAGCATAAAGCATAAGGTTGAGGGGTATAAGGTTGAGCTACCCTCTCAATTAAATGTTGAAGTGTCCTCCTTACCCAAGTAGAAGATCATGCTTATCAATGCCATCATGGGAAATATGAATTAATTCACAAGCCTTCTAAACCCCTTCCTGAATTTGTTCACAAACTCACTCTTGACTCTAATGAAAGTCTCCCAAAGAAACAAGAGGCACGGTTTAGATTCCTTGCCTCAATGTAACAAGAGCCCAAGCTTGAATCCTTACTCTCCAAATCTAACAAAAAAGGACAACAAATATCAAAGAATCATATAGTGATGCTAACTTTATTCCAACTAATCAACCAACAAACATCCGTCTTTTGAGGTTTTTAGTAATATATGTGCAGTATTATGACAACGTCCTTCCACGAAGAGTTTTCAGTATCTACATTGGCTGATCAATTCTCCATTGGATGGATGATGGACAGTATATGTGTCTACATGTTACATCGATGGTTGAATGCATACAAAGTAGTCAAGAGAGGTGCATTATAGCCTAAGTGGTTAGACTAGGACTAGAGGAGACTTGAGAAGGAGGCTACGGACTCTCTAGGGCGATGGTATCTAGAGACAAAAGTCATACACCATCTTGAGAGTGGTGATTAGAAGACTTATTTGGAGGATTTTGTAAGTTCTCAATTAGTTATATTAACTCTCTTATTTTATATACTAATTGTACTAATAATATTATTTCTAACAATGATACTTTAATTTTTTATTGTAGTACTCCACTCACAAATCACAACCCCATGGAATTGGAGAATCAATATATAGAAAGAGATGGTCTCACTACACTTATCGATATGTTATTTGTGCGCAACCATCTAGTAAGTCATGTCTCTTTTATGTTTTCAATTTTTAGTTCTTGTGACACATTGTGTATTCCAAATTGATTTGTAATTTTTTATATTATAGAGTTTGTTTGATGATCTCGTTGCATTGAGATGAGCTCTCAAACAGTGAGAAGCTATAGTAATCGCTTGGATTCATGGAGTGTGCACCCCTCTTTGACCCTATGCTCCATACAAACTCTTTATATATAGCTTTCTTTTGATACATTTTCCATTCTTTGTATAAACTCATATTTTGTAATATTTATGGATATATTTGTCTATTTTGTTTCCTCGTCTCTATTAGTCCATGTAGTTCTATGAAATGACATGTTCATATGTATTTATTTGAAAATTGAATCAATGGACTCCTTCCCCTAACAAATCATGATGTATATTTTTGAATAATAACTATATCTTGAATTTGCAAATGATTTATGAAATATAATTTAGCATAAATAGCTAAAAGGGTAATAGGGATGCATGCCTTGCCACCCAAAATTTTTCTTTTTCTACAACTATTGCTAGTTATATTACAAAATGACCTATAACCATTTTTGTTTGCATTGCAAAATACTCTGTAACCGTCGCTATTTTCCATCGCAAAAGCATCACTATTTGTGTCACAAATAGTGATTCAAATAGTGACGTATATAGCAATGCAAATAGTGACGAACCTATAGAGATGCATATGCTGACATTTTTAGAGACGATTTTTATAATTTTTTGTATGAATATTTCATCACTTTGAATGTCAATACAAGGCCTATACGTTGTAGTGAAAAAAATCCCCTTGTTGAGATTGATAATGATGATGCTTTCATGATGATGATGATAATGATGATGATGCTTTCTTCATTATTAGATGTATGACTCCCTTCTTGATGTTAACAATCTAACCAATCCCACGATCTAATACCAATATTGAACCTCTTAACCATACAACAAAAATTTATTAAACCAAATTGAAAGAAAAAAAAATTGCAAGAGACTAGACCAATTGAAAAAGCATGCACAACACAAGATAAGGTATAATCTCTCCCCATGCATGGATGAGCATCTCTCCCATACATGTATTTATAATATTCACTCACACTTTTATGCTCAAAATGCATTGAAAGCATCATTTTTGAGTTCTTACTTTCCCTCATCTCACATGACTTGCTTTTGTGCAAATAAATTAAAACACGATCTATTCTAATAGCTTTATAAAAATAAAATTTTATCTTCTCTAATAAATACATCAAAATAAATCTATTGTACATGTATACATGCAAAGTCCTTATGAGAATATGTACATACAAAATATAATTCTTCCAATATATTTTTTGATGCCATGATGTATATTTTAATACTTTTTGTCAAGGCCTTAGCAAAAGCATGCAATGGTAAAATTCAAGAGTGGCCACAATTGATTCTACTGTATAATATGTTCCCAATTGAGAGGTTTATGTGAATAGATCTAGGTTTTTTATTTCTCACTATTCTAGTTTATTGAAGATAGAGATATCAAGTTGAAAATATAGATATTTTAAAGGGAATAACTTGATGTTCTAATAAATACATGTTGCTTTGGTTTTGCTCTTATTTATAAATGCCTAAAGGCTTATTTTGAGTCAAAATTAAATTATTTAAGATTGGATTGATATATAGTAAATTGTAAATCTTTTGGACTAAATCAAATCGGATATTCTCTAACCTATCATCTCACATTTATTGTTTAAATGGAATTGTGCAGTATGCTATATTGAATCTGAGTCAAAACTCAAATATGATAAATACAGATTGCAATGGCAACCTTCACTATTATGTGTATTCCAATTATTTCAATCGTTCTTGTATTATTTCTTTGTGAATTATCTTATTTTCCTCCTACAAGCTCTTCTTACAAGAAGCCCAACAGTTTAAGTTAAACACGTCTAACCTCTCAACAATGTGAATAGGGGGTTTTAGCATACTTAAATCCCCTAGTTACACTATATTAAACATTTCTTATTTCATGATTTTTCCAAATTATTTTCAAATATACTTAAAAATATTTAAATTTTCTAGGTTTTTTCAATGTTTAAAAAATTCTTACAATTAGCTACCATAATCTAGTAGTTTCAAAACAATTATTTCTAATGAGCTTTTAAACCTATTCAAAAAAGTTAAAACTATTTTTGTAAATAGTATACGTTTTAAAAAAATGTATACTTTGTTTAACATTTTTTCAATTGTTATCTTTTTTTACAATATTAAAAAGATAAAAAATAAATCTTAAAATATTTAAAAAATAACTAAAAATTAAAATTACTAATCTGATAGAATAAGAGTGTGCATTGTATTAGTAATTTTTTATTTCTAGGTTGAAAGAATAAAAAAATTGCCATGCTAATAAAATACAATTAAAGAGTTTTAAACATCTCCAAATACTCTAATTGTATTTTAGAAAAATTTAACATTTTTTCTCAAAGCATGTAATATTTATGATTGTTTTTAAATATTTTGAACTATTTTAAGAGCTTATAGAAAATAAATATATTAATTCCATCCATGAATATGCCACAAGGTCTATACTTGAGGAAAAAAGAATACATAATTAGAAGGTTAAAGAAGATCTTGGGATAGGGAAAGAGATCTATAAGAAAAAGATAGAGACACTTGCATTAATGAACTATTAGAGAATAGACGATGTGTATTATTAAATGCTCGTAAATTTGTCCAACTCTTTTTACATGTCTTTTATATTCTGATGACTTCTTTATGGTTTTTACAAATGAAACCATATTTTGCAAAAGAAATCAACTCACGTAATAACAAACCATTAGATCTTTTGTCCTTATATGGAAAGGTAAGTATAACTTATGAGTACAATTTGTTATGTATTATATTCTCTTATTATTTTCTAGCTATTATTATATCTTAAAAACGATATCTCGGGGAAGTTACTATATGTATATCCTCTACATCACGTGTGTTCAAGGCCTATTTATAAATATCCTTATCTGTAAATTTTTCCTGGATTAAATATAACCCTTTTCTATTCAATCTATAAAAACACCCTTTATAGTACATCTTTTTGTATGTAAAAAATTTATAAAAATGGTATTTTAAAAATACCTTATTTTGAACCCACGTGATGCATACATATATTCATGAGTAACTTACCTGAGAAGGATACTGGATCCTAATTCATGTTGATATTTTCCTTAAGAAGTAACCTAATTTTATGAATTCTTTAATTGGAATACATGATTATACTAAAATATATTCTATACTTCTTTTCCTTGATTTTTTAATCTTGTAAATAAGTTTTTCTTTGTTGATTTTGCTAATAACTTACTAATAACAAATAAATCTATCTCAAGTCGAGATTATAATTTTGTATCTTTATACATATATATTGGTATCTTGTGACTCATAAGGTAATAAAGTACTTTGGGTATATATAATCAAACACATTTTTATTTATAAACTCATATTAAAGTATATAAGGTTTTTTATATATGTTTCTTCACAAAAAAAGCTACGACTAAGGCCAAATTGTCAATGTTATATATTTATTTCAACATTTTATCCCAAATATAAATTATCATGTGTATATGTATTTTTATACATATGTACTGATATTTTTGTAAATCATATGATGAAATGAAATCCCTTTAGAATTACAATTTGAATACTTTGTTATTTTTGAAATCATATTGAAAAGTGAAAAAAAAATCTAGCTAAATACTTCTCCTTAATAATATCAATGAGATGGGCTATCACTCAGAACTTCTTAATAAAGATATCTATAGATAATAAATGGGCATTTAAAAAAAGGTCATTTAGTCAAATCTCTCAATTTTCAAAAGATCTAATATTAACTTTAAGTTTCATCTTTGTCTCTTTTTTATAAGTTTTGTCACGTAGTCAAATCTCTTGATTTTCAAAACATCCAACATTAACCTTGACTTCTATCCTTTTTTATATCTTTTTGACTACTTTTGTCAATGAATAAGACTATTGAAGTAATTAAAACATATGAGACTTTGAATATTTCAACTAAAAAAGAGGAGACAACCATGAAATGGACTTTACAATCTCCAAAGTAGATGAGATAAGAATAACATATTCTTATATATTTGGATGACTCATTTTAACTCTTTTCTTAATCAAGGATTAATAAAAGTGATTTATTTTTTAGTCTTTGGCTCTAATGGGGATGAAAAGGTCATGTTTGCTCTCCACATGATGAAGCTAGGTATCAAGGATATCACGCTCAACCATTTAATGAATATAAAGCCTACTAAGAAATCTTGGAAGACCTTGAAGGATGTATATGAACCAAAAGGTACATCAAGACAATTAACCTTGAGTTTCAAGCTAACCAAGATAAACAGAAATAAGTGAGAGACTACCAAACACTTTATCAAAATAGTCAAGAATGTACATTAGCAATTAATTGCTATGGAAGATAAATGATAAATAATGAGCTTTCTACAATTATCATTTATAGCTTGAAAAAATGAAATTAAAGACTTCACCAAGGCCTCGTAAGTTTGAGCAAAGGTTAACTTTAAGAATCTATACGCTATTTTATGTAATAAAATGCATAGCAAAAGTTCTAACATAGACTTTAGAATAAGAGGTGAATTGTTTTTTTAAGGAAAAATAACTTATAATTAACTAGATGAATATTTTTTATGAAATGTGTAGAGATTTAGAACCTCAAACTTTTTCACTTTTAAACCTTATAATTGTAAAATTCAATCAATTATAATGAAAAAAAGCATACTATGATAAATATCCCTCTCGTATTAAGAAACATAAATATAGTAATCAAAGTAAAGTTAGTTACGAGTTATATAATTTTTAAGCTTTTAGATTCTTTATAAATATAATAATATATTCAATACTTAAGTTACATTATTGAGTTAGTCTAGATATGAGTGAACCTTTTTTTCTATTTGCACCAACTTATATGTGTAAGAATCTGGGAAGAATAGTGGTTTAGTGTGAAATTAATAGTAATACCATGTCACACTAATATAGGTATAAAAGGAAGGGACATTTAATTTTTCTCATCTTTTGGCATATTAATACATTATTGTCCTTCTCCTCATTACCCTGCTCACAGCCTCAATGGCTTCTTACTTCTTTCTGTCTTTCTCTCCGATTGTAGTCTTCTCTCTTCTCTTCTGTAGTCTTCTCTCTCCTCTTTCTCTCTCTCCAATTCACTTCTTGACAAGTGGTATCAAAGCATTGGTCTTTGATCCATTTTTCTTCTATCTCAGTCCAAATTTTCACCATAAAAACCAATTTCAAACAAGTACTACAAGTACTAGATATAGATAGTGACTAGCAATGGCTTGCAATACATCTACAATTAGATGAAGACTATATTTGGAGATCTTTGGGGATAGATATGGCGGTGGAAGGTTAAAATAGTAGGTCATCATCAAATTTTCATTCAATTTTGAGGTAACTTGATCAAATGAGAGTTAACCAAGCTTAGAAGAGAAATAAATTGTGGTTACTTTTCAAGAAAGGCTTCTCTTTCCTCTTTCTTCAAGCTTCCATGGAGTTTTTAGTAAAGATCTTCTTCTCCTTCACTAATATTTTCTCCTCTTCAACAATGCCATGCATAATGGCCTTATAGGCATCAAATTCAAGAGGTACAATACCATTTTCATGAATGTGTGGATAGCCACATGTGTAGGAAGAGAGCCCAAAATTTGCACTGAATTTTTAGCCCTATTCTTCAATAAATCTTCAGCTTAGGAACAACATTGATGCTTCTAAATGATCATTGGTATTGTTTACTTCAAGTATCTGATATCTACACTCCCAAATGAAGCTCTATTTATCATCCTTTTGCTCTCTTGAAATCCTAATAGAATAGTCCATGAACAACCATGAACACTTCAACTCAAGCTTTTAGTTCTCTTTAATTTCTTGAAGATTCTTTATCATTTCAGCCCATAGAATCATTTCAGTAAGGATTCTTGAAGAAATTGCAAGGATTTAGCGCGAATGGCCAGAGATTAACCTCAAGAGCTTCTATGGAGTCAACATTTGGGGGAAACATGTTTAATGCTTCAATCTTAAGCATTTGAAGCTTCAAGATTGCTTCCAAGTATTAAATACGCAAGCCTTGAAGATTTTTTTGGCAACATTGGACCACGAGAGGCTTCATCAAGTATTTGGGGAGATTAATCAAATCTTCATCAATCATATCAAAGGTACACTTCTTCAATTATTCTTAATCTCTCTCATTCATCCATTTGCTGAGCTTAATCCAATTGATTGAGAGATTAAAGAATTGTATAATTTCCATCAAGCCTTAGCCAAGCATTGTTTAAACCAACCCATTCATGTAATGCAATGTTTGCTTGATGCATATTGAATCTAATCAGTGAATTAGAAACTGCAAACTGAAAATTCAAGGATTGCGTTTCATCCTTTTGATTAAGCCCATTGATTGATTGATAAGATTTCTCACTCTAATCCATTGATTGTTGATGATTGTTCCTTCATGACAAAATATAACATAATCCCATTGTAAAAGGATAAGTCAATAGTGAGTCACTACTTGTGGTAAGACCCTCTGCCCATCCATTTTGCCAAAATTTCAATTCTCTTGCATTACATGAAAAGAGCTAAATGGATATTTCAGTAATGCATCTCATGCTGATTGATTAGAGTAGTATGCTACTGCCATGTTGATATTCTCACCAAGGAAAAATGTGGATGACAAGGGAGCTAGTGAGACAAAAGAGACGTGACTCTCCCTCACTATTAAAGATCCCGAAGGGGTGCAACCAACCAACCCAAGGGAAACTTTGCCCACCTCCCACTGATTCGAACCCCGTGTAGAGATCCTGTCCCGCCGTTTTATCCCTCACACAGGTACAACAAGTGGAGAATTGAATATTTAAGTGCTTTCAAGGACTCAAGTACCTTCAAGAGTAAAACATGGTAAAACAGGGAACTTACAGGACACTACTCAGTATATGCAAGTCTTTACAAGTACCAACTTCATTATTGAATTATAGGTGCAATTACTACAGAGTGCCCACATGTACTTTTCAACATCTTACATGGTTTAATAGCCATTTGGGACCACCATTTTACTCTTACAAGTGGAAACATGGAATTTACAGGTTGAAACAGGGTGCAAGCTTAGACAGTTCAGACTTAGAGATTAAATTGCAAAATTTTCTGCCCTAAACGTGTAATGACATGCTATAACTCATCTCAAAGAGGGCATTGTTGGCTTTTATTTGAATTAAAAATTTTGAAAATTGGAATTTCCTAGCTCAAGTTATAGATAATTTTCTGACAGGGAGTATTGCAAGACTACACTACTATGGCAAGAGTATGCACAACAAATCAAAGACTCCATGCTGGATAATACACCTCAAGAGGACCCTGAAGAGCCTCAAGTGCATGGAAAAATCAGTGCATTTAATAATACCATGTGTGAACATGAGAATAGACATGCCCAAAGACATGGAGCTATTATCAAGAGTGAAGCTGATGATATTGTCTACTAGTCAAATGAAGTCTTCCATTGAGAAGTTGGTGGATTCCATTACCCAAACAAGGCTTCCATTGACAAGTTAGTAGAATTTGATGCTCAAATAATGGCTCAATTCTCCCAATGAATGTAAATGCAAATGGGAATCAAAGAAGCTAAGGAGAAAGCTCATTCAAATAGTGAACCCTTAGTCCCACTTCAAACACCTAACCAAAATGGTCAAGGTCATGGTATCATTGGACAAAGGTGTATTCCAAATAGCCAATATGAAGTATATTACTAGTTCTCAGCCACTTATTGGGAGAGTTCCATCTTATTTTGGGGGTTCCATGCCTAATACTCATGACTAGTCTATTTTGGCGGGGAAACAATCATTTCATGAAAGAGAGTTAAAAGATAATATCATTTTGGCAAAGTACAATGGTCAATCATCTTCACCATTCGATCTAAAGGAATGGATTTCAAATTTGAAATCTTACTTAGATATATTCCCTAGAACTGACGATATGAAGATTCATTTTGCATCCTTGAATTTGAAGGGATTTTTGCATCCTTGGTGGAGATACATTAAGAAGGAAAAGATACTTGTAGAGAATTGGGATGCATTCAAGTCACTTATGACTGAGATCTTTGTCTCTCCTCTTGAAAAATAGAATTTAGCATAGAGATGGTACAAATTAGAGCAAAGAGGCCTAAGTGTACAAGAGTATACCAACCAATTCCTCAATCTTACCATGTATCTAGAGAGCATTAATGATGAAGCTAAACTCCACAAGTACATGTATGGTTTAGAGCCATCTTTATCAACTGATGTTATGGAAAAGAACCCTACCACTCTTTTCAAAGCTATTGAGTTTACGGAGCACTATGTAAGGAAATATAGAAGGGAGTCCTTATTTCAACCTGGTAATAGATAGCTAAGGACTGCTTTAAAACAAGGACAAGTTGGCAATGTTTATGGCAGCAATCATGTGCCAAGTGGGAGCTTAAGACTACCAACTTTTCCATCATTCAATACTTCAAGACCTCAAAGTAACTTCATGGCAGCAAACAATCCAAGAATAAATTTCAAACAAGGAGACAGCAAGCCTAAATCCATTATAGCTAACATGAATCCAATGTCTATTTCTATGGACCTCTACAAAGAAAGAAAGGAAAAAGGCTTATGCTTCAAATGTGGGGAAAAATATACAACTAATCATTCCATAAAGTGTGTATACAAAAATGCAAAAGCCAAGGTTCATAGTATGTTAGTCTTTGAGGATTCTGAAGATCACATTGATGAGGCTAATGCCTTTGTACCTACTATTGAAATGATGATCTTGAGAAATAAGTTGGGCAATAATAATTTTATGATCCTATTGACTCTTTTCCTTTTTATCCGGGTGGGAGTGTTCCTTTTCACCTGAAAGGGTTCTATGATGAGCCACTTGCTACCACTGGTTGTTCCATTTCCATGGATACTTAGACAAGTTCTAAGAGCCCTGATACACTTCGTATGCAGGGTAATATTCATGGAAAGGATATGTTCATCTTGATAGATAGTGGCAATATACACAATTTTGTGAATAAGTCCATTATGGACAAGCTGAATTGTTTTCCCACTGACTTACAGCAGCTTATAAGAGTTCAAGTAACCAATGTTGAGAAAGAAATCAGTATTCAAATATGCCCACAAGTTTCTTTAGAATTGGCTAAAAAGTATGAAGCAAAAGTAAACCTGATAACCTTAAAAATGGGGCCCATAGATATTGTACTTGGTTGTGATTGGTTGATGATATTAGGCAAAATTACTATGGATTTCTCACAATTGTATATGGAGTTTATCTTTGATGGGCAGCTCATCCATTTACAGGGAATTCCTAGTAAATTAAATTTTCAACTTATTGCCATTCAACAACTCAAAATGGAGTACAAGAGACACTCACATATATATTTTTTACACTTGAATAAGGAGATTGAAGATCAATCCATAAATTCAACAAGTCATCTAGCCTTGAAAGCTCTTCTTGATAAGTATAGGGATTTGTTTAAAGTATCTACTTCATTGCCTCTCAAGAGATTAGTATATTATCCCATTGATTTGGGGCTCAACTCAAAGCCAATTAATAAGCCACCTTATACATTGTCCAAGTGTGAGCGAGAAAAAGTGGCCAAGCAAATCAAGGAGCTTCTTGAAATGGGATTCATTGAACCTAGTTCTTCACCCTATGCATCTCCGGTCCTGTTAGTTAAAAAGAAAGGTGGATCTTTCAATATGTGTATTGACTACAAGGACCTTAACAAAATCACAATGAAGAAAAGGTATCCCATATCCAAAATTTATTATTTTCTTAATGAGCTCAAGGGGGACTAGATTATTTATGAAGATTGATTTGAGGGCAAGGTATCATCAGATCCGTATGCGAGAGAATGATAAAATCAAGACTTCTTTTAGGACTGATCAAGGGCTCTACCATTTCCTAGTGATACCATTTAGGCTTACAAATGCTCCAGCTACCTTCCAAAGTTTGATAAATAAGATTTTGCAGCCTTTTCTCTTTCATTTTGTCTTGGTATTCTTTTATGGCATTTTGATTTGTAGTAAGAACCTTTAAGACCATTTATTATACGAAAGTTTTTTATGTATCGAGGCTTCACAAACTCTTTACTAAGGAGAAAAAATGCTATTTCATATAGATTAAAGTGGAATACTTCGAACATATTGTCAATGAAATAGAGATCCAGGCTCACCCCAAGAAGATGCAGTGTGTTAAAGATTGGCCAACCCCTACTACCACTACTTCACTTCGAGGATTGATTGGTCTATCTTCATTTAATCATCGATTCATCAAACATTATGCGTTTATTGCAGCTCCTTTGACTAACAGGTTACAAAAAGAAGATTTCTTTTGGGATATTCTTATTGATAGTAGCGTCAACCAATTAAAGAAACTTCGTACTTCTACTCCTATTTTAGTATTCCCAATTTTTTCGAAGGAGTTGACCATATAGTGTGATGCTAGTGACCGAGGCATAAGGGTTGTTTTGTTACAAAATCATGGAGTGATTGCCTTTGAAAAGTCGCAAGATTACAAATAAAAAAATGACTATGAATGTTCATGACCAAGAGATATTGGCTATCTTGCATGCAATAAAGAAATGACACCATTATTTATATGGTAGTAGATTAAAAGTTCAAAGTGATCGTGCATAGGTGGGTAGCTAGACTGCAAAGTTATGATTTTAACAACACTCATATAAGAGAAAAATACAATGTAGTCATTAATTCTCGTTCTCGTATGTGGGCTTATAAAGTTTCAGCAATGACTAAGCTACATAGTGATTGGATTGAAGAGTTACAATAAGCTTAACTTTTAGACATTGAAGAGCTCATTCATAATTTTTCAAAATTACAGCAAGGTCTCATGGAAGATAACTCACATTATCAACTTCAAAATGGCCTAATCTAGTTAAATGGCAAGATTATCATTCCCTCTATTTCTTCCTTTAAACGAAAATTTATAGAGTTACATTCTTCCCCTTTAGCTGGACACCTTGGAGTTTTCTAAAATCTATGATAGGATCAACAAAAACTTTTATTGGAAAGGAGTGTAAAAAGATGTCAAACATTTATGTCATGTAGTACATGTCTTGTTAGCAAAATAAGAACATCACTTATAAGCCAGGTGATTTGTTACAGCCATTACCTATTCCTACAAGCAAATGGATGCACATTACCATGGATCTCATTACCGACTTTCCTGCTACCAAAAAGGGATGGAATAGTATATATGTGGTGGTGGATAGACTCACCAAGACATCCCATTTCATTCCAACCAAGACCTAGGTTACTGCTTCTCAAGTGGCGAGTCAATTTATGGAGTAGATTTTTAGATTACATGGATTATCGCAAGTGATTGTTCATGACACAGATTCAAAGTTCATAAGTAACTTTTGACATGCGATAGTCACATCCATGGGCACTAAATTGGCTCTCTCTACAACCTATCGTCCATTGGAAAAACAGAAAGGGTAAACAAGTGGTTGAAGACTTACCTTCACTATTTCTGCTATAATGTCCAAAATTCGTGGGATTCTTGGTTATACTTGGCTAAGTTTTCCTACAATAACTCCACTCATGCTAGTATTGAAGTTTCATCCTTTGAGGCTATCTATGATTATAAGGTGCCCTTACTCACAATCATCTTCAATGAAAGAATTAATTCTCATGGGAAAGAAGAATTCAAAAGAATGCAGACTCTTCTTTAGTAGTGTAAGATAAATCTTAACAAATCCCAATACCAAATGAAGATATATGCATATGAGAAGAAGCGACCTTTAGAGTTCCAAGAAGGAGAGCTGGTTTTGTTGAAGGTGCCTAAGTCTTGATATTCTACTTTGAAATATGGATCCAGTAACAAGCTTGCTCACAGATTTTATGGTCCCTACCATATCCTAAAGCCCATTGGAGACTTGGCATATAGATTGGAGCTACCCTCCTCCACTAAGATTCATAATTTATTTCATATTAGTCAGCTCAAGCCTTTCTATGGTGATCCTAGAGGTTGTCATAGGTCAGTGCAAGAGGAAGCTTTGCTCTCATTCCATCATTAAATACTTCATCAAATGGAGAGGTTTACCACTTAAGGAAGCTTCTTAGAGACTTGATTCCATATTAGATAAGTTTCTTTATCTAAGGGATACATTGGTGGCTAAAGATTATTGACTATGAAGCCAATTATAATACAAATAAGGACCTAACAACAAACTATTTTAGAACATTTTTAATTCTATTTAATTTTTAGAATTGTGACACCTACATAAAATCAAAGTACTCTTCAAGAGCTATGTTTTGGTATATAGCACACTTCATTTGGATACTTCTATGAAAAGTTATAGTAGATTTGGTTCAACAAGATTTGTTTATACAGCAAGTTATCTACTTCATTTTGAGTTCATCAATTGAAAACTTTAAGACTCCAAGTACTTTTGAAGCACTCTTGATTATGTATATAGCTTTGGGTTACTTCTATTCCTTCATTTCAATCAGTATGTCTCTCATCTTTCACTCATTTTTCCATTTGTAACTTTGAAAGCAAAGTAGTACTCTATTCTATCCATCATTTCCAATCTTTGCAAGTTTATTTTTTAGAACAAAAACCCTTGAGATAAGATGGTTTGTAAGAAGATGGAAAGAATAGTGGTTTAGTGTGAAAATAATAGTAATACTATGTCATATTGATATATGTATAAAAGGAGGGGAGATGTAATTTTTCCTATCTTTTGATACATTAATACATTAATATCCTTCTCCTCATTACCTTGCTCACAGCTTCAATGGCTTCTTGCTTCTTTGTGCCTTTCTCTCTCCTATTCTAGTCTCTCTCTTCTCATCACTCTCACTTGTACACACTATCTCTCTTATGCAATCTTCTCTCTCCGCTTTCTCTCTGTCCAATTCACTTCTTGACAATATGTATAACTTACAAAGCTAAAATACTAGTACTCTTTAATGTCCTTGATTGTACCCCTTACTACATCATCTATATTTTTACTTAAATATTGTAGGTGCATTACTTAAAAACTAAATTATTGGCACTCTCTTTAATGCCCTTAACTACACCCTCTTACTTACATGCTATACTTTTACTCAAATATATACTTTGTCCCTCTCTCAATTACAACAAGAAGTAATCACTTATTCATGGAAGTGGATATTCCACCTTATATCTCTTTTTGGGATGTTCTGTTCCAAGAAACATGTAGTATTCCTATTGCTAGAATTGCGAAATTAAAATGGATCTTATTCTAATAAAATGTATAGCCTTGTTGACATCATCAGAGATAATACAAGCAATGGTCAAAATAATAGATCCAAAGACTCTACTAAATCCATATAGATAATAATTCAAAGTTATATGGTTAAATGGATGAATATGAGAACACTTCATGTATAAATAAAATAAATTAATTGGTAAATTATATGTGCTTATAAGAGTGAGGAGTTTCCATGAGAGAACATCTACATTTGTGCATGTCAAAGAGTGACTGAGAGAGAGAGAGAGAGAGAGAGAGAGAGAGAGAGAGAGAGAGAGAGAGAGAGAGAGAGAGAGAGAGAGAGAGAGAGAGAGAGAGAGAGAGAGAGAGAGAGAGAGAGAGTCTAGAAGAAGAAGAAGAAGAAGAAGAAGAAGAGGTGGTGGTGGTGGTGGTTTGGGAGTGAGTGTATATCATCATATGTGGGTAAGGCATGGGAGTGTGCATAAGTTTTGTGTGTGTGTGTGTGTGTGTGTGTGTGTGTGTGTGTGTGTGTTTGATTATCATTTTTCTTTAACAATTTTAAACATAGAATTATTGAAAAATGATCAACTATATTAAACTCAATAGCGAATTCTAAATAACAAATTCTAAGAAACATACTAAGATATAGAATTAAAATTATAAAATAAGATAAGATTTTGTAATTCATATTGAATTAGATAGAATTTCTTAATAAATGAATAAATAAATAAGAATACAATCCTCAATGAGATAAGTGTTATTTGATTTTGATATGTCTTGACATCCATTAAAAGTTGTTAAAATGAGTTTAATCATGGCATCAAAGTTTTTCCTGTTTGGCCTATACATTTTTTAATTAAATGTTTGTGAAATTCCTATCAACCTTGGACAATGAAATACGAAAAGATATTCTAAGTGTGATTCCCCAAAATTTTAGCATGTGATTTGACATTCTTTTTTAAATGGGTAGACCATTTTCCAATATGAAAATGTGTGAAGATATCATCCACCACATGTGTAGCATAATCATTTCAAAGGATAACTATGACCTTTTCTTTCCCAATTTATATATAACATATGTTTGTAGAAGGCTTGGTACCTTTGCACAATAAGATTTCACTTATAAAATCAAGTATAATTGCATGCTTTTGTATATCTGTACAACATTAAAGTTTAAAGAATGTTGCAAGATATAACGTAACTTTCCACTTATAAGAACACTTAATATAGATTATGTTCATTGAGTCATTTCAAGGATTTTGATCAAAATTCTAATCATAGACTCCTAACTCTTTTTTGACTAGATATTGTCTTTTCATTGTATACATCAACCATAATGGTATATAGATAATTTTAATATTTTTGTATTGTTTTTAGTTGATTTGTTTGATAGATGATATAGCAAAATGATTTTAATGCTTTCTCCTATTTTCTCTTTATGATTCCCTTTTTTATTGGTATGAAATCTTGATTCACTTTCATATAATTGGACTTGTTGATTTTCACATGATCAACACCCAAATTATAGCATACTAATATGATGTTTTTTTTAAATTCTATCAAGTTCTATGATTAACACTACCAATGAAACCATGATTTTGAAAGCAAAAAGCTAATGTCAACATTAGTCTTATAGCAAAAATACCACTTTTGTGGCAATTTGGATCCTCTATAAACAATTCTATTTCTCATCAAGGAGAAAGACTAAGAAGAAACAATTTTAGGGAAATGTGATTAAAAAAAGATGGTAGTTGAACAAAAATAGAAAGGGTAAGAACAATCTAGGAAGTGTATATGTATCCATCTTTAAGGCCATTTTCGCAAAAAATAAAAAACTTTTAGTGTTTCTTATCAAACCCATCTCAAAAGACATTTTATTAGGCTAAAACTTTGACAATAAATACTTTGCTATGTATAGTATGTATTTCCATTAAGAGATTTGGAATTAAGTGAAAACTATCAACTTTTTTATGAGCTCCAAATAGTGTTGCTAAGTCTTTTTTTGACCAATTTGCATGCATGTTTGAAAATCCAATTTTTGTAGAAAATGAATTTCCATTTGAACTTATAGTTCCAAATCTTCTATGCTACTATATTACAATGTTGGCCATCCCATCCAATTTTGGTATTATATGCAAAAATTATTTAAAATATAGTGAAATAGGACTTGAGTCACTAAAGTGGCCTACAGTAGCCACTTTTGTGGCAATTTGGAAGACTAGTGTCAAGGTTGAATTTTAGAATTTAGTCTCATTACAATCATGGTATATAGGAGAATGAGAGGACTAAATTCCTAAAGTATTTCTTGGGCAACCAAACTTTCTACAAGGGGTTATTGGTTTCATGAAGTAGTGAAGTCCATGGTTTCAATCAATAAAGACTAAACTAGATGGATATTCATAACATATAACGCTTTGATTACTTAAAGAGTATGAAAAATAAAATACATTACTTTCAAACTTAACCAACTAAAGTGCATAAGCATGAATGTCTTACATAGAACTAAAAAATGATATTTAGTGTATGACAATTAAGGAATATACACTAAAACAAACATATTCTATAAACCTCATACACCCACCAAAATATACTCATATGTATTTTGATGCCCCATTTATCTACTCTCGTCAATTTTTAAAACACCCAAAGTTCCATAGATGAATAGGAAATTATTGAGATTTTTTTTTTCCATCATGTGTCCATATTCATCAAGCAAGGTACCAAAATTTTGGTAGCATCTCTATATTGACTTGTGAAGATTCAAGCAACAAATTGTTTCCAACCCTCTTAATTAAATAATACAAACGTCCCAATAGCAAACATTGTCTCACTTCAACAAAATTTTTTCCATGTGTAGTTGCTTTTGATGAAAGAACTGTCTACCTTAGATATCTTTCTCTTCTTAACTTGTCATTTGAGATAATTTATTTGCAATTTAGAAATCATGATCTTGTGTAAGGTTTAATGGTGTAAATCTAAAGTTTTTTTTCCAACCAAGTCTATTAGATAATTTGAGAATCTCCCAAGTCCCACTTTCAAATAAGGGGTAAAGATTTGGCCATGTGGTTAAATCTTAACACATGCTTCAAAGTGGTACTTAGAAAGACAACCTATATAGTAATTAGGATAGACTCTATTTTTAAGTAAGGGGACAAGATTTTATCATGTGGCCAAATATTAACTATATTAGGAACTATATGAGAATTCCCAAATTCCCTAATATAGTGTTATTACGCTGATAATATATTTTGTACCAAGAGAGTTAATAAGATAAAGGCACATGCATCTATCTATGATATTTATTATGATAGCTATATATTTAGCTTCCTTTTATCCATCATTTTTGTCACCCTTGGATTGTTTTTTTGAAAAAAGCCTGATTGGGGGGGGGGGGGGGGATTGGTCCCTCACAAATTTGTAAGTCTATCGAATGGCTTCTATAGATAAGGAATACTAAAAATTCATTTCTTAAACCTTCTTAGTACATATTATAAAAGGATATCATTTTATAGGGATATTCACAAATTAAGCCTTAAATACTCATGATAGTAAGGGTTTACATATTGTCAACCCCCTTGAGACTTGATCACCTAAGTGTACTATATCAATGTTACCTTAAAATTGTGTCTTCTACATCCATTTCATTGTTGACTTAGATATGTGAATGAAACATGAATGCATTTTTTTTTGGCATATTAAAATGTACACAGTTTTTAGAGAACTGGCTTCTCATTCAAGGACTTTTAATCAATCCCTATATAGGAAATCTTTTGAAATGTAGGAAATAATGTAATATTTCCTGTGTGTATGGATGTATTCCCTATATACATCTAGGAAATCACATTCCCCACATCTAATAGTAGGGAATTAAAGGTCAATGTAGACTATTTTCTACCTTCTTAAAAAATTCCCTATATAAGAGGATACAAGAATGCAAATCCCTACTTCTACTTGTAGGGAATCCTAGGTCAGTATGAAGAATTCCTAAGTTCTCTTAAAATTCCCTATATAATAAAATTATGTAAGAATACCATTCCCCAATTGTAATAGTAGGAAACTATAAGTACATAGAGAATTGCCTACCTTCTCTCAAAATTCTCTATATAGAAGATTATTATAAGAAATTCAAGCTTTGATCTAGCTATTTAGGATCTAGCTCGTGAACACGATATCAAAATTAATGAAATTAGAAGTAACCATATGGAGGTGAGCCTAGATTTTCTAAACCCTCTCCCACACACATATGAACATGTTGCATGCTTGTACATGCACGTGCATGCACGTGTGCTCATACAAACACATGAACACATGTGCACATGCATACATAAAAACATGCAACACTCTTCGCTTTGAGTGAAAATGCCATATCTAAATATAGTCATGGGCTTGATGTTTATCCTAGCACTAAATGTAATTAGGAATGACCAATTATACATCCATTTGTGGAAAAAGGAGCTCTCAAACCAAGTACTAGTTACATACCTATTTTGTGCAACATTGCTTCTCACTTATCTTATGTTATTTTTGAGATTCCTTCTTCATCCTATTGTTGTAGTGCATTGAGCATTGTGAAGGTAACCTATGACAAATCAATAACTAAAATTTAACCACCATTTGACATATCTCAATACTTATAGAGATGACACCATAATATGATAGTTGATTATTAATAAGGAGCATTCAACTACTAATAAGGATTAGTTATAGATTAATTTTCTTGCTATTACTTTGTGAAACTTGATTAATTTTTTTATTAGAGAAAATATTTTGATTAAGAAAATTGGCTAGTTTAGTCCCTAGTAGAAGGCTACTATAAAGCAATTTTCAGCTTTCTTAATTATCATGAGTTAAAGGATATATATGAGACTAAAACTTACAAATATGATTTTTTAATTGTAGACATTAGTCCATTCTAGCCAAAAGTATTTCACTACTTTATTTCCATGTGGTATCTACACACACAAGGTGCACATTAAGAAAATTGTTATTTTTTGTTTATTTTAGTTTTAAAAAAGCACTAAGGGTGTTTAAGGAGGGGAGGGGGGTGTGGGGCATCAATCCCAAGAAAACCTTGATTAGTATCTGAAAGCAGCAAGGCCTTCTAACCATGCTTTAATCGGTTTGGCATCCTCATGAAGCATGTTGTTGCATAGAATATGCGCAGTAGTTCGTGAAAGTCACTCGTTGTCGTAGGGACGCTACGTGAGATGAGAGCAAATGATTATGAAGAGTACTCAACTCAAGCAAGGAAGAAGAAGCTAGAACAAGGCGTATGTGAAAGCAAGCTCATTGATTAAAGGTATGGTCAAAGTACATGTGCAAAAGACTCATGGTCAAGGGAAGGGATAGTGGAGTTAAAGATATGTTCAAAAGACATTTGAAGAGCTTGAGATGAAGGGGTAGCACTCATCTAACTCTTGCAAGGAATACTATCATATCTTCTCTGTTCTCCTTCCCTCGTTGAAGTAGCATATGATAACACTTGTAACAACTGCTCACAAGAGGCCAATTGCATGACATTGGCATATCATAATGATATGGCAAAATCAAGAAGTCTTCCAAAGCTTCTCTCTTGAAACATGGGTGCTATGCTTTTCTTTTATGTCATAGGTATCCAAAGATGTTCTCATGATAGGCTTCATCTTCATGTTGATGCTAGTTTCAATAGCGATGTTATTATTGGCAATAGTCGGTGGCTCCCATGACAGCAGTCAATCACACAAGCATGGAGGATTCTTCACGTGCAACATTTTCTTCACTACATATCCACCTATTTGTAGTGAGGTACACTGCCACATACGTAGAGTAGATGACAACATGGAGCAATTTTCTCCTCTCAAGGTGACATGAAGCTACCTTTCTTTGCATTCAAAGAGAAGTTCATAATGATGTCAATGCTAACAAAGGCAAGTTACTCAAATTGATGCTCTTGTTGGTGAGGAAAGGTGAGAGGCTTTTGACCCAAGGCATGTGGGTTGCCAACGTTAGTAAAAACAATCTTCTTGCCTTCCTTTTGTAGTTCAGATGCATGGATGTAGAGCTCGCCTCTGATTGCATGAACAAGCTTCTTGATGTTCTTGTTGATGGTGTCATGATCAAGGACCTTCTGCTTGTTGCGGTAATTAGCCATCACCAGTTAATTTAGCAGAGGAATGATCCCTTATTCTTCTTCTTACGCCTCAGAAAAATTGAAGCGACAAAAGCTCTTGGTATACCACAGTCATGAGCTTTTGCTCTACCTTCCTTGATGATGATAGCGATCAGGACCTCCACCAATCAGTGCGATGGTGACTTCATGGCTCTAGTTGTTGAAACTATCATTCGTGTTCACTACTTCTTAGTACTCCCCGGAGTTTTGGTCACTGTTTCTTGTCAATATTCACGTTGTGCCATTGCAGAAACTCACATTCATCGTCCTCCATGTCGTCTCCTTCTCAATCTTTGTCACTGCTATTCAACCGCCTATCAGTCAACTGATTCTTCCTCTGTTCGCTACTTTCCCGTCATGACTACTACATCTGCGTGCACTATAGGCTGTTGTAGTAAGTGCCACCTAAAAAAGCTTGTCGACCTTATTCTCATTCTGTGGTTATTCCCTGTACCTCTCAAGAAACATGTGCTTTTTATCAACCTCCTCCTCTTCAGTGCACATGGTGTCATCGGATTCCTTGCCCATGGTTTAAAAATAAAACTTTTACCCTTTACATGTATCACTTAGTCACTTATATCCTAGACATGCTACATAAAGAATTGCACTGTGCTATAGATCTTAAACACCTAAGTCTACCAGTTTATGACATTGTGTTAGTACACATGATAATTCAAGTGACTTGGCAAGATAACATAGGCTGTGTTTTCATGAAGCATATGATATGCTTGTGCAACCATGACATTCAAAGTTTACAAGTGTTTTGATAAGAAGATTCACAAAGAGGTTAAAATTGATTAAGTTGGATAAGTATAAGACATTGTAGATGGTGTAACCCTTGCTTATATGACTTAGTTGTGACCATCATGAAGTGCAAGATGAAGCTCGTTTTTTTCGCTGCATTTTTCGGGCTATTCAGGGCGCCATGGATGGAGGAGACAAAGAGGTGTCCAATCCACCACAACCGGGGGGGTTCACTCTAGATGTTGTATGGTATCCCATGAGTGTACTGGAGGGATTTTTTTTGAAGGGGACACTTACGTGTATACATTAGAGGTAGACCCCTTTTAATTTCCTATATTGAACTTGAATTTAAGGAGGGGATAGAGGGAAAAAAGAAGGGGGGGATGCATTTGATCACCTCTCTCCATAGATTTCTTTCTCCATGGCATATAAGAGACCTTGATAAGTAAGGTTAAAACCCTAAACCCTCACATAGTAGGGTTATTGAACCTAAGGTTTCTAACAAAGAAAAACATTAGCAAACTGTGAATACGCATCGGCTATTGTTTCTCCTCCCACCACAACTTTGGATCATCGTCCTTCGCAGCTCCAAGTTCTTTTCCTTCATCTTCCAGCTTGAACGTGAGCACTCTAGACTTGCAAAAAGAGAATGCATCACTTCTTGTGTCATAGATCATCAATTGTTTTCACTAGTGAGTAGAATTCTTATGCTAGGTAATGGTTGTTCTAAGCCAGAGTAAATATTACCTTTGTAGATATGCGAACACAGAATTTGCGTATTAACCAAGGGCAACAAAGGTAACCTTACCTGCCACAGAAGTTCGGCGTTGTTGCTACTCTTTGCTAAGTTCACTCATTCATGTGTATTGTAATTTGTGATTACTAACTAGAAGTTAGTATCAGGAGTTTCAAGGTGCTTGGTAAGAGGTTGAACCCAAGTTTTTTTTAGAGTAAAAAATTAAATCTTTAATTTTTGTTTGATTTTTTTCCTAATTTGTATTAATCATAGTGTGGGAGGGGGGGAGTTGGCACTCTCCCATGGTTTTGGTAGAGAGATTCAACTCCCCTTCTTCTAAAGAGAGCTTGGTGTCCACTTGGTGTAGTCACTTTAAGTATAAAGGGGTTTGATTCCCCTACTTTCTCTCCTCATGTGGTAAGGGGGCATGGGCACTCAAAAACATTGCGACACATACTTCAATGGTATCCAAGTGCCACTACATAAATCACTTTGTGATATGACCATTTTGATACTTTTAATTGCTTATGATAATTCCAATTTTTAAAAAGAAAGTTAGTATATATTCTATGAAGATTTACATTTAAGAAAGGGGATATATAAAAAGTCATACATGTATATATCTTATAAGCTTAAATAGGGGGATATATTAGTCTTACATAAATAGGGGTGTTTTTAGAAGTCCTTGCATGCAGGTGACAGGTCTTCCTTACTATGAGTGAACCCCCCATAACACCACACAAAGGAGGAGCTCAAGCCATGCAACCACAAGCATCCGAAGAGAACTCCACTTGACATGTAAGTACCACTCTTCCCATGCATTGAAAAAAATGGAAGGCCATTCTTGACTGTGAAAAATGAGGTAAATGTGTATAAAGAGGTGGGCAACAGCCCTTCTCTTTGTGTGGATCATCATTCTTAATCACTCTTGAGCATGGGAAGGCTTGATTCAAGCTATCATTGCATAGACATTGTGAGAGGAGCATCAAAGGATCTTCTTTTTTTCTCTATATGTGAATGCCTTGGGCTGAAATAAGTAGCCATAAACAGGGCAAACAGGTAAACAAGCTCTTCTTCCTTCCTCTTTCATCTATATGCTCATTGGAAGCTACCTACTATTTTATACAAGTTCTTGGATGAGAGGGCAACATTGTAACATCATCAACGTGCTATGTTGATTGTAATTTGACTTGATTTGGGGTTGAAAAAGGTAGCCCACATAGGGATTTTTTGTACAACAAGATCCTTTTCTTCCTCTTTACCTCTTACAGGGGGTTAGACACCTCCATTCGGTTGATTTATGCTCTCCCGGATAGGGAAAGATTGAGTTGCCATCAAAGTTGAATCTTGAAAGTTATATGGGCTGATTTTGGACTATCATATGCAGCCCAACACTCTTTTTTTTAGGCTGAATCGTGTCTCTTTGTTGCTCCACTTTAATTCTTATGGTTTATGAAGAGAACATACTCTACTTTCACTTGTAATTGCTGCATCTAATCTCTCTTTCCTTGAAAGGGCATTGCAAGTACTCTTTGGGAGATTATTGGTGTTACCTTGGATTATCCTTGGCAGCCCAAAAGAGGGAATTCATGGGCTGAAGTCTAATTTGTGATCCTCCACTATAATCTTGGTAAATCATGGGCTGTTCCTGGTTCACATGAGTGACTAGAAGCTATACTCTTTGTAAGAAAGTTTCAAGCACATCTTTTGGCACAGTTATGTGATAATTTTGACCTCTTCTTATCAGCCTAAAACAAGGTAATTCAAGGTTAAAACTTGTAATTATAGATGCTACTTCATCTACAATCATTGCAAGTACAAACTAGACTTGTATTTCCCTCTACATAGTAACTTGCTTCCTCTTCATTCAAGGGAGGTTTCAAAGAAGACTTTTCGTTATTTCTTGCCATGATTTGGAATTAATCTTGGTTGTCCACAATAGTCAATCCGTAAGATGAATCTTTTAAGCAATTGCTTTATTCAAGTGACATTAATCTAAGTCATGAATCTCATGATCCTTTATGAAAACTGACAACAATGATGCTAGTTCCATAACCTTGAGTCATTCAAAGGCTGATATAGGAAGTCTTTATCTTGAACCTCTATCTTTATTGTACTAATTAGTTGAAAAGAGAATGTATCTTGTAGATCTTCTTCATGCCTAGGCTAAAATAGGCAGCTATATTCATAGGCAAGGAAAGGCAAAACTCTTCATCTGTCAATTGAAGTTATACTCCTATTTGCAAATCATCCATCTTTGTGACCATAAGTTTCAAAGCTCTTAACCCATTTATTCAACCATCTTATGTATAAATTTGTCTTTCCAAGAAAAGCCAAAGTATATGATGAAATGAAGGATGTGAAGTTCCTCCTAAACCTATAAACATTCACCTGGATCTACTTATCTCTTGAAGACACATATCCATTAATCTTATCCAGTTTTCTTGTCAAACCCTTGTGGTGACCTTCAGCCCTACACGCTGCGACATTGGTAACCCCATTGTGAAGGTCGGTTGTAAGAAAACTCCAAGATGGGGGATTCTTCAGGAGATACTTTATAACTGATGCCAGGAGGCATATTCCACGGTGGATTCCGTGAGGTTTTACGGTGGATTCCGTAAACTTAGATGACCGGGGCTCATACACAAAGAGGATTCTTTGTGCGAGAAGTTGATGGGGACGCCTGTCCTTTTCGGGCGTTTCATTAATTTAGTGTGTACATGGGTGATTCCATAGCGGGTGATTCCGCAAAATGCATATTAAATTAATAAACGTTTATGAGTTTAGAGTGCGCACTCGTAATAAATTAAGGTTAGGATTTATTTCTAACCAGTTGATTTATTTATGTAGCTGAAAAATGCTAGGTATTCACTTTTGTCGGTTTAATTGTATTATTTTACTAACGATTGTGAATGCTTCAGTTGATGTGTAGAGATAGCAGCAGTGGCGGAGGAAAGCATTGGAGTCTAGCGGGTATTCGACATTTGGACTATATTTTGATAGGCGCCATGCCTATATTTTGTAATGTCTATTGAGACATTGATTATCGATTATTATTTTGTATGCGCTTATGCGCCCGGATATGTTATTTCTATTTGGACATTGAGATTGGGCATGCCAGACACTATGGGCACCGTCCATTAGCTTTATTTTTCTATTTTTGTAGAAAGCAGACTCAAAAGCTAAAAGCTTGTCATATTTTTGTAATTGGGCTATTATTGAGCATGAAGATTGGAAATATACATAAAATACATGCTTTGTGAAGCGCTCACACAAGGCATGGGGGAGATTGAATCCAATTTGTCTCTTGCCTCTTGTCGTGCATGCTTTTACATGGTTTTTTGTGCAAAAAGGTAGAGTACTTTGTTCTTGGGGACCTTCAGGGATTCACCACGCGAGCTATCTGCGACCGATCTGTGCACCAGTGGTATCAGAGCGGAGCAAAGATCAAGAGCTTCCAATCGCTACCAATCTCGGGCGAAGGCGGAGCTCCAGGAACAAACGGGCTCTACAGTCAATATCGTCACGAACCGTCGATACAGGCAGACTTCTGGCGATCAAGAACCTCTGTTTCCACTGTCAGATCGCGAAGGACCAGGCTCTGTAGGCGGAGGACCACTCATCCATCTCCTTTATCAAGTCGTGGACAAACAGAGAAAAGAGTAATTCTCATATCTTTCATTAAGCTTCAAAGCTTAAAGTTATAAGTTAATAAGCTTAGTTAGAAGCTTAAAGAAGCTTCAACCAACAATTCGTCAATCGGCGGCAAGAGGATGTGTCTGGCGGCGTCAAACTCGGCATCAACATATCGACGTCCTAAATAAAAAAAAATCATAAGCTTTAGTTACTAAAGCTACTAAGCTTAAACCATTAAGCTTTCTGCAAGTCAGTTAAGGCAAACAAATCCATAAACACCAGGTCCTGCGCTGCCAAAGTCAAGTTCTACAAGTCAGGTGTAATCAAGTTCTGCAAGTCGGCCTAAGTTCAACAAGTCAACAACTCTGCAAGTCTGCTAAATCTGCAACTCTGCAAGTCAGACTAAATCAGAACTGACTAGTGCTTAAAACTCCTAGAAGACTTGTTCGTATGCAAAAACTCTGAACTGGAAAGTTGTTCGCAGCAAGCTGTTCTACCTATCTGCAAGTTCGTTGAAGTACTTTCAACAAACGGAGACAGAAATATTGCAGAATTTCTAAAAATTGAAGAAGAAATACCCAAAAATACATAGCCTTGTAACCCCAAATTTGAGCTACGCTCATCCCGCTAACCTGATTTTGAGTGAGAAAGGTTTGTTGAGTTTTACAGGATGACTACCCCACATATGGATGATCCTATGGCTGAAGACGATCTACCTGAGCCTACCATGGAACAAAAGCTGGATCTAATCATGCTACAATTGGAAGAAGAGCGAAGAGCTAGGCAAGCCTTGCAAGCGCAATTGACAAAGCTACAAAGAGCGCCCACCGATAAAGAAGAACCTCAAGCTGAAGATTTGATTCGCCGTACCATCGACGCCACTCTTGAAGCACAAACCATTCGCAAGGAATCCAAGATAAGTAAACGAAGTTTCAAGTTTCGCACTTTCAATGGCATAAGAGAAGGAAAGATTGTTTTATCATTCATTAGCCAGTTTGATGACTATTTCCATGAGGAAACTTATCCCGAAAAAGATAAAATCAAGTGTGTTACTAATCATCTGATAGACAGAGCATCACTTTGGTGGACTGTAGTCCGCAAGAGCATAGAATGTCCTGCTACATGGGAAGATTTCAAGAAGAAGTTCATGCAAAATTTCCTTCCACCGCAATTTCATGAGAAGGCTATCAAGCAATGGGATTTACTTCAACAGTGAGATCGTGAGCCTATTCCACAATATACAGAGCGTTTTTGGAATGCACTTCTACAGCTACGCATGCTTGAAGACGTACCAGAGACGACACATAAGCGAAAGTATATGTCTAGACTTCTTGGACATTACTACGCTGAAGTGAACATGTTCAAGCCTGCTACCCTTGAAGACGCCATCTCCTTAGCTCACGACACTGAAGATAAGTTATGCGCAAGAGATCGACGACCACAGCCATTCCAAGCCAACGGTAATTATGGATCTAAACAATTCAATTCCAATTTCAGAAGGTTTAATCCAGGTCGTTTCTCATCACCATCTTTCCGCAAGAATTGGCCTAAACCACCTGCATTACCATCCACTGTCAATCCAAATCAAAAGCCTATTCCACAAGCAAATCCAAATGTACCCAGACTCCCAGCCATTGCAAATAATGTGACCAAAGCCAAGCCAATAGTATGCTACAAGTGTCACCAGCCAGGGCATCTCGCAGCAAATTGTCATTCAAAGAAGCCATCAGCACATATCAACTACCTTGGAGCTATGGACGAAGACGAGCATGAGGATATGCCGGATTTCACTGAAGAAGAGGATGATATTACTACTACTTCCGACACTTTACTAGGTATGCCTACTTTACATTCATTGTTGACTATGAAATGTATGGTGCATGGAAAAGAAAGAACTATATTGCATGATGACGGTAGTACCCATGACTTTATTTCAGCAAAATTGGTAAAGGAATTAAAATTGCATACAATACCTACGCATTATCGCATAAAAGCTGCATTTTTAGGCACTAGGTACAATGGCACACAAGAAGTTCAAGATTTAGAAATTCAAATTGGTCCATACATTGAAAGAAGAAATTTCTTAGTTGTCCCATTACAGTCAAGTGACATTATTCTAGGAATGCCATGGAGACACCAGCATAATCCAAATACAATGAATATTAATTTTCAAGGAAAATCTATTACATTATTTGGTATGCATGCATCTCATATTTTTCCACTGCTTTCGCATACTCAAGCAAAACGTGCACTACGCAAGAATACTAAATCATATCTCATTTGGGTGAATGAATTGCACGCAAAGGAAAATCATATGCACCCTAGGCATAAGGAATTTCTTGCATATTTTAAGGACTGTTTTGCAGAAGACCTACCACCAGGTTTACCACCATCACGTCCAAAAGACCATAAGATTGATCTAATTCCTGGCACACAACCACCTTGCAAAGCATCATATAGGCACAATCAAATAGAGCAAAAAGAAATCCAGAGTCAAGTTGAAGAATTACTAAATAGAGGCCTAATTCGACCTAGCAGTTCTCCATTCGGTGCACCTGTACTCTTAGTCAAGAAAAAGAATAATACTTATTGTATGTGTATTGACTACCGAGCATTAAATAAGATCACTGTAAAGAATAGGTATCCTATACCTAGAGTTGATGACCTTATGGACAAACTGCAAGGATCTTCTATATTTAGTAAAATTGACCTTAAGTCTGGATATCATCAGGTGAGGTTAGATAGAACCGACATATTTAAGACTGCATTCAGAACACAGTTTGGCCATTACGAATTCTTAGTCATGCCATTCGGATTAACTAATGCACCTGCTACTTTCAGTAGAATGATGAACCGTATTTTTCTTAAATATCAATATTGTGTGATTGTTTTCTTTGATGATATTTTGGTGTTCAGTCAAAGTGAAAAAGAGCATTATGAGCATTTATCATTAGTTTTTCAATTACTGAAAGAAAATCAATTGTTTGCAAATCCTGAAAAGAGTGAATTCTTTAAGACAGAAATAGAATATCTAGGTCATATTGTATCAAAAGAAGGAATAAAAGTTGATCCTAAGAAAATTGATGCAATATTGCATTGGCCTGTTCCTAAAAATGTACATGAATTACGCTCATTCCTTGGTCTTGCTAGTTTCTATAGGAAGTTTGTACGTAATTTCTCATTACTTGCTTTACCATTAACAAAACTTCTTAAGAAAGTAATTGTTTATCAATGGACTGAAAACCAGCAGAAATCCTTTGACTTACTGAAACGTGCATTAACCAATGCCCCTGTTCTACAATTGCCTGACTTTAATAGACCATTCTTTCTAGTTGTGACCGATGCTAGCGGATCAGGAATAGGAGCCGTATTAATGCAAGACAACCATCCAATAGCATATTCTAGTTCTAAGCTGAAACCCTCTGAGCTCAAATATTCCACTTATGACAAGGAACTATTAGCAGTTGTACAAGCATTAAAACAATGGAAGCATTATTTAATGGGTTCAGAATTCATGATAAAGACTGACCAGCAAAGCATTAGACATCTACTTAGCCAACCCCAAATTTCTGACCGTCATATCAAATGGGCTTCCTTCATTCAAAGCTTTCATCCTATCATTCAATACCAACCTGGAAAAGAAAATGTAGTTGCTGATGCATTGAGTAGAAGACCTGCAATTCACAATATTTCTATCATATCTTTTGATTCTTTGATTGCTATGAAAGACACATATCACCAGGATATTACTTTTCATTCTGATTGGCAAAAATTAGTTCAAAATAATTTCATTCATGTTGATTCATTGTCATATAATGATGGATTTATGTTCTTTGAAAAGAGACTGTGTGTTACTATTCCATTCCGATCTTTTGTTTTGAATGAAATTCATTGTCCCCCATATCAAGGTCATAGAGGTATCATTTCTACATTACGCATGTTAACTGAAGATTTTTATTGGCCGCATATGGATGGAGATGTATCTAATTTCGTTTCTGAATGTTTGATTTGTCAAAGAATAAAGAGACATCATGGTAAACAGTATGGATTATTAATGCCTTTATCTATTCCATAAACCTTGGGAACATATTTCTATGGATTTCATTACTGGTTTACCAAATACTAAATCTAACCATGACATGATTTGGACAATTGTAGATAGATTTAGTAAGCAAGCATATTTCATTGCATGTAAGAAAACTTTAACAGCATCACAAGTAGCACAGTTATTTTTGAAAACTGTTTTTACTAACCATGGATTGCCGAAAGTGATTATTTCAGATCGTGATTCTAGATTTTGTAATAATTTTTGGATTACACTGTTTGCAAATCTAGGCACAAAGATTGATTTCTCATCTACATTTCATCCAGAAACAAATGGACAAACAGAAGCCACAAATAGCACTATTTTAGATCTTCTACGTGCATACACTATCTCTAAACCTCAGACTTGGGATACTCGTTTACATTTATTACAGTTTGCATATAACAATACACCGCACACATCTACAAAGAAAGCACATTTTGAAGTTATTTATGGATATAGATTATCTACACCTGTTGCATCTTTGTCTAATAGAATACAGAGTGCTGATGATATTGCTGTTATGCATAATAGTATTTTTGATGAGGTTAAGGATATGATTGCTAAAGCCCAATAATCATATACCAAACAAGCCAACAAGAAAAGACAAGCCATGAATTTCAAAGTTGATGATTATGTTTGGCTTAGAATAGAAAAACGTAGACTGCAAAGTGTCGATAGACATCCAGTTGTCAAATTAGCTCCTAGATTCTATGGACCATTTAGAATTATTCATAAGATTAATGACAATGCATTCAAGTTAGAATTGCCATCTCATTGGAAAATTCATAATACATTTCATATTAGTTTATTGAGACCATTTAGAGGCCAATTACCTATCCACCCTGTTTATGAAAACCCACCTTTACTAGAAGAAGAGACTGAAATACTTGAACCAGAAGCCATCATAGACACTGACTACATGACCACTAGAACTGGCCGAAGGTATTCTAGATATTTAGTAAAATTTAAGAACCATCCTGTCGAGGAAGCACAATGGATGCATGCTAGAGACTTAAATGCTTTCCCCACTCTATTAGCTCCACATTGAGCTAATAGAAATTGAGGTCAATTGCTATCCCACCCCGGGGGTATGATTCCAGGAGGCATATTCCACGGTGGATTCCGTGAGGTTTTACGGTGGATTCCGTAAACTTAGATGACCGGGGCTCATACACAAAGAGGATTCTTTGTGCGAGAAGTTGATGGGGACGCCTGTCCTTTTCGGGCGTTTCATTAATTTAGTGTGTACATGGGTGATTCCATAGCGGGTGATTCCGCAAAATACATATTAAATTAATAAACGTTTATGAGTTTAGAGTGCGCACTCGTAATAAATTAAGGTTAGGATTTATTTCTAACCAGTTGATTTATTTATATAGCTGAAGACTGCTAGGTATTCACTTTTGTCGGTTTAATTGTATTATTTTACTAACGATTGTGAATGCTTCAGTTGATGTGTAGAGATAGCAGCAGTGGCGGAGGAAAGCATTGGAGTCTAGCGGGTATTCGACATTTGGACTATATTTTGATAGGCGCCATGCCTATATTTTGTTATGTCTATTGAGACATTGATTATCGATTATTATTTTGTATGCGCTTATGCGCCCGGATATGTTATTTCTATTTGGACATTGAGATTGGGCGTGCCAGACACTATGGGCACCGTCCATTAGCTTTATTTTCCTATTTTTGTAGAAAGCAAACTCAAAAGCTAAAAGCTTGTCATATTTTTGTAATTGGGCTATTATTGAGCATGAAGATTGGAAATATACATAAAATACATGCTTTGTGAAGCGCTCACACAAGGCATGGGGGAGATTGAACCCAATTTGTCTCTTGCCTCTTGTCGTGCATGCTTTTACATGGTTTTTTGTGCAAAAAGGTAGAGTACTTTGTTCTTGGGGACCTTCAGGGATTCACCACGTGAGCTATCTGCGACCGATCTGCGCACCAGTGGTATCAGAGCGGAGCAGAGATCAAGAGCTTCCAATCGCTACCAATCTCGGGCGAAGGCGGAGCTCCAGGAACAAACGGGTTCTACAATCAATCTCGTCACGAACCGTCGATACAGGCAGACTTCTGGCGATCAAGAACCTCTGTTTCCACTATCAGATCGCGAAGGACCAGGCTCTGTAGGCGGAGGACCACTCATCCATCTCCTTTATCAAGTCGTGGACAAACAGAGAAAAGAGTAATTCTCATATCTTTCATTAAGCTTCAAAGCTTAAAGTTATAAGTTAATAAGCTTAGTTAGAAGCTTAAAGAAGCTTCAACCAACAATTCGTCAATCGGCGGCAAGAGGATGTGTCTGGCGGCGTCAAACTCGGCATCAACATATCGACGTCCTAAATAAAAAAAAATCATAAGCTTTAGTTACTAAAGCTACTAAGCTTAAACCATTAAGCTTTCTGCAAGTCAGTTAAGGCAAACAAATCCATAAACACCAGGTCCTGCGCTGCCAAAGTCAAGTTCTACAAGTCAGGTGTAATCAAGTTCTGCAAGTTCTGCAAGTCGGCCTAAGTTCAACAAGTCAACAACTCTACAAGTCTGCTAAATCTGCAACTCTGCAAGTCAGACTAAATCAGAACTGACTAGTGCTTAAAACTCCTAGAAGACTTGTTCGTATGCAAAAACTCTGAACTGGAAAGTTGTTCGCAGCAAGCTGTTCTACCTATCTGCAAGTTCGTTGAAGTACTTTCAACAAACGGAGACAGAAATATTGCAGAATTTCTGAAAATTGAAGAAGAAATACCCAAAAATACATAGCCTTGTAACCCCAAATTTGAGCTACGCTCATCCCGCTAACCTGATTTTGAGTGAGAAAGGTTTGTTGAGTTTTACAGGATGACTACCCCACATATGGATGATCCTATGGCTGAAGACGATCTACCTGAGCCTACCATGGAACAAAAGCTGGATCTAATCATGCTACAATTGGAAGAAGAGCGAAGAGCTAGGCAAGCCTTGCAAGCGCAATTGACAAAGCTACAAAGAGCGCCCACTGATAAAGAAGAACCTCAAGCTGAAGATTTGATTCGCCGTACCATCGACGCCACTCTTGAAGCACAAACCATTCGCAAGGAATCCAAGATAAGTAAACGAAGTTTCAAGTTTCGCACTTTCAATGGCATAAGAGAAGGAAAGATTGTTTTATCATTCATTAGCCAGTTTGATGACTATTTCCATGAGGAAACTTATCCCGAAAAAGATAAAATCAAGTGTGTTACTAATCATCTGATAGACAGAGCATCACTTTGGTGGACTGTAGTCCGCAAGAGCATAGAATGTCCTGCTACATGGGAAGATTTCAAGAAGAAGTTCATGCAAAATTTCCTTCCACCGCAATTTCATGAGAAGGCTATCAAGCAATGGGATTTACTTCAACAGTGAGATCGTGAGCCTATTCCACAATATACAGAGCGTTTTTGGAATGCACTTCTACAGCTGCGCATGCTTGAAGACGTACCAGAGACGACACATAAGCGGAAGTATATGTCTAGACTTCTTGGACATTACTACGCTGAAGTGAACATGTTCAAGCCTGCTACCCTTGAAGACGCCATCTCCTTAGCTCACGACACTGAAGATAAGTTATGCGGAAGAGATCGACGACCACAGCCATTCCAAGCCAACGGTAATTATGGATCTAAACAATTCAATTCCAATTTCAGAAGGTTTAATCCAGGTCGTTTCTCATCACCATCTTTCCGCAAGAATTGGCCTAAACCACCTGCATTACCATCCACTGTCAATCCAAATCAAAAGCCTATTCCACAAGCAAATCCAAATGTACCCAGACTCCCAGCCATTGCAAATAATGTGACCAAAGCCAAGCCAATAGTATGCTACAAGTGTCACCAGCCAGGGCATCTCGCAGCAAATTGTCATTCAAAGAAGCCATCAGCACATATCAACTACCTTGGAGCTATGGACGAAGACGAGCATGAGGATATGCTGGATTTCACTGAAGAAGAGGATGATATTACTACTACTTCCGACACTTTACTAGGTATGCCTACTTTACATTCATTGTTGACTATGGAATGTATGGTGCATGGAAAAGAAAGAACTATATTGCATGATGACGGTAGTACCCATGACTTTATTTCAGCAAAATTGGTAAAGGAATTAAAATTGCATATAATACCTACGCATTATCGCATAAAAGCTGCTTTTTTAGGCACTAGGTACAATGGCACACAAGAAGTTCAAGATTTAGAAATTCAAATTGGTCCATACATTGAAAGAAGAAATTTCTTAGTTGTCCCATTACAGTCAAGTGACATTATTCTAGGAATGCCATGGAGACACCAGCATAATCCAAACACAATGAATATTAATTTTCAAGGAAAATCTATTACATTATTTGGTATGCATGCATCTCATATTTTTCCACTGCTTTCGCATACTCAAGCAAAACGTGCACTACGCAAGAATACTAAATCATATCTCATTTGGGTGAATGAATTGCACGCAAAGGAAAATCATATGCACCCTAGGCATAAGGAATTTCTTGCATATTTTAAGGACTGTTTTGCAGAAGACCTACCACCAGGTTTACCACCATCACGTCCAGAAGACCATAAGATTGATCTAATTCCTGGCACACAACCACCTTGCAAAGCATCATATAGGCACAATCAAATAGAGCAAAAAGAAATCCAGAGTCAAGTTGAAGAATTACTAAATAGAGGCCTAATTCGACCTAGCAGTTCTCCATTCGGTGCACCTGTACTCTTAGTCAAGAAAAAGAATAATACTTATCGTATGTGTATTGACTACCGAGCATTAAATAAGATCACTGTAAAGAATAGGTATCCTATACCTAGAGTTGATGACCTTATGGACAAACTGCAAGGATCTTCTATATTTAGTAAAATTGACCTTAAGTCTGGATATCATCAGGTGATGTTAGATAGAACCGACATATTTAAGACTGCATTCAGAACACAGTTTGGCCATTACGAATTCTTAGTCATGCCATTCGGATTAACTAATGCACCTGCTACTTTCAGTAGAATGATGAACCGTATTTTTCTTAAATATCAATATTGTGTGATTGTTTTCTTTGATGATATTTTGGTGTTCAGTCAAAGTGAAAAAGAGCATTATGAGCATTTATCATTAGTTTTTCAATTACTGAAAGAAAATCAATTGTTTGCAAATCCTGAAAAGAGTGAATTCTTTAAGACAGAAATAGAATATCTAGGTCATATTGTATCAAAAGAAGGAATAAAAGTTGATCCTAAGAAAATTGATGCAATATTGCATTGGCCTGTTCCTAAAAATGTACATGAATTACGCTCATTCCTTGGTCTTGCTAGTTTCTATAGGAAGTTTGTACGTAATTTCTCATTACTTGCTTTACCATTAACAAAACTTCTTAAGAAAGTAATTGTTTATCAATGGACTGAAAACCAGCAGAAATCCTTTGACTTACTGAAACGTGCATTAACCAATGCCCCTGTTCTACAATTGCCTGACTTTAATAGACCATTCTTTCTAGTTGTGACCGATGCTAGCGGATCAGGAATAGGAGCCGTATTAATGCAAGACAACCATCCAATAGCATATTCTAGTTCTAAGCTGAAACCCTCTGAGCTCAAATATTCCACTTATGACAAGGAACTATTAGCAGTTGTACAAGCATTAAAACAATGGAAGCATTATTTAATGGGTTCAGAATTCATGATAAAGACTGACCAGCAAAGCATTAGACATCTACTTAGCCAACCCCAAATTTCTGACCGTCATATCAAATGGGCTTCCTTCATTCAAAGCTTTCATCCTATCATTCAATACCAACCTGGAAAAGAAAATGTAGTTGCTGATGCATTGAGTAGAAGACCTGCAATTCACAATATTTCTATCATATCTTTTGATTCTTTGATTGCTATGAAAGACACATATCACCAGGATATTACTTTTCATTCTGATTGGCAAAAATTAGTTCAAAATAATTTCATTCCTGTTGATTCATTGTCATATAATGATGGATTTATGTTCTTTGAAAAGAGACTGTGTGTTACTATTCCATTCCGATCTTTTGTTTTGAATGAAATTCATTGTCCCCCATATCAAGGTCATAGAGGTATCATTTCTACATTACGCATGTTAACTGAAGATTTTTATTGGCCGCATATGGATGGAGATGTATCTAATTTCGTTTCTGAATGTTTGATTTGTCAAAGAATAAAGAGACATCATGGTAAACAGTATGGATTATTAATGCCTTTATCTATTCCATCTAAACCTTGGGAACATATTTCTATGGATTTCATTACTGGTTTACCAAATACTAAATCTAACCATGACATGATTTGGACAATTGTAGATAGATTTAGTAAGCAAGCATATTTCATTGCATGTAAGAAAACTTTAACAGCATCACAAGTAGCACAGTTATTTTTGAAAACTGTTTTTACTAACCATGGATTGCCGAAAGTGATTATTTCAGATCGTGATTCTAGATTTTGTAATAATTTTTGGATTACACTGTTTGCAAATCTAGGCACAAAGATTGATTTCTCATCTACATTTCATCCAGAAACAAATGGACAAACAAAAGCCACAAATAGCACTATTTTAGATCTTTTACGTGCATACACTATCTCTAAACCTCAGACTTGGGATACTCATTTACATTTATTACAGTTTGCATATAACAATACACCGCACACATCTACAAAGAAAGCACCTTTTGAAGTTATTTATGGATATAGATTATCTACACCTGTTGCATCTTTGTCTAATAGAATACAGAGTGCTGATGATATTGCTGTTATGCATAATAGTATTTTTGATGAGGTTAAGGATATGATTGCTAAAGCCCAATAATCATATACCAAACAAGCCAACAAGAAAAGACAAGCCATGAATTTCAAAGTTGATGATTATGTTTGGCTTAGAATAGAAAAACGTAGACTGCAAAGTGTCGATAGACATCCAGTTGTCAAATTAGCTCCTAGATTCTATGGACCATTTAGAATTATTCATAAGATTAATGACAATGCATTCAAGTTAGAATTGCCATCTCATTGGAAAATTCATAATACATTTCATATTAGTTTATTGAGACCATTTAGAGGCCAATTACCTATCCACCCTGTTTATGAAAACCCACCTTTACTAGAAGAAGAGACTGAAATACTTGAACCAGAAGCCATCATAGACACTGACTACATGACCACTAGAACTGGCCGAAGGTATTCTAGATATTTAGTAAAATTTAAGAACCATCCTGTCGAGGAAGCACAATGGATGCATGCTAGAGACTTAAATGCTTTCCCCACTCTGTTAGCTCCACATTGAGCTAATAGAAATTGAGGTCAATTGCTATCCCACCCCGGGGGTATGATTCCAGGAGGCATATTCCACGGTGGATTCCGTGAGGTTTTACGGTGGATTCCGTAAACTTAGATGACCAGGGCTCATACACAAAGAGGATTCTTTGTGCGAGAAGTTGATGGGGACGCTTGTCCATTTCGGGCGTTTCATTAATTTAGTGTGTACATGGGTGATTCCATAGCGGGTGATTCCGCAAAATACATATTAAATTAATAAACGTTTATGAGTTTAGAGTGCGCACTCGTAATAAATTAAGGTTAGGATTTATTTCTAACCAGTTGATTTATTTATATAGCTGAAGACTGCTAGGTATTCACTTTTGTCGGTTTAATTGTATTATTTTACTAACGATTGTGAATGCTTCAGTTGATGTGTAGAGATAGAAGCAGTGGCGGAGGAAAGCATTGGAGTCTAGCGGGTATTCGACATTTGGACTATATTTTGATAGGCGCCATGCCTATATTTTGTTATGTCTATTGAGACATTGATTATCGATTATTATTTTGTATGCGCTTATGCGCCCGGATATGTTATTTCTATTTGGACATTGAGATTGGGCGTGCCAGACACTATGGGCACCGTCCATTAGCTTTATTTTCCTATTTTTGTAGAAAGCAAACTCAAAAGCTAAAAGCTTGTCATATTTTTGTAATTGGGCTATTATTGAGCATGAAGATTGGAAATATACATAAAATACATGCTTTGTGAAGCGCTCACACAAGGCATGGGGGAGATTGAACCCAATTTGTCTCTTGCCTCTTGTCGTGCATGCTTTTACATGGTTTTTTGTGCAAAAAGGTAGAGTACTTTGTTCTTGGGGACCTTCAGGGATTCACCACGTGAGCTATCTGCGACCGATCTGCGCACCAGTGGTATCAGAGCGGAGCAGAGATCAAGAGCTTCCAATCGCTACCAATCTCGGGTGAAGGCGGAGCTCTAGGAACAAACGGGCTCTACAGTCAATCTCGTCGCGAACCGTCGATACAGGCAGACTTCTAGCGATCAAGAACCTCTGTTTCCACTGTCAGATCGCGAAGGACTAGGCTCTGTAGGCGGAGGACCACTCATCCATCTCCTTTATCAAGTCGTGGACAAACAGAGAAAAGAGTAATTCTCATATCTTTCATTAAGCTTCAAAGCTTAAAGTTATAAGTTAATAAGCTTAGTTAGAAGCTTAAAGAAGCTTCAACCAACAATTCGTCAATCGGCGGCAAGAGGATGTGTCTGGCAGCGTCAAACTCGGCATCAACATATCGACGTCCTAAATAAAAAAAAATCATAAGCTTTAGTTACTAAAGCTACTAAGCTTAAACCATTAAGCTTTCTGCAAGTCAGTTAAGGCAAACAAATCCATAAACACCAGGTCCTGCGCTGCCAAAGTCAAGTTCTACAAGTCAGGTGTAATCAAGTTCTGCAAGTTCTGCAAGTCGGCCTAAGTTCAACAAGTCAACAACTCTGCAAGTCTGCTAAGT